>NC_040093.1:53583518-53899946 GCF_003369695.1 Bos indicus x Bos taurus
TTAGAGATTGGAGATGACGATATGGGCCTTCCAGTGCCCAGCACCCAGAGGCCTGAAGTCTCCTCTGATCACCGAAGCCTGCTCCACGCCGAATGTGGGCTGACCCTCAGTGCTGGGTTCTGTTGCCCCAGGAGCAGAAATGCCTGAGGCAGTATAACTCTGAGGTGTGACCTTCATGATTCCACAGGGGTGGGGGCAGGTGACAGCCAACAAGTACACACGTCGTGTGATACAATGTGAAGTGGAGACACGTGTGGCGAAGAAGCAGAAAGCCGAGTAGGGACTGCCGAAGACGGGGATGTGCTGGTGTACAAGGGCTGGTCAGGGAAGACCTCTTGGAGGAGGTGTTGACTGGTGTACAGACCTGACGACCGTGAGCCAAGGGACCACAAGGAGGTTTGGGAGAACCCCTGAGGCAGGCAGAATGGAAAATGGTAGTTGTTCTCATTATCACCAGCACCATCCCCATATAATGTCTGAAATTATCACCTTCATCAGCATCACCCTTACCACGATCACCCACCATCCCCACCTTCCCCATGACTACCACCATCACTATCTTCATTCCAATTCTAATTCAGTTGGTCTGGGGTGGGGCACAGTGGCATTTTTTCAAGCTTCCCTGGTGGCTCAGATGGTAAAGAATCTGCCTGCAGCGAGGGAGATCCGACTTTGATCCCTGGGTTGGCAAGATCCCCTGGGGGAGGGCATGGCAACCCACTCTAGCATTCTTGCCTGGAGAATCCCATGGACAGAGGAGCCTGGTGGGGTACAGTCCATGGGGTCACAAAGAGTCAGACACGACTGATCAACTAACACTTTCACTTCCACAGACAATTCTAATGTACAGTCAGGATTGGGAACTACCGCCCTAGGCTGACACACCTTATTGGCAAAGTTCCACCTTAAAATTCCATACTCATAAAAGCTCTATAAGGTTGATCTTCTTACCCATCCATTTTACAGACAGGAAGACAGATAGAGAGAGAGTAGGGCCTGGAGGGAGACCACAGCCATCGGTTGTGTGATGTCTGTGGGGCACCCACCCTCTTAGCTATGACCCCACAATCCACTGAGTCAGCAGCACCTTCAGAGCAGAGTGTGTGCCCAGGGAATACCTGTGGGTAGGATGAGGCTTGTTTCCTACCCAGCATCCCTGACTTCCACCCCAGGACACCTCCCCTTCCCACCCGTGCCGCCTTTCAGAAAAGAGAGCCATCCAGGAGAGACCATGAACGGACAGTATCAACACAGCTGCTGCCGCGGTTGCTGCTTCTGACATAATTGAGCCCCACTCGGTGCATCACTCTAAGAAGTGTTTCCAGATCTATTAATTTGCGGCAAACCTACAAGAGGACTGCCAATTAGTTCCCTGTTTCCTTTGGATGAGCCAACCCAAGGCACAGAAAAATCAAGACACCTGCCCAGGGTCCCAAAGCTAGTGAGTGGCTGGAGCCAAGGTAATGTATAAACGTGCACGTATGGGGACCCCCAACTCCATCTCCTCCACCCTTCTCCTCACCCCCACTTTTGGGGGAAATCAGCCTGGACACCAAGGCTCCAGGTCTGAGCAGTGAGGAGTGCAGGCAAGTACTCTCTGAGCCGCAGCTTTCTGGTCTGTGCGTGCGGGATGGCCCTGTGTGCTCCGCTTCACTTCTAACGCAGCTACGAAGTGGTGTGGCCACATTCCGTGAACCGCCCGTGCCCTGCCCCTCTCACCCTGCGTTGTCTGGTCATGTACGTGAACATGGCCTTCTCAGCCCCTCAGCTCCCCGCTTCCTGCTGGAGGAGGCCCGAGAACAGCCACTGGTCTTCCAGAGTCCTCCGGGTTCAGGCCTGAGCACAGACTGGGGGTTGGGGGCGTCCCGTGCCTCCACCTGCTTCCTCATCTCACAGCCGCCACTCGCTGCCAGGCTGGATGGCAGGACAGGCCCAGTGGGCAGGCCCAGAAGCCAGCGCAAAGAGTGGGCTGGGGGCGGAGGCTGGCAATGGGGACTGGGACGGGCCTGGAAGCAGAACCACGGTGTGGACACCACCGAAGACGTGCGCGTTGGAGCCCAGCACGGGCAGGGCAGTGGGGAGCTGTTAGCAAAGCTCCCCAGGCACTCTTGTGGCCAGCAGATCTGAGACCCATGAACTGAATGTTTGTTTGTTCATCCAACAAGCATTTATTGGGCCTGCTCTGCTTGCGGAGCGCCCAGAGTTCTCGCTGGTTAAGGGGCAGCTCTGGAGCTGTGGCGTCTGGGACCGCATCTGCCCTCTCATACTCTGGGCGGGTCATTTCATCCTGTGGCTTGTCCATCAGTAACAGTGACAAGGGCTACGGGTATTGATGCTTCACTGCAGGCAGTTACGCTGCTGGGCTGGTAAACGTTCAACAGCCCTCTGAGGGGGGAAACATCCTGATTTGCGGCATCTGCCAAATGCCATGCTGTACATGCTCTCATTGTGGCTGATTTCCAGCTCTCATTGAACATGGATGGAGTCAGGAATGCTCACTGTGCAAGTACTTGGTGATTCAGGGGGCATAAAGAACCTAAGAGCAGAGATAATAGTAAAAATATAGTAAAGTAATTAGGAAGTGGTGAGTCTGAAGTATTAATTTTGTTTGCCTTTATATTTACTGATTTGGCTGTGCTGAGTCTTAGTTGCGGCACGTGGGATCTAGTTCCCTGACCAGGGATCAAACCTGGGCCCCCTGCATTGGGACTGAGCAATCTTAGCCACTGGACTGCTAGGGAGGTCCTAGTTTTGAGTATTTATTACCTTTGTTTTTAATACAGCTTACTTAGTTTCAAGTATCTAGAATTTAATTTTTAGTTATGGCCAGCTTTCAAATTTTATTAAAGTTTAATAGTTAGTGCTTGCAAGCTGGCACGGGTTGGTCTCAACCTTCCATTGGGTAGTGGCTGTGATTATCCCCATCTTACAGATAAGAACCCCGAGTATAGAGAGGCTGAGTGACTTGCTCAGGGTCCCTGGCTGAGCCAGGATCCAAACCCATTAGTTTGGCTTCAGAGTCCCACCACTGGGGATATGTCCACACCGACCTCCTAGGGTTAATATGAAGGATTCACGCATATGATGCATTTAGTACATGCTCAGTCAACGCTGGTTGCTGCTGTCCTGTTACTACAGGTTGGTGATCCAGGTACATCAAACACAATTCCTTTCCTTGATGAACTTAAGCAAGGTATAACAGAAGTTTCCACAGCACATACACTGCATGGGCCCAATAGAAGAGTAGATAAGTTCTCTTTATGGGGCCAGGGGGCCTTCATGGTGGAAGGGATATTTAAGTTGGGTTTTGAAGGATGAGTAGGAGTTCACCAAGCAGTTTAATGAGTCAAGTGGATAAACCAAGTCACCTGTTTGGCCAGAGGAGTCTTATCTCCTTTTACTGCCCCATTGCCCTGACCCATCTCACCAAGAAAGCTGATGCAGATTTCATTACCACGTGGAGGCTCGATGACTTATCTGGAGAAGTGAGTCCCTCACACCCTCAGGTCTAACCTTGGCTGAGCTTGCCTGGCTGCATCTCCCAAGGAGGCTTCTGGGTTGAGAGAGTGAGCCTGGTGGTTATGAGGGATGACACCTCTGGGTCTGAATGCTGCCACAGTGGGGAATCTTGACCTATCTCAGTTTCCCCATCATAAAGGGGGAGCCGTGACCACTCTGACCTTGCCAGGCTACACACTTAGCACTGTGCAGAGCAGCTCCCAACCAGCTGGCCTCAGAGTGTGGACCAGCCCTGGCAACGGTAATGGTCCACACAGACCGCAGCTGCAGAGGCTGTTGGGCGTGGAGCCCGGTGAGCTGGGTGGCACATGTGGGAGCAGGTAAACACCCAGGAACCACAAAACTCACCCAAACCCAGCCCTGCAGCCCCCTACCAGCTCGGCGTGGGCGTCAGGAAGCTGGTGGCTGGGTCAAAGCAGGCTGTCACTGTGCCCTGTCCCACGAGGTAAAAACATTACAAGTGATGCTGCCCTGCGGCGGCCCCACCTCGCAGCCCTTCCTTTGAACTCTGACGGCAGCTTCACATGTGCCTGTGGCTGCCAAGCCAGCGTGTCTGATGTCCTTTCCGGCTTTTGTAATGTCACTTCCCGCCAGGGACGGGGTGATGCGTTACTGATGTAGGAGAGTCACTGTTTGGCATAAAGTTCCCGACATATAGAACATCAGCTTGAAGGGACCTTCTGGTTTGAATGTGAGCAGGTCAGCTTCTTGGACTTTTTCATCTCATTTTTTCTTCTTCTAAGTTGGCCACTTTGGGGATTATCCATTTGGGGAATGTACCTGTGGGAACAGTGTCACCAAGGGGAAGGCCATCATTTCTGGGGACACTTAGTTCCTTGTAAGTTCATCATTGGTGGGTTTCGTGTGAGAATCAAATACAAAGAGACCAAGAAATCGGACATGCAAAGCTCTTGAATCTTTGTTGGGTGGTAGCCTTTGCCAAGACTGTGGTACAATCTAATACAATCAATAAAACATATCAAAGTACAATATAATACGGTGTGATAGAGGATGAGCAGTGTAGAATGTCAGCAGGCATCTTTGCAAAGGAGCAGGTAGTAAATATTTTAGGTTTTGCAGATTGTACTGTCTGTTTCGCTCAGCTGTGCCATTGCTGCAGGTAAACAGCCCAGGTGATCCCGCGAGCGATGGCCGTGGTTGTGTTCCAGGGAAACTTTGTGTGTTCTTATGAGGTATCTCCTGTTTTCGGTGGTGGTGGTGTGAACACGATCTGGCTGTGGTCATGGGCACCCCTGGCTTGGAGATCAGGACAAGTTACATTAGAGCCTTGGCTTCACTTTTTGCCGGGAGAAGTGAGACCCTTGGGAAGGTATTTCATCCCTGGGAACCTCAGCCTGTGAAGTGGGGCTGAGGGCAGTGGGGGAAGCTCTGGCTTGCGGGGAAGTAAAACAGGAGACTGGCATGAGATGCTAAGCCCGGTGCCTGGAGGAGGGGCTGAGTTCACGGGGGCAGCCCTGACTGAGAAGGAGGAGGAAGCGGAGGAGGAGGGGACTTCCCTGGGAGGGGCAGGGGCTCTAGACCCTACCTGGCTGCTGACCTGGGTGACCGGGGCAGATCCATGCCCCGTCCGGCTTCAGTCTTCTCACCGGGCAGGTAAGGAGGTAGGACTGCTGATGCCCAGGCTACCTCTTCTGTCAGCACCTCTGGGACCTGCCGGTCCCTTGAGGATGCTGAGCCTCACAGCAGGCACTAGCTGGACCGGTGCTGTTATAGTGGAGCAGGGCGTCAAGGACGGAAGCATCATGGGCGAGTCGCCATCCCAGGCTCTGCCAGGCTTGAGCAGCCTCACCTGCCTGCATCCACTCATCCACGTGCTCCTCCAGGAACTCTCGGGCGTCCACAGTGAGCAGCCTGATGCCGGCGGGATGAGCAGATGAGCTCGCGGACCACAGGACTCACTCTCACGGTGACCTCTGCTGCCGGGAGGGTCTGATCTGGCTGTGGTCACAGCCGTGGGTTGCCTTGTGTCCCCTAAAAACCATGTCCACATCCTGGCCCCCAGAACCTGTGAGACGACCTGGTTTGGAAGTGGGGTCTTCAGAGGTGTGATTGATTAAGGATGTGGAGACGAGGTCACCCTAGACTTAGTATGGACCCTGAATCCCAGGACACATGTGCTTGTGGGAGGTGGGAGAGGAGAGCATAGGCCAGGGGGAGGCCGTGGACAACAGAGGCAGGGGTCAGAGTGGTGGGGCCACAGCCAGCAGCTGCCCGGGGCCTCCAGATGCTGGAAGAAGCAGGACGGACCCTCCCCCTGGAGTCGTGACCCTGGGACACCTTGGGTTTGGACTTCTGGCCTCCAGAGTGTGGGAGAATAAGAGATTCCTTTTGTTTTAGGGTGTGGCCATTTGCTGTGTCAGCCATAGGACGCTGATCCCGTCACTGAGAAGGGGCTCTGGGGCAGGGGGGTGGGGTGCTGAGCCTGGATTCTCTCTTGCACTCAGTCACGCCTGCAGCATGACGCTCATGTCCCTTGAGGAAATGCCATCTCCTGATAAGTGGACAGATTTTTTTCAGTAGAGACATTGCAGGTCCACACTTGTTAATGAGGTTCAATGTCCTATTTCAATTCCTGGGTCAGTGCTGGTGCAGAAAGGATGTTTCAGATTCTGTGTGGTGCCTGGACCAATGAGTTCAGCCAAGTGTGTGTCAAGAAGGGTGTGTGTGTGTGTGTGTGTGTGTGTGCGTGCGTGCATGCTTGTTAATTTGTTATTTATTAGGGATCCAAAGGAAGTTTCCTAAAAAAATTACAGAAGCTCCATGATGTCATGTAAAATACAAGATAACACTACAATGGTAATTAATTAACATCCCACATCCTATCTTTTCTGGCCAATTTGTTTGTTCCTGTTTTGAGTTCAGTTTGGACTTCGTTGCTCATTGAAGTTTGGTCAACAGATTTATTCATCGCGTGCAAGACCTTGCTGGCATCTGCTTGATTGCTCTACCTTGGAGATTTAGTAGAGTGTTGTAAGTTTCAGTTTCCTCATTAAAAACAGTGCTAGCACAGGGGACTCAGGGTCCTTGTGAAGTTGAAGGAAGGAGCTGCTTTTCCGTGTAGCTCAGGCCCCACCCACCCACATTGGTGCCTCATCCAGGTCCTTCTCTGGTGATGAGCTGTGAAGTGATGCTCACTGAAATCATCCTTTCCCGGCACCGTCGAGAAATGAAACTCTCCCCCCTGTAGCTTTTGGAGAATTCTATGTTTCCGAAGGAGCCCCCTCCTCCAGTGTCCTCAAACAAAGCCAAATAAAAACCCAATCCCACCTTTGACAAAAATGATTCTAACCTGGAGGTGGCATCGCAGGCCAAACTCAGACAGAATACCTTGTCCGCAGCTGATGTCATTGCCCAATAGAGGGGTCAGGCTGGGAGAGGACATGGGGGATGGGGAGGGGTGGACCCTCACTCCAGGGCCCCTGCCCCCAGACTGAGTATGTCTATATTCCTAAAGGGGACAAGGCTCTTTACCCGTGACGATGCAGCTTTGCTGTCGGGGAGGCCTGGGGTCACAGGATGGCCCAACTTTGGAGCTAAGACCCACCTGGGCTTGGATTTGGGTCCCCACTGTGAGCCCCAGAGTCTGTTTACAAAAGCTTCACATAAGAAGGAGCTGAGGGAGGGACTGAATGAGATAGGAGGCCTGGAGATGGTGATGGTCCCTCCCTTAGCATATCAGAACTGTCCAACAGCGCCTTCCTGTGCTGCAATGAGTTCTCCGTTGGGGAGGGGCATCCAAGCCCGTAAGGGGGTCCTGCAGAGAGAACTTGAACACAAAGAAGAGTGTTGCCCTGAGGACCTCAAGGTCCCACCCTTCTGCAGTCTCTCTCGCGTCATCAAGCACCTTTGGGCTGAGTCCAGCCCCAGCCTTTCCCCTGTCCCTGCTCCGTCCATGGGGACAGTGACCCTGGAGCAGAACCACAGGCTGCCACCAGCTACTACCCACTCAGTCTGGAGCCGCTTCTAAATAGTGTTCACTCCTAGCCCAGAAATAAACATGTTCATTTTATAATATTTTAGAACTTGCCAGGCTTGCCTTAAAAGAAACTTTTAATACCGAATCTCTCTCTCTTTATATATCCGTGGCAATTCACTGGGGGAGAGGCTCTCATCGTTCCCCACCCCCCGCCCCCCATTATCACATCCCCCTCTTGGAGCCTCCGTTTTGAAACTTTTTTTTGCTACCAAATGATAACTGCTTCCTCATTCCTCGTTCATCACACACACTTGTGGCCGCCAGTCTGAGCATGAGCTAATCAGCATGGCCAGTGCCAAAAGCAGTGAAACTTGACCTTAAAGTCACTCTGACTTTCGGCCCTGTGCAGTTTCTATTAGGTTCTGTGAAGTTAGGAAAATAGCTCCTGGGTCACCAGCATAATCTGCTCAGAATGTGGGGGCTGCCGCCTCCCCCGCCCCCATCCTCTCTCCCCTCTCTCCCTCTCTCATTCCTTCGGTCGGTCACTGCTCCTTTCATCGAGCATTAATTGGCCATTCATCCCTTGCATCCCCCACCCCTTCTGCACTTTCAGCAGGTCTTTATGGGGTGGATCCTTCGAGCCAGGTTGCACCAGCCCCTGGGGATGCAGCAGGGACACGCCATGTCCTGTCCTCATGGATGCTGTCCCGGGGATGCGATGATGAGCTGCGCAGAGCAACCAGCAGTTTCAGGACCATGAGGTGAGGGAAGTCCTGAACCTGTCGGAGGATGCTCAGAACTGACGCCACAGGCCCAGGGCTTCCTTTGTTCGCACAGCGACAATGTCTAGCCTGTCCGGACTAATACAGAAATCCATGCTCTAATAAAAAACCTAGAACATGTGGCATTGGCTCAGAGGTCAGACAGCTGGAACCTATGATCACCGGACCCACAGCCATTCTGTTTTGTTTGTTTAAATATTTGTTTATTTATTTGGCTGCAACGAGTCTTGGTCGCGGCGTGTGGCACCTCTGATCTTTCTTTAGTTGATCTTTGGTTGCAGCTTTTGAACTCCTAGTAGCAGCATGTGGGATCCAGTTCCCTGACCAGGGATGGAACGCAGGCCCCCTGCATTGGGAGTCTTACCACCAGACCACCAGGGAAGCACCCTCCCCAGCCCCCCCCCCCCCGAATGCCAATGCACGTGTTGAAATTGACCATGGTAATGGCCGCACATACGTGTGAATGCACTGAAAGCCATTGAATTGTGCACTTAAAAATGGTTTTGGAGGTACAACCACCTCTTGATTAATGAAATGAAAGATTGAAGTAAAAAAACAAACAGGTATTGTCACAACCTCCACTTCATCTTCCTTAAGGGCTGCTGGACAAGACGAAGGTCATGAAGCTGGGTTTTGGGGTCAGGGCCGCTCCATCCTGGCTATGCGACCTTGGGCACGCTCCTTAACATCCCTGAGCTTTGGCTGCTGCTGGTAATATGGGTAAAAATAGGATGACAAGAGCACCTGCCTTTCAGGTGCCATTGTTGAAGATGAAATACGGTTACCTAGGGCGGCGCCCTGAGCAGGCCTGCCGGCAGGGAGCTGCCCCAGGGCAATTGTCGGGCCATGGTTGCTGCCGTACTTTTGCGGAGGGGACAGTCGAGTTCAGAGAGGTGGGGTGGTCCTCAGAGGGTCTCGGAGGCCGGCCCTTCCTGTCCCCCTTCTGGATTCTGGCTGCAGCCGAGTCGGGACGTGGGCCCCAGCTGGCGGGACCCGCTGCACCTTCCTTGGGGAAGGAAGCTGGGCTCGGTCGTAGGCCTGGTGCTTTCCTAATGCCAGATCTCCAGCAGGCCCTGCACTTGTGGTTTGGAGAAATAAATGACATGCTGATTACTTAATCCTAAAACAACGGGAGTTTTCTCCTTTTCTAAGGGGCAATGACAGGAAGCTGGCAGCGCTGCAGGACCGGCCACGGGAGTCTCAGGCTCCTTTCTGGGGCAGAGGGAGACGTGGGTGCTGGAGCAGGGCTGAACCCGGGCTGGGGGTGGCCTGTCCCCTGCGCTCCCCTCCCGGAGGCTCAGCCATCTGCATTTATGGTGTGGCAGCAGAGCACGAGCAGTGGGAGCAGAGGCAAGCCCCCACGGCCCCTGCCCCCCGGGGGGCCCTCCTCAGGCCGTGTGTAGGGCCCCTACACCCACCCTCGGGTCACCTTACTCATCTCTGGTCCCATCCCGCTAACCTGCCTCATCCAATGTCTTGGGATGAAGAAAATTAGGAATATCCACCTCCCTTCCCCGGGGATGCAAGTGCTGGACCAACCCACTCAGCTCTGTTCCCTTGCACGGGACCACCGGGCCAGCAGATAGGAAAAACAAGAAGCGATGGCAGAGGCACCTGGGGGCTTCTAGCTCTGGCCGTTTAGTCTTGCAGGGGTGGCCACGAAAGTGAGGAACTGGACACACGTCATTTCAGAGGATCTCTGAGCTTTGCCTGGAGCTGCTTCTGCCCCTTCATGGTTCTTCCTCCCACCCCCATCCCACCGGCCTCAGTGGAAATGCCACATCACTGCCCTCACCTGTTCACAGGTGCCTCCTCAGTGCCGTGATTGCGCCTTCAAGCCTTTAAGACAATGATTTGTGTCCTTCTTTTCTGATGATCAGTTGAGAGGGTGGGACCGTGGGCTCAGCATAACCACCCCCTCACCTCCTCTCCTCCCAGGGCCGGGCATGGGGCCCGTGCAGGGAACAGTGGTCAAGTGACAGGCCATCCTGAGAACGTGTGTGGCTGGTGGTGACTCTCCAATCTGCTCGATCGTGCCCACGGCGTGGACTTGAGTTCACACCCTGACCCAGTTTCTGCAGGCGCAGAGAAGCACAGCAAAGCTTCCCAAACAGTCCTGGCCTTATTTAGCCTTTAATATTTCATCCTATTCAATACCATTTCATTTCTTGAAAAAAAAGTGCTGGATTCTGTCCATTACATTGATTTCATGACCCACTAGAGACCCACAGTGTAAAGAATATTGCTGAAGAAGGCACATGTGTTGAAATGCCCCCTCTTTCTGATTTTGGGGGGGCGGGAAATGGAGGCGCAAGCACACAGAGTGGCTTCCTGGGGCCAGGGCTGCTCTGGGGTCTCATCTTCCCCCTCCAGAGCATCACGAGTGTCCTTCCTGCCTCCCTGGGCTGCTCTGTTCATGCTGGGAACTGGTTGTAGAATCAAAAACTGGACAGACTCATTTTTTCAGGAGACGGGAGCTCAGAGAAGGTAAGTAGCTTGTACAGAGCTGCTCAGCTGGAGAAGGGACGTGAGGATCCAGTCACTGATTGGGGCCTGGACCACGGTTCCAGGGGACTCTGCAACCTTGGATCCCTTTGGGGTGTGTCTCCAGCCTGGCTCAGGGGGCGCTTTGTCCCCCTTGAGCTGAGCGAACCCCCCATATCAGCCTCTCCCGGGGCCGTCCTCCCCGGCTCCACGTGGAGCAGCTGGGGGCCTTCCCGGCTGCGAAGCCGGCCGCGCCTGCACACAGATGGCGGTGTCTTTGACAATCGAAACGCTCGTGCTGATTGACAAATGAGCTGGTACCTGAGTGTCTGAAGCAGAGTAATGACACGGAGTGTCAGCCCGAGGGCTGGCGGGCAGGCCAGATAAAAACAAAAGGCCAGGACGGTCTGGGGGCAGCCAGCTGGGCCCCCGCGGGCGCAGGGTCTTCCTGCAGGATGGGATCAGTCAGTCCGAGCGCGGAATCTGGGCGTGCTGGGTGGCCCTGTGCTGGCCGCTTGTCAACCCCTGCTTCTCCCACACCTCTTCCCCTTCTCCGAGGCCTGCCGACGTGACAGGTCCCTCCCGTCAGTCACTCAGCAGTTCAAGTATTTATTAAGCCAGACTTGCCCCAGACCCACAACAGTAACAGTGACAACAGGCACAGCAGTAATGGCAAGGCTCTTCAAGTACGCGTGACTGGCATTTGTGATTCATGGAATCTTCACAATAGCTTTCTGAAACAGATACTACTTTATCAGCTTTTATAGATGACAAAGCTGGGTTACAGAGAGGTGAAGCGGTTCACCCCCTGCCATGTAGTAAGTGTTGGGGGTAGGATTCATTCACTCCTTGAGCACGTCTGTCTGGCTCTAAATGGGAGAGGGGCACTTGGGTAGAAAGTACGCAGATCTCCTCTAGGCTGCCATGCTCTTAGAAAGAGACACAAAGAAGAAACAGCTTGTTTTTTCCCATCGGGTACTGGGACATCTGTCAGTGACAGCTGGAACTGTGGCAACCATTTTGTGATAGTGAGGAAGAGGCTGATTTGCTGAGGATGGGCAAGCAGCGAGAAGGAAAGACATGGGTTCTTGTTGATGACACTGGGTTAACCAGCCCTGGAACCTCTGAACCTCCAAACTAATTTTCCTGGTAAACAGTATGTTTTCCTTGTTGTACAAACTGCCTTGGATTGGGTTTCTGCTACTAAAAGCCAAAAGCCTGTCTGATTCATGTCTAGGAAGGGAGACACCCTTCAGAGTAATCTTCCTGCAGAGAAACTTCACAACAAATGTAAGTGCTCAGTAAGCGGGGGTCATCATGACAACAGAGGGGACAGTGACAACGGTTACGCCAACGATTCTGCTTTCCCTGTCACTTTGGGAGACCTGGCTTCTGGAAGATGCAGGTTTAGTATTCACAACCCATTTCCACTCAGGCTTGAACCGAAGACTCTCAGGGGAGCCAAAGGGTGATGAGGAGCACTGATTTGGGCTGATCCTGGGAGGCCGGCTTTTGCTTCTCTGAGTGGCTGCCGCGAGCTGAATCACAGCATGTGCAGGGCCCTTGTGTGCGCACGTTCCATCCCCAAGTCCATCCTGTGAAGTGGGTGCCATCCTTATTCTCCTTTTACAGATGGGGAAACTCAGGCCCAGAGGTATTTACGCAGTTTATCCCAGACGACACAGAAGGAACTGGGGAAACCAGGATCTGAATTCAGGTCTGGCAAATTGTTTAATCAGGAGAGCGAGGGGGCAGAGGCCGTGTTCATCAGGGCCGGGGGACTGCAGGTTGCCATGACCTTGAAGACAGCCACATGCACTGATGTGGCCACAGATCTCTCCTCAGAACATCCATCCTGTAGAAGGAAAAACACCAGCGTGTGAGGTCATGTTTACAGGAATGTCTATCACAGTGTCATATGGACTGTGACATAAGCAAGAAAACCGACTGATAAACCAAACAACCTGGATACAAGTGGAGCATCCCTCCCTGGAAGGTGCTGCAGGGTACCAGGAAGCGGTAGAGAAGCAACAGGGAGGTGTCCACAGGAGGAGAGAAACAGCCCAGCCTGCAAGGTGATTTCCATCTTGCTGGGGTAAAAAGTGTGGGAGAGAAACCTCTATTTAGCTCTATATGGTCGTGTTTGACCTTGTAAGCACGAGGCAGGGATGGAGGGATGTGACAGTGTTCACACACAGAAACTAACAAGAGGAAGTGGAGATAAGCATTACAAAGTACTGCTTCAAAAAGTGCAGGTTCCGTTTCTAAATGTACAGGAAAATAGAGAAAACCAAATGTGAGCAATGGACCATGTCCTCGGATAACTCCTGTTAATGTTCCTCAAGTCAGTGTTCTGCATGTGGGGGACGGGCAGAATCCACATGGCTCGCTGACCTCCCCACCCCACCCCACCCCACACCCACACTTCTCTCCTCTTGACTGTAGGCAAACCTGTGACCTGCTTCTAACCCACAGAAGATGGCAAAGGTGAAAGGGTTTTGCAGATGTAGTTAAAGTCCTTCCTTAGCCAGCTATTTCTAGGCGATTAAAGAGGTGGTTCTTTGAGTGGGCCTCGTTCAATCAGGTGAGAGCCCATAAAAGAGAGACAGAGGCACCCTCCTGGATGTCAAAGACTCTCCCACTGGCCTCTGAGATGCAAGCCGCCATGAGCTCCACAGCCGCAAGAAGAAGAATTTTGTCAGAAATGTGGGAGAACTCAGAGGCAAATCTTGCCCTCATGGAGCCTCTGATGAGGGTGCAGCTTGGCCGGCCCCTGATGGCAGCCTCCAGAGAGCCCAGTGAGGCTGCGCCCAGACTCTCGACCCTCGGAACGGTGAGATATAAATGTGTGAGTTTATGGTACATTGTTACACCGTGATAGAAAAAATAACACAGCGCCCATGACTAGAAAACTGAAACAGTACAGAAAGGAATAACATGCGAAATCCAAGTCTGGCCCCTTTCATCCCCCTCCACCCCACGCAACGTTGGCCTCTGCGGCGACAGAGAGCTCCTTTCCTGGGCACGGGCAGCGCAGCAGCAGGGGCAGGCTTTGTCTTCACGTGTGTGTCAATGACGCCCCTTCCCCCAGCTGCCACACAGAATATGGAGTGCACCCTGCCTTAACCCAAGCTTACTTCTTTTCACTTAACAACGCCTCTTACTACCTTGTTTATTAGCTCCCTCAGGCCTCCAGGATTCTCTTTCTTTAATGAAAATGGGTCTGGCCAGACCCTTTCCTCCATTCTCTCTGAGACATGGACCACGGGGGAAGCAATCTTCCCTCATTCCAACTTCCGACAAGTGACGGTTTGGCAGAACCACAGGTAACTTTGACTTTCAGGTCTCTGAAAATGATTAGGTCAGCTAATGGATGCTCAGAGCCTATAAAATTCATGAGGCTGTCGAATCATTTCCAGACGTGGGAGGGATGTGCCACAGAAGGGCTGTGAGCTGCAAGGCTGCCTCAGCCCAGGGGGAGGACGGGGGGCTTCATAGAGGCAGGAGGCCGCGTGAGGTAGTGGTTCCACTCTGACACTGGGTGTTCTGTTCGTTTGAATGTATTTTATCAGATTCTCTCTATTATAAAGGGAACTAGATGATTCGTTAATCAGCCCAGCAGTTCAGAAGTAGGTAGACCAAATGATGAGCTAGGAATTCACCTTGAGATACTGTGCTGAAAACTACACCAAGGTATGTGTTCAGGAGTGTATTATTCAGCAATGTGATCAGCATTGCTTGCAATCACCCCTAAACAGAAACCCCCGGGTTAGTTAAAGGAGGACCAGTTAAATACAGCATGGTGCATCCAGGTGTTACAAATGAAGATATGATGAAATCTCATACAGTGACGAGAATAAGTGAATCCCACCTAGATGGTGTTGAACAAAGGCAGAAGCCAAAGCGCGCACACACTATTATTCCATTTGCAGACAAGCATAAAGGCAGGCAAAGCTAATCCCTGCTGCTAGGCCACAGGATACGGGTTACCCCTTGGGGGAGAGAGACAGAGGGTGGAGGTTTTCTGGGGGCTGCTCATATCTGTTTTTGATCTGGGTGCTGGTTACCCAGGTGTGTACAGCCGGTAAAAAAGTCATCTGCTGTACACGTAGGATTTCTGCACTTTTCTGTAGGTGTGCTGGATTTCAACTCAAGGTTTAAAGTGGGGTACCTTCTGTCATGACAACATGTGACCTATTTATAGTTCAAACACGGCACGTTGTGACAACACATTTAGAAATCCAGTGAAAATGGATTATGGATGATTAAAAAATAAAAAAGTGAAATAATACCATTTAAGAAAATTAAGCAGGGTGGGAGGTGGGAGGGAGGTTCAAGAGGGAGGGGATATATGCATACCTATGTCTGATTCATGATGTTTGGTAGAAATCAAGACAATATTGCAAAGCAATTATCCTTCAGTTCAGTCAGTCACGTCCAACTATTGGTGACCCCATCCTTCAATTAAAAATAAATTTAAAAAGCAAACACAAAAAAGAAAATTAAGCAGTTTCAGGAGGCCCATGGAAGCTGATAAAAGAGGGCCATAGGAAGCTCTGTTAAATGAAAGCAGCAGGGCTGCACCCCCTCCTCTGCTTGTCAAGCAGGAAGGGAGGAAGCAGGATCCAGGAAATTGGTTTCCTAGCAACGACCCCAGCTCACATCTCATTGGTCAGAATGGCTTCACATGACCACCTATAGCTGCAAGAGAGCCTGGGCATCAAAGTCTTGCGCGGAGTTCTATTAGTAGGAGAGAAGGAATCTTGAGTACACGATGGAGTATATCCTCCACACCTTTTAAGAACAAAATTCACCTAATAAACCTATTTGCGGAGTCCCTGGGAATGAAGCAGGAATGCACCTTCTAGCTTGAAGACTGGGATGTCTTAGGCCTGCGCATGCCTCTGCTAACCATCCTAGTATCTTTGGCTCTGGCAAGGACCTCCCAGAACTGCTTGGCTGTTCAGGATCATTAAGAATTAAGGCAATTAAGGGCAATTAGGAGGAGGAAGAGGAAATTGCCACTTGTGGAGCATTTCCCATATGTGAAGCCACGTGCCTCTCAAGGGTGCTGCCCAGCATCCTCCCAGCATTTTGAAAAGCAAGAAATTATCACTTCATTTTACACATGTGGTAAAGGGAGGTGAGTGCCGTAGGGTGACGCTGATAATTCTTCGGGGGACACAAGGTACTTTATTCTAGGTGCTGGGCATGCTGTGAGCTTTGCCTACATCCCTCTAAGTCTTCCCAGGTGGCACTGGTGGTAAAGAACCCGCCTGTTGATGCAGGAGATGTAAGAGGCACCGGTTCGATGCCTGGGTCAGGAAAACCCCCTGGTGGAGGAAATGGCCACCCACTCCAGTATGAGAAGACCCTCTGGAGAATGGAATGCCTACCCACTCCAGTACTCTTGCCAGGATAATCCCATTGACAGAGGAGCCTGGTGGGCTACCATCCACGGGGGTCGCAGAGTCAGACACAACTGAAGCGACTGAGCACACGCACTCCAAGTCCAGGTCTAGGAAGCACTGTGCTCTTGCTATTGTACAGAGGGGAAGAGGGACCCTGGAGAAGTTCAATGACACCCTCAAAGTCAAAGGAATTGACCCCCACTCTGTACCTCCAAGCCTCAGCTCTCACTCCCGCCCCTGGTGCGTCCTGCCAGAGCACATCAGTAGGTCCAGACCAAGGCTGTGAGCAGGGCACCAGAAGGCTCTGGATGCAAGCTTTGGCTCCAAGAGGTTGAGGAAGTCAGCCAAGGCCATAGAGTGAAGGGAAGTGGGGCCTGCATGAAGCCCAGGTCTGCTGGGCACCAAAAGGCAGGCTTCTCCACCGCAGCCCTGGCCTCAGGGGGACAGCTCTTCCCATCCATCCACCCAGCCCCTACGGAGCCCAGCGGAGGGGCTCCCCACCCTGTGGGCCGGGGCACCCTGTGCCCCATGCAGAGGAGAGACCTCAGACTCCCTAACACAGCCCATCCTCAGGAGGTCCTCCAGGGCACCCGAGGGGCTCCCTCCCCGTGACCCGGAGCCCTGGGTTCACAGCAAGGACAGCATGCATCCGCCGGCCCTCTCAGGCCCGGTTGTCACCGTGGCACGTTCGGTGGCAAGTGGCCGTCCGCGTGTGTGGCTCCTGCTGCGGGTTGACATCCTCGGGGCCACTGAAGCCGGGAGGGCAGCCCCACATGCCACAGGCATCTGCCACCTATGCACTGATCTTCTGAAGCCCAGAAGGCTGGCCTTCTCTTGCTGCACTATCTCTGCTGCGTTTTGAAAGGATCCAATTTCCCTTTGGCATCTGGCCCCAGCCACTCCCAGGTTGGCATGGAATATACAAAGGGGACAGCTCTTTCTGGGCTGATGTATGGGCCCCTTGCTGGGGGGTGCCATCTGTCTCCTGTACCTGCTCCTCGGGCCAGGTATTGCTGGGGTTACGGCCCTGAGAAGGTCGCCGCGGGTCAGATGAGGGTGATGTTGAGTCTATCAGTGATATCCATGCAGTGCAGAGCCTGAGCGATGGGGCTCTGCTGGAGGAATTTGTGAGATCCGTCATGAGGGAGGTGAGGGTCATTGCTGGCTAAGGTCACAGGGTCAGTTTGCCTCAGTGACCAGTGCCTTGTGGGGGATGCACATGCCCCCTAGCCCTTGCTAAGCCTGCCCTGTGGAACGCTCCCATCCCCAGACAGTAGAAGGAGAGCCCCAGGCAGTGACCTGAGAGCCTAGCCCATAGTAGATGCTCAGTTAATTGGATCTGAATGAACACGTGCACGCATGGATGAATGGACTCACCACCTGACCGGGCGGTGCACACCTGCTTTGTCTCAGTGCTGCCCAGCCTCAGTCCACCTTGGTCAGAGCACTCTGACTTTGCTTCAAAAGGGTTTACTTCTGTCCTGTCCTCCCAGGCAGAGATGGCCTCGGGCCTTGGGAGATCTTGTCCTGGCCTGGAAGCTGGTCTGTGCACCAAGGGCGGGAAGGGCTCCCAGCAGCTGGAGTCATTCATCCCATTTTGGGTACCAGGAAGGCATGTCTTGGCTGAAGGGTTGCGGAGGGTGGTCATCGGCCTGTCCCCGGTGCCCGGGCAGTGACTCCTCCCCTCAACCCCTCCCTCTTTGGTCGTGCATTCATCCAGCAAAGCCTGGTTATGCCCCCTCTGCATGCCACACCCCCCAGGCACTGGCAGAAGGTGTGAGTCCCCACACCACTGGCTCCTGGTGCTGTGGGTGACAGAGGACTCCACACAGGGGGGGCCAACTGGAAAAGAGAGGCTGTCCAGGCTCAGGGAGCTGGGGGATCTGGGCCCCCCCATTCCGAGGAGCTGGAGGCCACGGAAGACTGGCCACGGGCGCCCAGTGGTCAGGGGTGGCCGTGGAGATAGGAGGCTGTGGGTGAATCTAGGGCCTTTCCCCTTCAGAGAGAGACTTATACAAAGGGACCAAGAGGCCAACCTGAATGCCCCCTCTCCCCCCGACCTTGCCCCCCACCCCCTGTTTCTGGAAACAGCACAGGAAGTGAGCATTTTTGCACAGCCATCCTGCATGTGCAGGGTGAGCGCCCATGGGAAAGAATTCTCTTTAACTTGTTGTTTTCTCCTGGCATGAGCAGCCCTTTCAAAGGGGATTTTCTCAGCCACTTTTGTTACATGCCATTTTGTTTTCCTGGGGGGCGAGGGGGAGGGCTAGGTGCTGAGTAATGGGGCCTTTGAACGCTCATCCTCAATAATTATAAGCCAGCTCCGCGTCCCCTGAGGACCCTGGCGCACAATTCTTGGAACTGTCCAGTTCGCTCCATTATGTTACAGAAAGTGCAAACGCCGGAGGCATTTTTCTGGAGAATCAAGATCTGAAACCAACATTATCTTACTCTCTTATTCTTGGCACGGGAAGAAACCCAGGCCTCTGCCAAGGGAAACATGTCAGACTTCCATCAAGTTCCTGAAGGTCAGAACCTTTGAGACTGGTGAATTTTGATTTCATCTTAGGAAAAACTCAGAGTGTAATGCCAGGACACAGTGAATATTTTAAGTAACTTTACACATTAAGTAGAAAACAAAAAATACTGATAAAGAAAAAAGGAGATGGCCGGTCCACCCCCCTGCAGGGCAGAGGAGGTGAGAGAATAAAGAACAAAATACGAAAGGATCCTCAAAAATGCCGAGCCTGCTCTTTGTTCCCTCAGCCTTGGCCACTCTGTGCTCCGAACATAGCTGCTCTGTGCCTCTCAGTATTTTATTTAATCTCATTTTGAACCCAGATTAGATGTCTTGATTCTGTGACACCTTCCTGTAATCTCTCCAGTCCAAACTGGTGTTTCTCTTCTCTGCAGACTCACACTTTTGTGTTGTGTTACCTGGTGTTTATTGTTACCATGGTCATTCACAAGTACACCTGTCTCCCCCTCTAGACCCTAAGCTCCCTGATGGCGAAATGCTGCAGGTCTTCCTGGGTGCCTGGCACATTGCCAGGTCCTTGGCAGGAGATCAGTATCCACTTGTTCCACTAATCGATGAGATGATTTATAGAAACAGGACCTGCTGCACATTTAACGGCGTTGACTCTGCTGGCTCCCAGAATCAGTGTGCCACAGCCCCCAGTGCAAACCTCAGTCACTGCCTGCAACGTCTGGATGTATTCCTTTATTATTTATTAGCCGCCAAATGTAAAAAGGAACCAGAGCCGGCTTACAACTTAACACGCACATAAACCATGAGAACTCACAGTTAAAGGCCGATCAGAAATCTCTGAGCAGGAGGCGGATCGATTTCCAGGAATCTGGAATGAGTTAGGTGCTGTAATTAAACATAAAATTTTACTCTGAACTTCCTGGCAGCCAAGACAAAATGGAAATTATTCAGGATCATCAGCGCCTTCCTGTTATTCAATTCTAGGAGAACTTGAAGGAGCCGGTCCCTATTTAAGGTCGCTGGAAAAATGCTTTTGACTTCTATTTTGTTGAAGACACAAAACATTAGTCACATATTCAAATCGGAGGTCATTCAAAGGTGATAGGAAGAGGACGCGGGGCATACGGAACCCTGGAGGGCTCAAGTCCTCCCACGCCAGTGCCTCCTCGCTGGGATCCTGTAACAGTTAGGATGACTGCTAGCTGCCATGACAACCGCCCCCCTCATCTCAGGGCACGCGTGGTGTGCAGGTGGTGTGGGTCAGTCACTCTCTCCCCCGGTGAGGTCACCCAGGATCCTTTGTCTGGGGTCCTCCTCACCCAGCTAGTGGTTGGAGAAAAGGAGAAAGAAGCATGCACGCCCGCTTCTGAGCCGGTCAGACTGTGACGGGACCCTGTCATGTCCACTCGCGTGTCACCATGAGAACTTGTCCCAGGGCCTCTTTAGACTCAAGGGGCTGAGAAATGTAGTTCCTGGCTCCACAGTTAAGGGGATGCACAACCATATGTCAGAATCTCCAAGGACACACTTGTTAAAGCCTCCTGGCTCGGAGCATCTGGGCGATGTGAGTGTGTGGGTTTGCACAAGCTCTGGCAGTGACTCTCAGGCACGTTGATGGAGGAGTCTCCATCCCATGCCCACCTCCCACCTGACCACATGCATTGGTTGGACACTGTCCCCCCCACCCCAACCCCGAATCCATGTCCTTCTCGGAACCTCAGAATGTGACTTTATTTGGAAATAGGATCTTTGCAGACATGATCAAGTCAAACCAATGACGGGGGTCCTTCTAAAAAGAGAAGAAGATGTGGACACAGACACACGTCGAAGAGATGGCCCTGAGGCTACCTGGAGAAGGCTGCAGGCTGAGGAGGCAGAGGACAGTCAGCAAAGCCAGGAGCTGGAGGAGGCCAGGAGGGTCCTCCCCTGGAGTCTTTGGGGAGATGCTAGCCCTGCCCACACCCTGACTTTGTGTGTGTGCGTGTGTGTGTGTGTGTGTGTGTGTGAATTTTGACTTTATTACTTAGCAGGGCATGTGGTACTGACATCTTGAAGCTTCATTTACTTTTGAGAAGTGGGGATACTAAAATCTATCTCCCAAAATAATATCAGCAACATGGCTTTGCACAGAGCCTATCATATGTAATAAGCACTTAAAAACGGGAGCTAATACACCCCTGAACCAGAAAAGCGATTAAATTACTCAAATGCAGTTTATGAGTAGTAATTGCACATGTAAACTAGAAGTCAAAGTTTACATATGTAAACTTGTTAACATTGTCATCCAGGAATTAGTTAGCAGCATTTTCCACAAAGCAGACCCATATAGGATTCTTCTCTGCTGAGGCACAAGAGAAGGGTATCTAGCAATAAATTATAGTTACCTCCCACTGTATTCTGAAAAATCTTAGATCAGTCTGCATGTGTCGTGCTCAACCATGTCCGACTCTTTATGACCCCGTGGACTGCAACCCACCAGGCTTCTTTGTCCATGGGATTTCCCAGGCAAGCGTACTGGAGTGGGTTGCCTGGGTCTTCCAGACCCAGGAATCGAACCTGTATCTATGTCTTCTGCATTGGTAGGCAGATTCTTTACCACTGAGTACCTGGGAGATCTGCCTTTAGCTGTTAATTCTCTAAAATAAGTCAAGTGCATCCTCATAGTTAATTCTTCCTTTCTGGGCGAGTTTCTTTCATAACTACCTTTTGCCAGGTTCAGTGGGTGTTTACTTGGGGAAAACAAGTGTATTTTAGCATTTTGTGTAATACATTATTTTTTTTCACACTTTATTTTGGGACTTATGAACTCTAGAACCATGAGATAACATGTCTCTGCTGTTTTAACCTTCCACTCTGTGGTCACTTGTTATGACCGTCATGAAAGCTCATTCACCATCCAACGCTGTAGTGATTCTGAAGGGAGCCAGGGCTGGAGAATCTGTGTCACTCTGAGGCTTCAGCCCTCTGGCAGGGGCCTGGGAGGGCTGAGCTTGACACTGGAAACCAGGCAGCCAGACTGCACGTAGGCCCCACTCTACAGGGAGCGCCCGTGAACACCTCCCCACTTTGGGCTTCCTGCTCCTCGATTGTGAAACAGAGGGCTGGGCCTGGGAAAGGGGGTACTCCTGCTGTAGACACCACGGCTGGGAGTCTCGTGGAAAGTGGCGACATGGGGGCTCCACTCAGGCCCTTTGAATGGGCGTCGTCAGGGCTGTGGTCGGGGGCTGGGCTATCACAGGCTTCTGTAAGAGGTGGTCCCGGCACACACTTGGCAAAGGGTCCCGTGGATGAGTCGGGGCGTCGGCGCTATCCTTGGCTGGTCCTCAGTTGTGGGACAGCAGCTTAAGTGGTGGTGAAGCTGGGTATCCCTCCTTTCTGCCTGTGGGACTGAGCTTTCCTCCACGTGGATTTGCTTAAGAAGATGCACTGGATTACAGGGGCCAGGTTGGGAAGGTTGGTGGGGAGGAGAGGAACCTCTTTATTGTGTTAGAATAACAGCCTCAGCTGCTATGTCGAGTTGATCTGAGAAGACATTTTTTAAACACAGACTCATCGTCTAGGCAGAGAGAGTAACAAATAAAGCACATGGAGCCCAGCAGAGTCTAACAGCCAAGGCGAACTTTATTTTCTGGAACAGAAGGTATGACGTCGCCTCCTTTGTTTCTCTCGTTCCTAGATTAAACTGGTTTTGCCCAGTCTTAATATTTACTAATTTTTTTCCGTGTCAGTTGGGGGAAAGTTGCATATCGTCTTTTTCTAAGCGTACAGGTAAAGAAATCATAGAGAAAAAAGACGAACCCTTTTGAGCACAGAAAACTTTCATAAAACTTACTATAAAATCCATTAAAAAATCAGAAAGCAAACAAGAAATTGGTGGGAAATTAGCAACATCCATGCAAGACTTTCTAATCGGCCTTCAGAAGGCTGAGCAGAGATTAATTCTAATAAATGTCTAACACGAATTAAAATACTTAGTATGCAAATAACGCTGCTAAATCATAAGGTCAGGCAATTAATGCAACATTCAAAAGGCAATGAGTATTTTCAAGCAATTCACACAAGAAATTCAAATGGCCCACTACCTGGGCCACCAGCAGTAGCCATCCGAACAAAGACGCTGAGACTCAGATGTCCTGTCTGTTTTCTGCCTACCAAACTTGCTACGGGTTTTAAAAATTACGGTGTTCCATATGAGATTTTTGAGAAAAGTAGTCTTATCAGATATAGCTGCTGAGACTGCAAGTTGATACAGCCTTTACGGAGTGCTCTTTCAGACATTTTTATCGATCGGCTTATTTTTGGTTGTGCCGCGTCTCCGTTGCTGGGCACGGGCTTTCTCTAGCAGCGGTAAGCGACAGCTCCTCTTCGTTGTGGTGGGCGGGCTTCTCGCTGCGGTGGCTTCTCTCGTTGCAGGGCACAGGCTCCAGGGCGCCTGGGCTCCAGAGCGCCGTCTCAGTGGTTGTGGCGCACGGAGTTAGTTGCTCCGAGGCATGTGGATCTTCCCCGACCGGAGGTGGAACCTGTGTCCCCTGCATTGGCAGATGGATTCTTAACCACTGGACCACCAGGGAAGCCCTGTAGAGTGAATTTGACATAGGGTATTGAATGCCTTGCAAGTGCACACTTTCTAAGGCAGCTCTTATATTTGTAGAAATTGAGCTAAAGGAAATGCTCAGGTGCTGTAGCAAATTCATAGCATTATTTATATATTCTGAAAAAATGGCAGTTACATAAATAACTGCTAACCCGGCATTGAGTAAATTAAAAATGAGACATGCCCACAAATAAATGCTTTAAGTCATGTTCTTAAGAACCCGCTTGCCAGTGCAGTAGACTTGAGACATGGGTTCGATCCCTGGAGGAGGGCATGGCAACCCATCCCAGTATTCTTGCCTGGAGAATCCCATGGACAGAGGAGCTTGGTGGGCTATCGTCCATGGGGTCACAAAGAGTCGGACACAGCTGGAGAGGCTTAGCATGCACGCAAAAAATAAAGGGGAAAGACGTGTTTACAAAATACACAGGGCAATTATATAGATGTTAAAATAACTTACCAGACAGGACAAGTGTCATGATTTTAAAGTTAAGTATTTTATCTCTTGGTTTGTGGAGGGGAATAAAAACTGCTTGAAATGAATCTGAATCTTAGCACAGCAGTCTGACTTTATGTGTTCACATGTGAAGTGTCTGGACAGCTGAAAAAGCATTGCTGTTTGATTTTAATCTTAATTAGGGGCTTGCCTATATGTCCCAGATTTTCTACAATGAACGTGTATTGTTCCTAGGTTTTTGAATGATGTGGCATGCTCGCCTCTGTCCAGTCCCTTCTTTGTGTTGTGTGCCTGATAGTCATGAGCTCAGGTGGGCTTTAGGTGCGGCCCTGGGCTGTCTGAGGGAAGAAGGGACAGGATGCTGGTAAAAAGCCGTGAGGGCCTCTTCCTGGTCTCATTCATCTCCGCTGGCTGAGGACCGAGGGTGCTTACACGCCGCAGCTCCGTGAAGAAGTGGCTTCCAGAACCAGGCCAGCTCAACACCGGCTTCCATCCTCTCCCCACCAGCTGCTACCTGCGTGGCCTGTTGGGCTTTCTGCAAATACACTGGAATAACGGGCTCTGTGGGTTTCAGCAGTTGATATTGCGATTTATAAGAACTGCATCATTTGGTCTTCCTTCTAGTCAGGTGCTCCAGCACCTCAAAAGCCTTGGGGTTTCCTCAGTGAGCAGAGCCATCAAGGTATCTTGTTAAGTTAATGGGGGTGCTTTGTGCAAAGTCCCTAGGTCACCTAAGGAGGGAGCTGATGTCCAAGTGCCCCAACCACGTGACTAGAGGGTTGAAACTTCCAGCCCCAGTGCCGACCTCCAGGGCGGGGAGTCGTGGGCTGGAGATCCAGTTCCAGTGGCCAGTGGCTGAATCTATTGTGCCTGTGTGCTGGAGCCTCATAAGCCCTGAGAGCAAGTGATCAGGAAGCTTCCAGGTTCTGAGCCTGGGGAGGACAAGAACGGCATGCCCAGAGCTTGGAAGCTGCTTCCCCCCACTCCCGGTGCCACCCTCCCCCCCGACTGTGGCCTGGGCATCTCTTCTGTCTGGCTGTTCCTGACTTACAAGCTTTTACAATAAACCAGTGATCCAGTCAGTAAAATGTTCCTCTGAGTTCCACAAGCCACTCCAACAAACCAAGCCGACCCGAGCAGGGGTTGGTAGGAACCTCCGGTCTATTTACAGCCAGTAGGTCGGGATCGTAGGTGACGATCTGCATTGGCCCCTGGCATCCAAGGCCTGGGGAAGAAGCCTTGTAAGACTGAGCCCTTAACTGGGAGTGGGGGTAGGATGGGGTGGGGGTGGTCTGACACTGCCTCCGGGGCTGAGTGCATAGCTCAGAGGTGTGATAGAAATCACATATTGGAAGTGGCTCGAGAAGTTTGCTCTGGGGCATCATGGATCTTTGATCCACCGAAGAACATGGGTTGGGCCCCGTGAGACCAACTTGACGTTCATGGGTTAAGAGTATGGAAGGCCCGGTGGGGAACTGGAAGAATGGTAGTCCGAGATCACGCCAATGGTGTGGGGGCCGGCTCCCTCCTTCAGAACTGTAGCTCTTCTCATCCTCACAGCAGCCCTGGAGATAGGGACTCTTAAGAGTCCCACTTCACAGATGGGGAAACGGAGGCCAGAGTTGCAGGACTTGAACCTGAGGCTGGCTTCAGAATCCCTGCTTCTAAGTGGTCTACAGATGACGTGTATTGGTGAGGGCAGGACCTCTGGGGGTGGGCGGGCAGTGCCACTGATTCCCGGGATGCTGTCACCGGGGTGTGGGCAGACGGCTGAACCTGGGAGCACAGAGTTGTCTCCTGGAATCACGAGTTGGGGCTCTTCCTGAGAAGGTGTGGACACCTGCTCAGGGTCAACAGGTTGATTGGCTGCTCCTGCGAAGATATGTCCACACCCTGCCCCTGGGAACCTGTGAACATGGCCTGACATGGATGAGGGTCTTTGCAGATGTGATTAAGTTGAGGGTATCAAGGGGAAGTCATCCCGGATTATCCAGGTGGGCCCTGAATTCAGAACACTGTGCTTATAAGAGGCACGCAAAAGAGAGATTGGGGGGGCGCAGTTCAGAGGGATGAAGCAGAGCTTGGAGAGATGCTGTCTGCTGCCACGGACCACCTAGAGCCACAGGAGCTGGAACAGGCAGGAGGGCCCCTCCCCGGAGCCTCCTGAGGGTGCCGCCCTGCCCACACCCTGACTTCAACGTCTGGCCTCCAGAGTTGAGAGAAGATGGATTTGTGTTGTTTCAAGCCCCGGCGTTTGTGGTCCTCCGTTCCAGCAGCCCCAGGGCACAGATAACAGGAGGAGACGCAACAAGGCACTCCTTGTGCCTACTTGTGTTGCCCTGGACGGGCCGCCCCAGCCCTCGGTGTCTGAGAACAGTCTGCGTAGGCTGCTGCCCGGCGAGACTTCCTGCACGGGATCCACAAGGCTGGCCTCCCCGAGCCCTGGCCGGGACCTAGAAATAGCTCTGGCCGCAGCGCCCTTTTTTGGTTAATGGATTGGGCTTGCGGTGCCTGCCACTTAAATAGCTTCACCAGCGGGGAGGCCGCGGGGAGCCTGGCTCCATTCCTCCTGCCCCATCTTATCATGATGGATTGCCGCTCCGGAGTGAGATGGAAACTTAAAAATGCCTTGCTCCGTACAGCTCCGGGCAAGGCCTTGCTGGTTTGCTTCGCAAAGCCAGGGTCATAAACTTAAAAATAGGCACCAGGCTGCCAGTCTTGTGAAAGGAGACTGTGATTTATCGCGATGCACCGTCACCACTGCAGATGGTTCTGGAACTTGCCGGAAAGACTCTGTTGGTTGTGACACTCTTTATTTCTCTCATCCTCCTCAAGGATTTTCTGGATACCCTCCATGGAAGGCAAACATCTATCGCTCTATAACTGCTTCCACAATGGTTTGAACCCAGAGGTAATCACCGCTCTTTAGAGACCGTTTGGACCAAGGAGAAAGCAACTGTCTTGAGCTGCGTTTTTACCGAGTGTGTGAGCACGCATGTCTCTGGAATAGGGGATTAAAAAAAAAAAAAGTGGGGGGAGGAGGGTGGGACATGTGCCACCCTGAGAACGTTGCTGTTAAAAGTATATTTAGCCAATTCCATTTGGATAATAGTGGAAAATGAAATTTGCCAGGACTCAGCTGACCCCTTTACGGCTGAAATCAGATCCGCTGAGTGAGAGGCAGAGGGGCTTCCTAACTGCCCTTATTTCTTCTTTTATGGAGGCAAGAAAATGCGGAGACAAACAGTAAGGAGGAGTCACTTCTAATCCTGCCACTTCAGGATGACCCCCACTACACGGGCCGCGGCCCCTAGCCCCCGGTCCTGCGTCTGCATACTGTGGGTGTCCGCCCGGCCATTGGCAGCCCTTCCCCTGCTCAGTGCGTGGCAAACCTTTCTGCATGCGTTGCGTCGTTGATGGCCTCGCTTCAAACGACGAGGTTTGTTGTGTGGGTATACCGTGTCTCTTGCTGCACCCTTGGCAATAATAATCTGATTAAAGACTAATCTGTGATCCTGGGAGGGACCCAGAGGCAGGTTCTTTGTCCTGTGAGTCTCCTTCTCTATGCTGAGTGTAATCTGTGATCCTGGGAGGGAGCCACAGGCAGGTTTTTTGTCCCACGATTCTCCTTCTCTATGCTGAGTGCACGGGCCACCTCGGACGCCAGCTTTTGTCCTCCTGCGGAGATTAGATGCGGTCCACAGGGAAGGATTTCTCACTAGAGTGGTGAGTTAGAGGCTGTCATTTCAGCCCTCTCCAGGCAGGGTTTGGAGCCCGCTGATGACAAAGAAGAACATGGACTCCACCCAACAGCCTGTGGGTCCCGAGGAAGCTGGAACATTCTTTATCTGATTAGAGGAGGAAGAACATTTCTGAAAGTGGGTTTCTCTGGGCACAGCAAAAGCCCCAAGCAGGGTCTGTTCTGGAGAGCTGGCCGTCAGGAACCCCACTGATGGCGTATGTCATTCAGGAGTCGAATATGATGCTGTTGGCAGAAATCCCCCAAAGGGTGGGGCATGTAAATGCACAAGGTATATAACTTTTTTTTCAAGAGTTGAGAATTCCCAAGGTGGCAGGGGACAGCATCGTTCAATCCAAGGCTGTCAGTATTAAGATCTTTTCACTTTGGGGGGTGGTGGTGCTCCTTATTGTCTTGTGGCATCGAAATGATTGCCCGTCTCCACCCCCTGTTGTACATACGTCCTTGAGACTGTTCCACACCCAATAGTCTGAACCTCCCACTCCCCCATCCTTACATGGCCACCCCCACAACTGGTAACCACTAGTTTCTCTCCTAGATCCTTGAGTCTGCTTCTTTTGTGTTTTATTCACTAGTTTGTTCTGTTTTTCAGATTGCACATGTGATAGCATAATAGCCCTCCAAGTTCATCCATGTTGCTGCAAATGCATTATTTCACTCTTTTTTATGGCCGCATAGTATTCCGTTGCATATATATACCACATGGTCTTCACCCATTCCTGTGTCAGTGGACACTCAGGCTGCTTCCGTGTCTTGGTTGTTGCAAATAGCGCTGCTTTGAGCATTGGGGTGCCTGTGTCTTTTTTAATTAGTGTCTCTGGTTTTTTCGGATATATGCCCAGGAGCGGGATTACTGGGCTATATGGTAGTTTCTGTTCTTAGCTTTTTGAGAAACCTCCATACTGTTTTCCACAGTGAATGCACAGAAATAAAGTTCCTTTAAAAAAGAACCTGTAAGTAAATCAGCGAACAGCCCTCCAGGAGCACCTGCCACAGGCGGGCCTATAACTCTCAGGAGTGAAGCTGGTAGGAACCACGTGCTGTCCAAGCTGGACAGAGAAGCCGGCCGAAGCCCAGCTTTGCCCTCTTGTCGGCACAAGTGTTAGGTGCTAGGGAGGGCACCCACCTGGGGCCTCCTGCCATCAGAAGGCCAGGCCATGCAAGGACATGTGGACGGCTCCTTGTCAGCTGGTGTGACTTAGCACCACATCACCTGGGCATCAGGGCACCCCTCTGGAACCCTCACTGTAGGAAAACGGTCTCTCCTGACCAAACTGTTCCTCCAAACAATTGCACTGCAAACTCTGGACTTGCCCTGGTGCCCTGGTCTGTTTCCTCCCATTTCCCATGGACACCCTTGGCCCTGGACATCTGACTCTGGTTGGGATAATAGAAGTCACTGAAAAGAGTGCATGTGCACACGTGTAAATGGCCGTGCTCACTATCCCCTCCCCCAGTTTAATGCTCATCCCTGTAAGGGAAAATATCTGACCCATGAAGTTCCTTGCCTGCCCCCATAGAGAGTTGAGTCTGGGAACCCCCCTCCTCCACTCTGCGTGGTAAAGCAGACTTGAGAAAGCACTGCAGTTGCGCGCATGGACACACTCACAACGCACGTGCCCCCAAGCTCACAGGACACCTCCAGCTCCCCTCCCACACGCTGACCCCGTGGCGCGGCCTGATTTGTTTCTCCTCCATCCCTATCAGCCACCTTCTCTGGTCCCCACTCCAGAGCTGAGGCCAATGACCATCCACGGAGGGCCAACTCAGAACCACACGGGGGAGCAGGAGAGGGTGGCAAGGAGGGCCCCGGGCTAGTTCACTGGCTGCCTTAACAAGGCACCACACTCTGGGGTCAAGTCCAACAACAGAACCTTATTCTTCCACGGCCAGAGGCCAGAAGTCCAAGACCCGGGTGCCGGCAGGGCTGATGCCTCCAGAGCCCACAAGGAGCTGTCCATTCCAGGCCTCTCCCCCAGCGCCTGGTGCTTGCTGACAGTCCTTGCTGTGCCTTGCCTTGTAGAAGCACCACCCTGATCTCCGCCTTCATCCTCACACCTTGTCCCACTGCGGGGGGGCGGGGTGGGGGGTGGGGGGCGGGTCTCTGTGTCCAGATTTTCCCATTTTATAAAGACAGCAGTCATCTTGGATTCAAGTCCCACTTTAGTATGACTTCATCTTAGCCTAACAAGGTCACACTCTGAGGCACTGGGGGTCAGGACTTGAGTATAGACACAGTGGGGAAGCAATTCAGCCTGTATGCCAGCTCTCCTGCCAGACTAGAGAGTCGGGGAAGGCAGCTTCAGCCTGTGAGATGGAAGGAGTTACTTCATGCTAAGGAAGAGGCGAGCCAAGCTCCGGGCAGAAGGAACAGCACGTGCAAAGATCCTGAGGATGCAGAGAGAACAAGAAGTTCTCTCTGGACAGAAATTCTTGAGGAGGGGCGGCTGACACCCAAGAGGGATGGGCCCAGGATGTGTAAGATCTGCACACAGTAAGATCTCATTTTGTAAACTCACAGTCACAGTCATACACACTCAGGGCAAGACAGCAGAAGGAAAGATCTGAAACGCTGCTTGGACCATCCCTGGGCAGCGTGGAATGGGCACTCAGGGCTCAGGGTAACTGGGACACACTTGGGAGTCTCTGGTTCCTGAGACCATGTCACTTCTGTGAGGAGACATTTTCCCGTGCAGAACGGTCTGGGCCGGGCAATTATGAAAACTTTTAAAGGCTTATGCAGCAACCCCCTCCAGAACGCTTCACTTCAGCCCTCCTCGTAAACAGATTGTAAAGACGCAATCAGCCCAGAGCCCACTGCACTGTGATAATCTGATGTAAGCCAGGCGCTGATTTATACGCGCCAGTCCAAACAAACATACCTGTAGACCATCAAACTGGAATTTCTTCCATACTTTCTTCTTATGCATTAAGGAACTGCTTTTATTTCTCTCTTGCCGGAGGGAAGTGATATATTTACTTTGCGGAAGAAGACAAGCCACGTGCAAGATGCGAGGTAAAAGCGGCGAGGGACGAGGTCGGCCGGGTGTGGGTTTCAGCTCCTTTACAGACAGGCCAGGTCAGGACTGAGGGGCTGGACAGGAGTGATGTCCAGTTCACTTCGTGATGATGTTTAGAAACAACTCGTTAGGTGCTTGTTAGGGGCCAGGCACTATTCTGAGCGCTCTGTAAAGACTAGCTTTGAGACTCCTCCCTCCCCATTTTAGAGATGGGTAAACTAAGGCATCAGTGGCATCTGTTTCCCCCTGGGTTTTGGTTTGCCCTCTGCCTTCGCCTCCCATCACTCTTGAACTCTCAAAATTTGAGACTGGATTGTCTTAGTCCTGGCTGGTGAAAACATCCAATTCAATGACTTTCACCCATCCATCCACCCCCTCCCTCCCTTCCCCCCCCTCCCCATCCCCCTCTACCTAATAACATTCCTGCAAGGCTCAGCATATGAATCACAGGGTTGCCTCCAACCCCGCCTCCACGGCTTTTATCACGTGATACCCCAGTTCCTCTGCACTGAGCTCATCCACGTGATTTTGTTTGGTCAGTAGCATGAAGGAGGGGTGACAGCACTCTGGTTCTGAGCCTTAAAAGACCGTGCACGTTCTCTTTTCCACCACCACTGCCGAGAGGGTCATGTGTCCAGGCTTCTCCCATCCCAGGAGGAGGACGGGGAAAATGGGAGCAGAGCCGTCCTAGCTGGGCTCGACCTGGGTCAGCTAGCTCTCAGCCTACCCCGAGCCACGAGCTACATAAATACCTCTCACTGAGATTTGTGGCTGTTTGTTACGCAGCATTTTGTGAGCCACAGATGACTGCTACAATGTTCCCTGGAGCAATTTTGCCTCATACAGAGAAGGATGAAGAAGACAGAGTCATCTGTATTTTCACCATGCTGAGACAGGCTGTGGGAACACTTCACGGTCTTTTCTTGGGCTGTCTTACTCTGAGTGTACATGTCTGTGTCTGTGGGTTTAGAAAACAAGATCTCACCACGTATGTATCACATGGGCTGGTTACCTGTTAGGACTCAGCAACCCGTCCCCAGGCATTTCAAACCCTGCTCACTCCAGAAAGCACCACTTTTTGTCTTCTCTGCATCCTCAGGACATTTGCACATGCTGTCCCTTCTGCCTGGAGCACGCCTCTCCTTGTCCTTGGCTGAGCAACTCCTCCTCACCCCTCAGGCTCGTGCTCTGCTCGAAGCTGCCTCCCTGAGCCTCCAGGCTGGGGTGGTGGCCGCTCTGTGGTGTGCCCACAGCCCCTGTCCTCGTATTTGACAGCCCACCTCACATGCGCCTGGGTGCTTGCCTGGTCCCTCCCCCAGACCGTGAGTTCCATGAGGGCGGGACTTCGTCTGATATTGACAAGATGACACCATGGACAGTTTTCCCCACGTCATTGAAGGCCAGCTTGACTTCAATGGGAAGTTGTCTGAAGCATTGAGACGCTTAGGATTTCGTGCAGCTAGGGCAAGATATTTCTGCCTGTTTCCCTGAGCCAAGGCTTTCAGAGTTTCATACAACGTAACAGGATTCTTCCCCAGATGAGCTCTGTGGTAGTACCCTGCCATCTCCCACCCCAAATATCTTGGTTGCCAACTCCTGCAGCCGTGAGCTCCCTTTTTATGATAGGACTGCCCTGTTGCATAAACTTCAGTGGCTCCCTAGTTCCCTGGCCGAGTGTGTGCCAGGCTGATCATTTAGAAGTTAGGTACAGAGTCACCGTCATGGTGGAGACTAGGCGGAGGAGAGGTGAGCAGGGCTTTGCCAGGCTCCCTTGGCCCCAGCTTGGTGTCCTTCGTGACTGCGTGCTCCCTGAAGACAGGAAACAGGCCTGCCCTTCTTCCACCAGGGTTGGGAGCCCTCAGGAAAGGTTTGATGACTGTGTAAATGACCGACTGCCTCGTCGGGCTCCGGACCTCTGCTCCCTCCCTCCCTCCACAATCCCGCTGGTCGCACCTCTGGGTTTTAGGAGCCCGGGCCTCCCCTGTGTTGGTCTCACCCTTCCTTGGTCTTTAACTGGTCACCCCGTGGGTCATGAGCTCGCCTGCCTGGCATGGCAGGTGCCGCTCTGACTCTTGTGTTGAGAGGTTGCCTGACTGCTACATCTCCAAGTGTGGCACGTGGAGGGCCACGCTTGGCCCAGAGGAAGTAAAATGCCGACTCCAATTACAGACAGAAGGTCAGCAAACCCTGCCCCGAAAGGACGGTCAAGGACACCCTAACTTGCCCCCTGGGGAGCCACCAGGTCTCAGCTGTGGGGCCGTCTGGGTTTAGGTTCCCCAGAAGCACACTTGCTGTAAGTGTTTTGAGCACAAAGGGTTCGTTTGGGAGATGACCCCGGGAAACAGCAGTGGGAACCAGGGAAGGCGGACAGGGTGGGGAGGTGGCTGATGAAAGGGTGGATGAAGGGACCCCCTGAGGGCCCTCAGGGCACCGTGTGTGGCCCCTGAAAGACAGTGCTGGCCACGTCAGCCCCAGAGCTCTCCCTCTGGAGCTGGGGTATCCATCCCCCAAATCTCTCTCCCTCACTGCTGATGGCTGCTTTGGGGGGTCCCTACAGCCTGGCTGCCCTGTGTGTGGACAAGTGTGCCCCAGAAGAGATCAGCTCGGGGGGAACGGCCTAGGACTCTCGGGGCAGCCGGAGGAGGAGAGGTGAATATTTAAGGAGCCTGGCAGCTTGGGTGACAGCTGGTTCGAAGCCCCTGGAAAAGTCGGGGGGTCTTCATGGACAGAAAAGGTGTCCGTGCGGGATTCAGTTAGAGAGAAGGGAAGCTGGAGGAAAAATACACATGGCGCGATGCTATTCCTATTCAAATACATAATGCATAGGTATGTTTCCCTCTTGAATAAAAATAGCACACGAGGCCACGTCCACACACGCTGTTTAGCAAGCTGGGCACGACAGTGGGGACAGGTCTGTCGGCCCTGCTCACCTCTGAGTTGTTTGATTGTGTTGGCCTCGTAAAGTAGGAGTCAGTAAAAATCCACAAATGCTGCTATATGGGGGAAAAAAATGACATGGTTCATGGCACCAAATTAGTATTAAGTTAATAAAGTGGGTTGTAAAACAGTCTGTAGGATTTTTGTTTGCTTGTTCAGTCGTTAAGTCATGTCCGACTCTGCGACCCCGTGGACTGCAGCACTCCTGGCTTCCCTGTCGTTCACTGTCTCCCGGAGTTTGTTCAAACTCATGTCCATTGAGTTGATGATGCTATCCAACCATCTTGTCCTCTGTTGCCCCTTCTTTTCCTGCCCTCATTCTTTCCCAGCCTCAGCGTCTTTTCCAACAAGTCAGCCAAAGTATTAGAGCTTTAGCATCAGTCCTTCCAATGAATATTCAGGACTGATTTCCTTTACAATTGATTGGTTTGATCTCCTTGCTGTCCAAGGGACTCTCAAGAGTCTTCTCCAGCTCCTCAGTTAGAAAGCATCAATTTTTGGGGGCTCAGCCTTCTTTATGGTCCAACTCTCACATCTGTACATGACTACTGGAAAAACCATAGCTTTGACTAGACAGATCTTTGTCGGCAAAGTGATGTCTCTGCTTTTAAATATGCTGTCTAAGTTTGTCATAACTTTCCTTCCAAGGAGCAAGCTTCTTTTAATTTGGCTATAGTCACCATCCACAGTAATTTTGGAGCCCAAGAAAATGAAATCTGTCACTGTTTCCATTTTTTCCCTGTTTATTTGCCATGAAGTGATGGGACCAGATGCCACAACCTTGGTTTAGGCTCCCCCCCCCCCTTTTTTTTTTTTTTGCCATTTTTCGTGTATGTGTGTTTGTAGGTGTGTATGTATATATGTGTGTATTTTTCTATGTCATGTGTATATCCATCCATCTATATGCATATCTCTGTATCTACCTCTGTCGATCTATACCATCTTTCTATGCCTGTCCATCTGTCTATCTATCCATCCATCTATCTGTCCACCTATCTATCTAGGGAAGAGAGGGAACAAGATCTCTGGTTGACTGTGGTGGTTTGGATTCTTTGGTGTTTTTTTTTTTTTTTTTTCCGTGTTTAGATTTTTCACATTGGACATCGGTTACTTGTACACTTGAAATTACGAGGCCCTCCAGCTCCTGCGTCTGGGTGTATGGGTGTCCGAGAGGAGCCCTGGGAACAGAGGGAGGAGGGTCGTCCTCTTGGTGGGCAGGTGAGGGCCGCAGGGCCACTTGAACCCTGTGGCTTTTGTCAACTATCGGTGCAGCCCATCCGGTGGAGGGCTGGCTCAGGATCTGAGGTCACAAGGTTACGTTTCTCATGCTTCCCTGCCCCTGCGGGAGGTGAATGAAAGTGGAGAGGACTGGAGTCATTCAGGAGGGCTCGTGAAATGAGCAGAGGAGAGGATGGAGGGCAGACTGCTGGGGTCTTCCATGTGGAAGGGGCATGGAGAGAAGAAGACAGGAATATGGAGGATGGGGCAGCTTCCTACAACCACGCCAGAGCCAAACCTCCCCAGGCCTGGCTCATGCAGGTGCTCACTCAGCCAGTCATCATCTCTGTGCATCGCACACCTCCAAGGACCGTCCAAGCCCAGGGCCTTTGCACGTGCCGGGCCCCTGCCTGGGGTGCTGCTTCTCAGCTCCTCCTCATTCCTCCGTCTCAGTTCGGTTGCCATCCTGGCTCTCCCACCCCACCCCATCCGGCAGTGAGTGCTCTCCAACATGTCACTGTCCGTTTTCCGCATGGCCGTGATTGCCACTCAGAACGCTCTGGGCCCTAGTTTGTTTTCTCCATTATTATCTGCCTCCCCACCGTGAAGGCGAGGACCTGGCCTCTCCAGTCCACTGCTGGGTCCCTCGTGCCGGGGGACGTAGCCAGTGCTCCATATGGCTTGGTTCCCATCACAGGTCTGCCCACCCCGCAGATCACGGGACCTAGGGGGATTGTTGGGGTCGAAACCACGCAAAGGAAAAAGACTTTACAGCGGGCGAGCTGGCCCCATGCTGCACTTCCTGTGCGAGTTCACAGTCAGCCCTGCCCCTGGAACTGCCATTACGAGTTTAGATTGTTCCAGAATCCCACTGCCGACGGTTCAAAAGGCGCCCAGCTGCTATCAGGAAATGGCTCAGGAAGGTCTCCGCTAAACACCAAGAAACTGAGATGCAATCAGCCGGGCTGGAATTCAGGAAAGCGCTGGCCCTGGGGCTGGAGGAGGAAAGACCACGTTTCAAGGCTAGAGCAGGCCCATCTGCCCTCCTTCCACCTGCCGGCCGGGGCGGACCCGCTTCCCGCCGCGGCCACCGCCCGGGGCACCGTGCCCGCAGGCCCGAGACCATGATCCGGCTGCTGGTGGGCAGGAATGTTCTGTGATTGCTGCTCCTTCCTGCTCCTTGGCACCGGCCAGTAATCTTTCAGTTGTGGTCTCGAAGGCCAAACACGAACCAGGATTTTCCATGATGGTTGCAATTTTGGCTTGTAATTTTATCACTCGAATCTAAATCCACTTCAGAAATGCCATAAACTAATTGTCACTGAATAAACTGAAATTTTTGAGGAGTTTATAAAAGTGATTTAATGAAAAAAAAAAGGAAAGGAAAATAGAAAACAAATGTTGCCTACAGAATCGCTGGCAAAAAGGTAGAAAGTCTCTGTTTCTTTTGAAAGCATGCCCTGGTCTGGGCCTGAGCCCTGCCCGCCGAGGCTTCAGGGCCCAGTGGCTGGTAGGCTGTTTGTGTTGGAGCCCGTGGCGTGGATTTCACATTTGTCCCCAGGGAGGCTGACTGGGTTGCGGGTGGGGGGCGTCGGGGGCCAGGAAACCGGTCAGGTCACCTGAAGATAAATGGCCACAAATCAGATCAAACCCTGATCCGGCAGAACGAACCTCGTTTCCTCGATTAAAAATAAAAATAATAACAGAGTGAACATTGGGGTTAAGTAAATGTGAGTTAATTACTAAACTGTGACCAGTTTTCGCAGTTTCTGAAGATAAACACTTCAGTGCGAGTTGTCAGTTTACATTAGGCAATAATCTGAATGACTACCGGTTAGCGGTTTCACTTCATTCATATTAAGAAACAATATACAAAGGGTATAAAGTGATCAAGCTCTGTTTATGCTGAAGAGGAGGGGTGTAACGTCAGCTCCCAGGAGTGGGGCAGAGTGAGAGCTCGTTCCTGGCTTTCCATGGGCTTCTGCTGATCCCGAGTGAATGAAAATCTTTGGGGAAACTTCCAAAGATCTGACAAGTCTGGGGCTGGTCGAGCAGAGGCTATCAAAGCATTCCCAGCGCCAACGGGGGAGGAGAAGAGTTTCGCTGGGGGCGTATCTGGTGGATAAGAGTTGTCTGTGAAACAGACAGGCCCTTCCGGGTTGGAGAGATCAGTATTTGGGGGTCTGCTGAATTCCTGCGTGAAGAATCCAGCTGGGACCCAGGAGATGGATTCCAGCATTTTCCCTGACTGCTGGGGTGGGGGCGGAGTGCTTGTGGAATTCTGAGCTTCCAGGTTCGCTGGGGAAAGTGGGGTCAGGACAGGGCCTCCCTCCTTCCTAGGCCTCAGAAAAGCCTCAGAACCAGGTGGCCTCAAACCCTGGAAATCTCAGCTCTTCTGTGAAAACAGGACACACACACTGTGGTCAGAAATGGGCCTGGAATCCCAGGACCGGGAGCCTCTCACATGTTCTGGGTAAAAGAGCAACAGAGAATCCTGCAGAAGGCCAAAATGTTTCCTTTAGTTGAGCCCCTTGGAACAGGAGGTACGGAGAAGCAACTGCAGCTGTCCATCAACATGTGAACAGATGCCGTGGTCCACCCCCCAAGTGGAGTATTACTCAGCCTTAAAAAGGAAGGAAATTCTAACAACAGCTACGACAAAGATGAACCTTGAGGACGCTGCCAAGCGAAACAAGCCAGTCACAGAAGGATGAATGTCGCCCAATTCCACCTGAATGAGGTCCCAGGAGGAGTCACATCCATAGAAACAGAAAGTAGAACGGTGGGGGCCAGGGGCCGGGGGAGCAGAGGATGGGGCATTAGTGTTTAATGGGGACAGAGTGTCAGTTTGGGAAGATAAAAATTCCCTGCAGACGGAATGCGGTGATGGCTGCACAACTGCAAAAGTGTGCTTAATGCCACTGAACACCTAAAAACGGCTTAAATGGCAAATTTTAGGCCATGTGTATTTTACAACAATGAAGTAAAAACAATGTAAAACAGGTGTGAAGTTGACATGAAACGATGCCTCTGAACAATTTAGGCTTGGTTGGCAAATATTAAATAGTAGCCAATCTTGTGTTTTAAATTGCCATCGTCGTCGTTATGACTGGTACCCCAGGACTACTTTGAAACACTTTATGAGAGAGAAAGTAACAGAGAGAGAAAGCGAGAATTAACTTCTATTTTTGATCTGTACAGCAGGATGCTAGATCCGGGGTTGTTGAAAGTAGGATAGTCCCTGTGATGCAATTTATAGTATAAAATGGATAGACCAGGTCTTTAAAATTAGAGAGTCCTTTCCAGCAATCACGGCTCCTTAAGTCCTTGTGGGGCAGCAGTACATTCTCTGCTGCCCAGAGCTGGGATCCACCAAACCAGGACCCGGGGCCTTCTCACGAGTCACCTCTTACATTTCAGATGAGCCAGTGAAGTGAAAGTCATGCAGTCGTGTCTGATTCTTTGCGACCCCATGGACTATACAGTCCACGAAATTCTCCAGGCCAGAATATTGGAGTGGGTAGCCTTTCCCTTCTCCAGGGGATCTTCCCAACCCAGGGATGGAACCCAGGTCTCCCACACTGCAGGCGGATTCTTTACCTGCTGAGCTACAAACGAAGCCCAACCATCGTCCAAACCCTCTTGAACTTCCCTCCATCGTCCCCAGGACACCATGTGGAGCAAGGCAGGATTTGTTCATGGGGAGGGGACAGAGGCAGCCGGTCCTGGCCTGGCAGGGCCCTCCCCACCAGCAACACCCACCCATACCCTCCTGGTTTCTGTCTCACCACAGCCCCAGCCTCTTCATGGTCAAGTGTTTTTAGTCAAGGAGCTGCCGAGTTGTACAAACACAGGGAAGGAGAGAGGGAATGACTTGGCCCTTCAGATGTTACACACCTCCAGTAACAGGGCCCGTGTCATGGCTGATGGGTGCAATTCCTACAGACGCCTTCTCTTAGAGTCTGATCTTTAGAAATGCGTCTTCTGTAGGAAACCGTCCGTTTCGCTTTCTCTCTCTCTGTCCCCCTTCCTCTCTTTCCCTCCCTCTTCACCTCTCTTCTCCCCTTCTCTTCGGCCTACAAGTAGCTTCGGGGCGGCTGCCAAGAGAGAGACCCAAGGCTGGGCACCGAGTCCAACTTCTGTGTTTACGAAGGAGCCAAGAATCCCTCTCTTGGGGGAGAAAGAAAGAGCACATGTATTTTTTTCTTTCTTTCAAGTGGAAGCTATTCCCGTGGCTAGGTCCGCAGAAAGGTACCCACTTTGCCTAACGCCCCCAGAGCCTACAAAGCTCAGCTTGCTTCTCCAGGGTTTAAGGAGGTTCCTGGGGTTGCCCTGTGGCTGCTAAAAGCAGGACATCCCCAGGTCAACCGGGCCCAGCTGGCCACTCCATGTCCCAAGCCAGTCTTCCAGCATCTTGAGCTTCTCCTCGGGTTTGAGACAAATCACTGCAGACCATCGGAGTCTGGCTTGTCCTCAGAGCCCTAACAGGCTATCTGGCAGTGAACGGAGGCCTCTGATCTTATCTCCGTCTTCTCTGGCAAGCCTGGCTCCACCAAAATAACTTTTATCTGGAAATAAAATAATGCGATTAATGTCCTGTCTGATGCCCTCTCTGGTGATCTCAGCCGTAATGATTTAATGGGTGTCTTCCATCCGCTAATTACCTCGAGCATTTATTGAGTTAAAGGCACTCAGCCCAAAAGCAAGGGCGTGCCCTGCCTGAGGACCGTGTGGGATGGAGCGGGTCCACAGGCAGGGTTTTTCTTTTTTTCCTTTTCTCCTTCCCCCCCACCGTCTGGCTCTCAGATGGCCCCGCACCCCACCCTTCCCGCTGCAGGAAAAGTGCACGCCACTCGCGAGTGTCCTGGCTGCATTTACGTCACCTAAAGGATTTTCTTTTTCTGGCTCACCCTCTGGCATCGCCCGGCCGAGAGGCTCCAGGAAAGTCGTAAACCCCACTGAATGGCACCGTGGTAACGGCCTGTCCCATCGGACCGCATTTGTGCTTTTCGTCTCATAATGTCACAATGAACTTGGCCGGGAAACTGAAACCGCCAGCTGTGTGTGGGTTTGGCTTTCTGCATTTCTAGGGGGAACCGGGCGGCAGAGTGGGGCTGGGGGGGGCAAGCCGGCTCCCTCGGCGTCCTGGGGAGAGTCCCCTCCCCACTTCTGTAAAATCAGGCTGCCAAGAATCAGGCAGGGACCCCCGCGGAATTGCCCTCCCGGCCCCGTGAGCACTTCCTGAAGCTTCTTTTCCGCACTCAGGGCTGAATTTGCCACAGAGAGGCCCTGCGTGAAGGTGAGCTCAGCTTGACTCTGCCACCAAGGAGCTGTGTGACCTCGGGGAGGCAGTTCACCTCTCTGAGCCCCAGTTTCCATGTCTGCAGAATGAGGGCTCATTGGACTAGGATGTGTCTCATCCTGGGATCTTAGTTTCTATGGAATGGCTTAAAGCCGAGATCTGCTGGAGGCCGGCGGTTGGTGCTTTGGTCCCATCCGCCGAGTGCCCCCGCCACCCTCATCGGGAGGAACCTGGGGGGGTGAGCCTCTCAATGTTTAATAAATGTGCCACAAAAAGCTCCTGGAATGGAGTTTCAAGCTCGTAGTTCTTTTTTTTTTTCTTTTGAATTTTTGATTTTGTACTGGGGTATAGCCAGTTAACAAGCGATGTTGTGATGGTTTCAGATGGACAGCAAAAGGACACATCCGTCCATATGCGTGTGTCCAGTCTCCCCCAAACCCTCTCGCATCCAGGCTGCCACATAGCCTTGAGCAGAGTGCCACGTGCTGTACTCCATTTAAAATATTCAAGCTCATGGTTCTGTGTTCTGTGATTTGCCAAGACCAGTGTCAGCTCGTCCATCTGTCTGTCTAGCTAGCCTATCACCTTTCTCTGTGTCTCTCCCTCTCTGTATCCTAACGTCCGTCCATCTACCTTCTTTGCCCCTTGCTCCCTCTGTTCTCTGTACTTCTACTATGTATGGCTCAGATTTGCGCTCATTTGTTCCCAAACTTTGACCTGTCTGAGGACCCCCTGACATCTCTGACCCAGGGCCTGGGGTGGAGTCCGAGTTCCGCGTCTCTAACAAGCTCCAGGTGGGACCAATGCCGTCGGCCCCCGATCATGCGATGAATATTTCCTAATCTTCTTCTGCACTCGCAAACACTGGAAGTGTCTTCCTGTTTGGTTTCAGAAGCTTTTGAAGAAAGTGAAAAGTTTTATAGAACAAATAGTGTAGATGGTCACTGAATGACGATGGTTCGACTTAGGATTTTTCCACTTGAAGGTGGTGTGAGAGCGGCATCCAGTAAAAACCGTGCTTTGAGTTTGGATCTTTCCAGGGCTAGTGGTTTCTGGTCTGGCCCTCTCTCGTGCTGCTGGGCAGCCCCAGGATCACGAGGGCGAATGGCCCGTGCGCCTACCCCCTTCCTGGTTTTCACTTTGTACTGTACGCGATGAATTCCATGAGATGGTCAACACTTGATTATAAAACAGGCTGTGTTGATGATGTTGCCCAGCAGTGGTTTGATGTAAGTGTCCTGCACATGTTCGAGGTACGCCAGACCGAGCTGTGATGCTCGGTAGGAGAGGCGCATTAAATGTATTCATGACTTCAGGTGCATTTATCAGGACATAGCCCCACTTCACTTACACGCCCGCAGGATCACCATCCACGATGCACCTGTGTCCCACTCTGAAGTGGCTTTTCTGCAAACCGAGACCCGAGCACATTTGCATCATAGGACACTAGTATTTATCAGACTAATGATTCTTCCCCTTATGGTTGAAGCATGAAACTCTGACGAGTTGCAGTCAGATTACGTGTTCACATATCCCAGGGGCCAGGCCACCCTGGGTCAGCACCCTGCAGAAGCCTTTCACATCTGGCCCACACAGGACATGAGCAGAGATGTCCATCCAGGCACTGTTTGTGGTGGTGAGGATGTAGGAGTCTGCCACCAGGGCACTGGACAGTACGTGGGAAGTGCCCACCCCTGGGTGTGGGGCACCAGTTAGGGTCCACGGATTGAGTCCATCCAAACCATGGATTGGTCTTTGTACTGTCCTGGCCGGGGCGGCAGGGGCAGGAGGTGGGTGAAGAGAAGGAGAGGGAGGTTTTTTTTTTTTTGGTCTCTTTAAAAAAATTGTAATTGGAGAATAATTACTTTATAATATTGTAATGGTTTTTGCCATACATCAGCACGAATCGGCCATAGGCATACATGTGTCGCCTCCCTCCTCCCACCTCCCTCCTACCACCTCCCTCCAGGTTGTCGCAGAGTACCAACTTCAGGGAGAGGGTAGTATTTGACACAAGACCACCTGTGCAAATTCTTTGCCCACAGAACTCTGCACAAGGATATACATGGACACAGGGACACGCTGGAATGGGGAAAGCGCATCTGAATGGGGACACAGTCAGAGGGCTTTAGAGAAATAAAACAGGAAGTTACAGAAGGTACAGAGGCTGCTGGAGAACTGAGTCATCTTCCTTGTCTGTGGATGCCCACCATTTTAACTTTTTCACTTTTTTTTTCTTTTTTTTAATTTTTATTGGAGTGCAGTCACTTTACGGGCTTCCCTGGTAGATCAGTTGGTAAAGAGACCACCTGCAATGCAGGAAACCTGGGTTCGACCCCTGGGTCAGAAAGATCCCCTGGAGGAGGGCGTGGCCACCCACTCCAGCATTCTTGCCTGGGAAACCCCACGGACAGAGGAGCCTGGGGGGCTACAGTCCATAGGGTTGCAAGAGTCAGACACGACCGAGCACCTAAACTACCACTAACTGCTTTACAATGTGTTCTTTTCTGCTGTACAGCAAAGAGACTCAGCCATATGTATACACAGCGCCCCTCTGCTTTGGCTTTCCTTCCCACTCAGATCCCACAAGCGCCTAGTAGAGCTCCCTAGGCTGTACAGAGTGATCTCACTGTCGTCTACTTTGTACATAGTACCAACAGTGTGTATGTGTCAATCCCAATTTCCCAATTCCTCCCACGCACTTTTTCACTTTTCAAGTATTTATTTCTTATTGATTGTTTAGTTCTGACTCCTTTCTCCAGCGGCCTCTGTTACTTCTGGCTGCCTCTTCTCATCCACAAGGTGCCCAACGCCTGCCCCCCTCCTCAGGGTGTCATAGACTGGGGAACCTCAGGCATGGTCGGAAGACTAGAGAGACACGGAGAAAGGACTCACCAGGCTGCTTCTTCCGCTGTTCTCCACATCCCTGTGATGCTCAGTGATGGTGTGACTAGTGTTCTTTGTGGAATTTCAGTGCTGCCGCCCTTTGCGGGTGAGCTCATGATTAAAAAGCAGACAGACAGGTAGTCCAGACACGCCCCCCCCCCAACTTCATCACAATCAACCAAGGCTCTTGATTTAAAAAAAAAAACCTACATTCCCAGTGCCCACTGCATACCACGCTCTTCCAGGCTGGGATTAAAGAATCTGCAGATTCTTTTGTTAAAAAAAATTGTTTAACATAAATTTTCCAGGTATTTGCAACTAAACCCAAGTTAGAACAGGCAGTGTAAGCCTGAACCTGGGTCTCCAGGTGCGGAGACTGGACTCCTCTGCGCCCCCTGGTGGCGAGGATGACGCACACGTGGTCATCCTGGGTGGAGAGGCGGGGGCAGGTGGGCGCAGATAGGAGCCAACTGTGCCGTGAGTGTCTGGGGGAGGGAGGTGAAACCACTGCCCTGTCGCAGGAACTTCGCATCCCTTGCGTTTCCGTCTGTCCCACAATTTATTGCCAAGGTGTTGTCTGGTTTTGTCTCATTTGTGTTTTCACGTGTATCTTTCCTAAGTCCAGAGGGTGGCTTTGATGGTGGAATTCTAGTGGCTGCAGCTAGATATCAGGGAGAGAGGGCTCTTTGTCTGCATCAAATGCACCTCAGAGATGAGAAACACAGAAGCACCAGGAGAAGGAAGACCCTGTCCCAGCCATTCAGCCAAGAGCTGGGAAGCTAGGGTTCCCCAGAGCCCACCCACTGACCGCTCAGAACAACAGACACGTGTGAGAGAGCCAATGGATAAATGGATGGTCAGATGCCAGGGGCAGACACGGTCGGAGGTAGTGCTTTATCTTCCCCGTGAGTCCCCATGGGATCAGCGTGTCCCTGTGAGGAGTGTGTGGACGCCAGGTGCTCATGGTTTATCACCTCTCTCCCACCTTCCCTGGCTTCCCAGGTGGCTCAGTGACAAAGAATCTGCCTGCCGACACTGGAAACACGGGTTCGATCCCTGGGTCGGGAAGATCCCCTGGAGGAGGAAATGGCAGTCAACTCCAGTATTTTTGCCTGGAGAATCCCATGGACAGAGGAGCCTGGTGGACTACAGTCCATGGGGTCACAAAGGGTCAACACAACTGAGCGACTAAACCACAACCCCTTCTTCCCACCAGCTCCCTCCACCAAGCCGTCAGGGCCTCCAGAATTCTTCAGGTTGCAGCACGCCTTGAGGGACAGCATCCTCCTGAGAGTGGCAGCAAGGCGACAGCCGACCTGGCAGCTGCTTGGCGCTCCGGGCACGGCAGAAGCAAGGGGCCAGATGTAGGTATAGCAGCTCTGCAGGTGCTAGTCCACCGCACCCCAGGCCCACACGCCCTCTGGAGCACTGAGCAGCACTGGCCAGAGACAGGCATCTGCTCCAGCCCCTCTCTGAGGTCTGCCTTTGGGCCCGCTCCCCACACTGGACCTCCGTCTGAGACTGGTAGGACTTGTGTGGAGGGACTCAAGACGGCCGGCCTGACTCCCATCTGGAGCTCTCCCCTGCAGCCGGGTCACCGGCCCTAGGCCCTCCCTGTGCGGTGGGGGGTGGGGGGGTGCTGGGGGGTGCTGGGGTGAAAGAGGAGGGGCCCTGGAGGGGAGGGGAGTGATGCGGAGGAAGGCGGCGAGGGGCCGCACCTCCACTCCTAAGAGGACGTTTTCAGAGAACTTCCTCCCTTGAAAAAGCCTTGCAGAGATGAGGCAGATGGCCCATTTCAGTTCAGGACGAGTTTTTAAAGAATCAGCCAGGTCCCAGGGGGGGCGTTTGCGTTCTGAGTGTCCTGAGTGGACGAAGCTGTGTGTTGGGGAAGATGGTGAGTGGAGGATGGAGGCCTCCTGGCCCGGGGACCCCAGGAGCCCACCCCCCAACCTGCTCGCCCCTGGGGAGGGCGGGGACGTAACTGTCGGGTGGGCAGCATCTGAGATGCAGCGGGGTCCTCTCAGGGGCTGTTGAGTGGATAAAGCCACTTCTTGGGGATGACGCTGCCACCCCCGGGGCGTGGCCTGTCCCTGGCTGACCCAGGCAGTGTATCGGAACGTCCCCCGCCCGGCCCTCCGGTGCAGGGCAGTGTCTTTCTCAGGGTCCCCTTGAGAGCTGGTGGGAAAAGCACATAAAACAGCCCCCCGCCCCGGGAGGTTTACGAGAGCGGTCAGTTCCCCTGGGCAGTGCCCCAAGATAAGAGGCTATTAAAATGTAAAGGGGGCCGAGGGGCTCTCTCAGCCGACAGAAGCAGCTACAGGGGAGAAGGGACCGTGCATTCCTCTTCCCAGCCCTTCCTGGGTCCTGGTTCCCAGGGACGCTGCGTCTAGTTCGGCGCAGTGACCGTCCCTGAACCGGCGCCCGGGGCTGAGGCCTCCCAGGCCCTGGGAATTCACAGGAGCAGATAAGGCGGCCCCTGTTCCTCTGAGCCCGGAGCCCGGCAGACCCGCTGAGCGAAACCGCTTGCTATGGGAGCCTGATAAGCATCGGGATTAAAAAATAACCCTGGTCGCAAAACTTAAAAAACACCCTTAAAAAAAAGTGCTTATTGAAATATGCATGTCATAGGCAGGCAGCTTGATGGATTTTTGAGAGGTAAACACTGGCCTGGAACCAGTCCCTGCAGCCCCCAGCACCCCAGTGCCTCCCACTCCCCTGTCCTGATAAGGCTTATCAGCCCGGCCTCGGCCAGGGAGGCAGAACTACCCTGAGTGATGCGACGGATTTATCATAGGGACAGGACCGGACATGGCTGTGGGAGGAGCTGGGGAGGGTCAGAGATGAGTTCTGCCCCGCCTTCCAGAAGCATTGGTGCCTTGAGTGCGGTTTGCAGGGACTGACCTTGGAAAGCAGGCTGGCACGTGTGTTCACTGGCTGGAACCTGGTCCCTCGATGGATGCGAGCTGCTTCTACGGTGGCGGTCCAGGGGTCACTGGCGGTCCGCGAGGCAGGCGAGCAGGAAGGAGAGGGGGACAAGGTGCACCGGGGGCACTTGGGGCACCCGAGGGGGGCGTGTTGCGGCCGCTCCCCTCTCCCTTCCAGATCAACTGCACGCCCCTCTTTCCGCCACGACAACCTGGGGCCACTCAGCGAAAAGTGGGCCCAGCTCAGGCAGGTCGACATAGCCGGACACCCGCATGGGTGCAGATCCGGGTCATCTGTCTGAGTAGGTGTGCTAATGCCTGGCTCAGTGTGACGAGGGTGAGAATCACCCCCGGGGCCGTGTGCAGCAAGGTTTGTTCGGGCTCACGTTTGCAGGATAATCATGTACAATTACTCCATAGTGACTTATTCTTGGAGCTGTGGAGAGGCGCTGAAATAGTTGCCAGTCGCTGCCTGTTGGCGATAGTGCTGCCTGAGTATTCGGTGCCTGTCTCCTGGGGGCCACACACACACTTGGGAATATGCCTGAATGTGGACTCTGTCATGAGCTAGGCCTGTGCATGCGTGTGTGCTAAGTCACTTCAGTCGTGTCTGACTCTTTGCAACCTCATAGACTGTAGCCTGCCAGGCTCCTCTGTCCATGGGATTCTCCAGGCAAGAATACTGGAATGGGTTGCCATGCCCTCCTCCAGGGGATCTTCTCAATCCAGGGATCAAACCCATGTATGTCTCTTAACATCTCCTGCATTGGCAGGTGGGTTCTTTACCACTGGCCTAGGCCTGTAGATACAGCCAATTCCCCAAAGTGGTTCGTTATGTTGAGTGCTGCTTGTCCTTATTTGTTCTGCGTCATGAGTCCAGATTTTGACTCCATCACATAGAAGCCAAGTGGCTATTTTGTTTTTTGGCTGCACTGGGTCTTCGTTGTGGTGGGCAGGCTTCTCCCGTAGTGGAGCGTGGTCTCCAGAGTGCATGGGCTCTGCAGTTGCAGCACGCAGGCTTCGTTGCCCCAAGACACATGGGATCTTCATTCCCTGACAGAGGATCGAACCCACGTCCCCTGCATCGGCAGGTGGATTCTTCACCACTGGACTCCCAGGGGTGTTTCAGAAGCTGGGTTTGCACCCAGTGCCCCCAGGGTTGAGAGGAGGGACATACCTAGGAGGAGGAATAATATACACTCTACGTAAACACATTTGTTCCTTGTTTACTTGTTTCTCATCTGCCTTTCTCCAACCCCGAATTGTGCGCTCTGTGGGGTCAGAGACCATGAAAACAGGATGAGCCCCCCACTTTGGTCCTCACCCCCAGAACCTGTCAAAACGTTGTCCTTCTCCCCCTCCCGCCATGGCAGAGGGCGATTAGGGTCACAGGTGGCACTGAGATTGGGAGACTCTCCCGGATTATTTGTTGAGCCCACGGTAATCACAGGGTCCCTAAGAGTGGGTGGGAAAGTAGAACTGGGACCCTCAGAGCCAGAGTGATGGCTCCCTGATGACCCTCGACATGTCCTGGCTTGGAAGGTGGAGGGAGGGGTCCCTGGCCAAGGAGTGCTGGTGCCTCTGAAGTCAGGGAGGGGACTCTCCTGGGGGTCCAGTGGCTGAGGCTCCGTGCTCCCAGTGCAGCCGGCCCAGGTTCGATCCCTGGTCAGGGAACTAGATCCTACTTGCCACAACTAAGTGTGCAGGAGCCCCAGCTGAAAACAAGATCCCATGTGCCGCTAATATGCCCCGGAACAGCCAAATCAGTAAACAATTTTATAAAATAAAATCAGGGAGAAGCCAGGAAACAGATTCTCCCCTAGCGACTCCAGAGATACGTGCAGCTCCAACACCTGGTTTTAGCCCGATAAAACTCTTGTTGGACGTCTGACGCCAAGAACGGTGAGAGAATGCATGTGTGCCATTTAAGCCACCTGAATTCATAGTGTTCCTTACAGCAGCCACGGGACACAGGGACTGTCTGCTCGGGGCTGTGTCCCTGGCTCTGGCCCAGAGCAGACTCATGATGAATGTTTGTTGATTGAATCAACCGAGTGGGGAACTCGCTGCTGAGTGCATGGTGTTCCAGCGGCTTCATACCCAGGGAGGGTTGCTGGCTGCAGTCCCTAAAAATACAGGGCACCCAGGGAAATTTGAATTTTAGATCAACAGTGGGCCGTATTTTATAAAAGTATGTCCAATGCTATACCAAAAAAAAGAAAATCACTGTTTAGCTGAAATTCCGCTTGACTTGGATGTCTTGTATTTAATCAGGTGGCCCAATGACTTCCCATGTGGGAGGGTATGTCTGAAATTCGAAGCTGGTTGGGGGCAGACCTGAGGTCTGAGGAAGGCCCCAGTGGTTCCCAAGGCCCCTGCCCCTCCTGCCCCAGTGCTAGCTGCTGCTCCAGGGAGTGATGGGAATGGTCCATCCACATCCTCCCGGGGTCCCCTCACCATCCCCCAACAGGAACCCTATGATCTGGGGAAACGGGTTCAAGGCACCCTTCTACTGAGCAGAACCAGGGCCAGGAGACCTCCAGGAGTCTCTGAGCCATGTCCTGTCTGGTCCACGGGGAGGAAGGAGCTGCAGTGGGACCCCCGGCCAGACAGCTGAGAGTCCGGGAGACCTTGGCCGCCTGCTGTCTTCCTGCCAAGCCGGCCTCCCGCTGCGCGGGTCCGAGGAAGCAGCAGGCGAGGGAAGCCCTTCCCTGGGAGGCAGAGCCCCCGGAATGCAAGCCGCACAGAATCTCGCTGTTCTATTTCAGGGAAAAGAGTACAAAAATAGGGTCCACACGGAATTCTTTCTCCCGGAGCCGCACGGCTGCAGGAGGACCGGTCAGTGGCTTAAGGGAGCCTCACAAACACCTCCAGGAAACACCTTAGCATGCTTGCCCAACACAAAAATAACCTCTGAGCTGAGCCCCGGGGGGTGAACTTGCTTTGGCAAAGGGCTTTACTGTTCTTTTCAATAGTAAGGACTTCAGGCCACCTCAGGTTTTTCACAGAAGTGAAAGCGCAACTGGTCCAGGGCTCTGCCCAAGGCCATGGAGCACAGCCGTGGCTTCTCTGCCCTCCAGCCCCCAGGCAACTGCTCACCAAGGCAGGGAGTTGGACCACCTCTCCTCTAAGACTCCCAGGGCAGTGAGCATCCTGACCCCTCCCCTGGCCCCGCAACCCTCAACGCAGGTCACCTGACCCCGGTGTGAGTCTTCCGAAATGATGCCAGCTTCACAAAGACGTCAGGTTTTGTGAGCTCGACTGCAAATATGATCTTCCTGGAGTTAAGTCAATTTTGAATCACTCCCCAGTTCACAAGGTGGAGGGAGGGGGCAGCATCAGGCTTCTGGGAGGAAGTGGAGCATTGCAGGGTCAGATTGGGACATTTGAGGGGAACTGGATAGAAGGACAGCCTGTAATGTTGAGGACCGTTGCAGGGCCTGTGCAGAGCAGGGCAGTACCGGGGGGCGGCACCCTGGGGGCTGCCACTGCTTCGGGGCATGAAAGAGGGAGGTGTCAAGCTTGGAGAGGTGGGCCGTGTGGATGCCAGGGACTGATGGACAGTGGGATGAGCCCTGTGGGGTCAGACTAGTCAGAGCTATAGAGGGGCCAGGTCCCTGGAAGAACGATGCTGTTGTTCAATTGCTAAGTCGTGTCCAACTCTTTGCGACCCCACGGACTGCCGCTTGCCAGGCTCCTCTGTCCTTCACCGTCTCCCAGAGTTTGCTCAAAATCATGTCCATTGAGTTGGTAGTGCTATCCAGTCATCTCATCCTCTGCTGCTCCTTCTCCTTTTGCCCTCAATCTTTCCCAATATCATGGTCTTTTCTGATAAGTTGGTTCTTCGCATCAGGTGGCCAAAGTACTGGAGCTTTGGAAGCATCAGTCTTTCCAATGACTATTCAGAGTGGACAAGCCTGGCAGGGATCCATTATCAAACAGTCTGGGGAAGGAAGGCACGAGTGTGGGCATGGGGTGTGTGAGGGTGGACGGGCTTGGCAAGCAACCTGTCTCCCTATGGCTGATTACAGCCTGATTGACTTACACAGACAGATGCACACCAAACCTTGTCCATCAGATCTTTGTCTTCTGGGGAAATTTATGAGACTTAACTTAACTTAACCACATCACAGTATAGAACTGGACTATGAATAGTAGATAAAATACAAACACGCACTTTGCCCGGCGAACATCATGTCTGTAAGTCCCAACGCATTTCAGCTAAAAGCCTTTCTCACTTAGCTCCTGTGGGGGGACTTTTCCGCCTTGGCCGGCCTGGTTGCGGGGTCCAGAAGTGTTTCCTGAGGATTTAAGCTTCCAAGGGGCTGAAGCTGTGCGCCCCTGGTCCACTGCTCCAGCCCCCAGCCCGGCACACAGCTGGGGCTCCAGAAATGTTCCTACAACCGGAGAAGGGGCACGGGCTACTATCGTCACCCCTAGAAGACCTCCCTGGAGCAAGGTGGGCCCCACTCACGACTTGGAGGAGCTTCTGTCTTGGTTTGAACTGAGGGTCCTCTGCCTGGAAACTTTCTGGTGCTGATTCAGTGTCCATGAAATGCTTTGGAATGTCAGTTCGGAAGGGGGGAGCAGTATCCATGGCAACACAGCTTTCTCTGACGTGGTCCTCGCTCCAGGCTGGGCTGAGTCACTGAAACACGAGCAGGGTGACTCACCCGGGGTCAGAGTTCACAGGGATGGTCGACACGTGTTTTGGTCCTTATTCTGGAGTCCCCATTCTTGACAATAAGGACCCTCAAAGCAGGGGTGGTGGACAGGGAGGTCGCCAGGGGAATCTCCCTAGGATGGGTTTCTCCAGAAATAAGGAGGGCAGCAGACTTGCTTCAGAGATTAGATTCTGCCCGGGATCCCTTGGGCTGAAGGGTCCTGGCAAGTTTGTTGTTTAAAACAGATTCGAGTCTCTGCCCCTCTTACCTGCAGGGCTGGTGGGAACATTCAAAGAGATGGTATTTGTAAAAAAAAAAAAAAAAAAAAAAAAGGTGCCTGGCGCAGAGTCTGCTGGGGTTGGAGATATTTCTATTTCCTTATCCCAGGATGGAGTTGTCCTGTGCACTAAAATAGCTGTTATCTGTGAAAATCCCCATCTCTTTGTGCAACAGGCTGTCCAGCAAAGATACTTCATGTGTTCCATTCTATCTTCCCAACCAGCCAAAAAGAAAACAGATGCTGGAAGGGGAGCCAAATGCCGTAGGCGCTGTTCTCTCCTCCAGAGCATTACGGCATCCTCCTTGCCGGCGGTGTCGAGGGAGGTCTTGTGCCACGGACATCTCCTGGGCTCCTGACGATGCCAGGAATCTGGCCACTGGGGAAACCTCTGGGCCATTTCCATACGGATGAGGGAACCCTCCAGGACTCCAAGCTAAACGCCAAGGCCAGAAAGTCATCTTCCAAATCCAATTACCTGAGATCATCAGCGGCTTTGGACGTGTCCCCGGCCGACCGTTTAAATCCATTGCTGGAAAGCAGCCTCGCCAGCACTCAGTGCAGGCAATAGCCCCAGGGCCTCGGCCGGTCCAGCCCTGCCTCAGTAACTGGTTGAGGAAGTTAACAACCCCGAGTGTGGGCTTTTCCGAGTTTGTCCTTCTGTCAATGGCTATTAAGAGAATTACGGTAACACAAGCATTTAAAATGGCCCTATGGCCAATTCTCGGGCTATGAATCATTGACCAACGTGGTCAAATTCTGTTGTCAGTGACCCGGGGAGTTTGTTGGGAGGAAGGAATTGGATTCAACATCGTGCAGACACTTATGCTGGGGAGCACCGGTGAGGACAGGCAAGTTTCCGAGGAGGGAAACTCATGAAGGGGGACTTTTTTGCTTTTTGTTTCACTCGAGCGGTAATAGCAGCTCCTCTGGGAGCTGTGGGACCTCATGGTGGACCTGGGCTGGGCATTTTCCATCAAGTATCTCCTGAGATCCTCCCAGCAGCTGTGTGAACCGGCGTGAGTGTCCCCACGGACACACACAGAAACAGAGTACCCACGCAAACCTTCTGTTTTGAAATAATTTTGGACCTTCAGTAAAGTTACAAAAAGAGTAAAAGAATTTCCGTAAACCTTCAACCCAGCATCCCCAAAGGCTAACATCTTACCAAACTTGCTTTGTCTCATCTGGCACATGTGATATCGTTTTACCTCTAAACATTCCAGCATAAATTTCCTAAAAACAGGAGCACTTTGGAACATAACCACCGGAAGGATGTCAAAAGGAGGAATTCATCCCTGGTACAATACTTTCATCTACTTTGCGGAGCTTATTCAAATGTCACAGGTGGTCCCACAAGTGTCCTTTAAGTCCAAGAGAGGGGCACAGAGGTCTCTCACTCTGATTGATTCAAAGTCAAATCCAGGACCACAGGTCCCGTTCAGTTATCCTGCATTTTTAGCCTCCTTTATTCTGGACCATCCCTCAGTCTTTTCTAGTCTTTGAAGAGTGTGGCATTTTTGATGAGGGAAGGCCTGTTATTTTGTTGAATGGCTCTCATTGTGGGTTTATCTGATGTTTCCTTGTGATTAGATTCACTCATGAGTTTTTGGCTGGAATGCCCCAGAAGTGATGTTGTATCCTTGTCAGGGTATCATCTCAGGAGCCCTTTGTCCCACCGTTGGTGATGGTAACTGACCACCTGGGCAGGGTGATGTCTCTGCTCTGTTAAGTCCCCGTTTCCCGCTTTGTGGTTGATAAATACCTGTAGGGAGCTACTTTGAGTTCAGTTCAGTCCCTCAGTCACGTCCGACTCTTTGTAACCTGCAGCATGCCAGGCTTCCCTGTCCTTCTCCATCTCCCAGAGTTTGCTCAAACTCATGTCCATTGAGTCATTGATGCCATCCAACCATCTCACCCTCTGTCACCCCCTTCTCCTCCTGCCTTCAATCTTTCCCAGAATTAGAGTCTTTTCTAAGGAGTCAGTTCTTTGTATCAGGTGGCCAAAGTATGGGAGTTTCAGTTTCAGCATCAGTCCTTCCAGTGAATATTCAGGACTGATTTCCTTTAGGATTGACTGGTTTGGTCTCCTTGCAGTCCAAGGGACTCTCAAGAATCTTCTCCAACCCCACAGTTCAAAAGCATCAATTCTTTGGCACTCAGCCTTCTTTATGGTCCAACTCTCACATCCATACATGACTACTGGAAAAACCATAGCTTTGACTTGACAGACCTTTGTTGGTAAAGAAATGTCTCAGCTTTTTAACATGCTGTCTAGGTTTTTCATAGCTTTTCTTCCGAGGAGCAAGCGTCTTTTCATTTCATGGCTGTGGTCACCATCTGCAGTGATTTTGGAGCCCAGGAAAATAAAGTCTGCCACTTTCAGTTGTCTCCCCATCTATTTACCGTGAAGTGATGGGACAGAATGCCATTCTTAGTTATTTGAATGTTGAGTTTTAAGCCAACTTGTTCACTCTCCTCTTTGAGGCTATGCAAAACTCCTTTTACTCAGCATCCTTTCTCTTACTAGTTTTAGAACCCATTGGTGCTAAAACTTGGCCCCTTGTCTACATACCTTGTGCAGTGAACAACCTGTGCAACTGTACCCAGGCCCAGATTCCAAGAGAGCCCTGGATTTGTTTTTCTTTCTGCTCTGGGTTGTAACCTGTGATCAATAATATATATTCTGTTGCCCCAATCGTCCTAGGTTTGGCCAGTGGGAGTCCCTGTGGGTTGACTTTGAGAATGCCCCATTATTCATTGAGCACTTCTGTGAGTTGAGTCTGTTACAACGAGAGGCTCCAGACCGTGAGCCAGTCTCCTCTGCAATTTTCACTTCCTTTTTCCCTCGTGCTTGCATCCACCATGCTGCTGCTGCTGCTAAGTCACTTCAGTCGTGTCCAACTCTGTGCAACCCCATAGACGGCAGCCCACCAAGCTCCCCCATCCCTGGGATTCTCTAGGCAAGAATACTGGAGTGGGTTGCCATTTCCTTCTCCATAAGCAGCATCTAAATCCCTTGGCTTGTACTCAGGTACTCTATATTTTCATGCGCCCACTTCAACATCAAATGTGAGGGGGTCTCCTCTGGAAATGACACTCGAGGACCAGCGGTTGGAAGGACTGAAAAATAAGGTGGGCCCAGACAGGTTTCTTGGATCCGTGCAGGTAATCCAGCCCATGGTTGTCAGTTAAGGAAGCATGCTCGTTACCCAGGGTTCACTTTAGCGTCGCCGATTCAGTTCAGTTCAGTTCTGTCGCTTAGTCATGTCCGACTCTTTGTGACCCCATGAATCGCAGCACGCCAGGCCTCCCTGTCCATCACCAACTCTCGGAATTCACTCAAACTCATGTCTTGAGAAACCTATATGCAGGTCAGGAAGCAACAGTTAGAACTGGACATGGAACAACAGACTGGTTCCAAATAGGAAAAAGAGTGCGTCAAGGCTGTATATTGTCACCCTGCTTATTTAACTTCTATGCAGAGTACATCATGAGAAACGCTGGGCTGGAAGAAGCACAAGCCTCGCCGATTAACTTCCTCCAATTTTGCAAGCAAAGCCTGGCTGATGGACATTTATTGTTGCAAGATAGTCATTTACCTTGGAGAGAGGAGGATTAAAGCAGTCCTAAGTCAGGATAATGCACCAGGGTAAGGACGCTTAATCTCCAGGGAGTGTCCCAAATCCCCACGACATGCTTTCAATGCTTTCTGTGCATTTGGAAGCCTTGTGATGAGCAAAAAGAGGTAGAAACTACACAAAGACAGGAGTTGTAATCAGTCAATGATCTAAGCTGTCACTAGCTCATATAGTATCTGTGTACAGATACTTTTTTTTCTTTTCTCCCCCTAGTAACTATAGCCCAAGCCATGTGGAAGGTTTGCAAGGGAAGTGTGGGATAGCCACTGTCCCCCTGCCTACATACCTTGTGCAGTGAACAACCTGTGCAACTGTGCCCAGCAGCCCAGAGTCCAAGAGAGCCCTGGGTTTTTTCTTTCTGCCACAGGGAGTGCTATGGACAGTCCACAAAGAATAAAGGGCAGTGGCATGGTTAAATGTCAGCATTTGGCTGTGTACAGATGTCAACTCCTTGAAATACCTGCTTTCATGAGTTCCTGTCACCTGGGCAGGCTCAACTCCTGTTCAGAGGAAAGTAGGTTAATAGGCCTCTTGTCAGCACCTTTCCTTTGTTTGTACCTGTGAGGTGGGCAGAAGAGTACAGGATGGAAAAAAAAAAGAAGAGTACAGGATGGCTCCCTTGGAAACCTGCCCTCACCCGGGGGTGGGGGGTGGGGGTGGGTTTCCTCCCAGGAAGGTGGTGTCTCTGGAGCTGCTGTGACTGCTTAGTGGCCAGATCATTAAGCAGCTGTAACACGGGTAATCGGGTTGCTCCAATCACGTGCCATGAACATCTGAGAATACGGGTGGACATCTCGGGGCAGCGACAGGCTGTAAGGAGAGTGCAGAGTTGGAGGAGGGAGGGGAGGGGTACTCGGGAGGCCGGGAAAGGAGGCCCCGCTGCCTCAGGTCTGTCTGTCTCACGTTGGTGTTTTTATCTCCATTTTACAGAAGAAACTGAGGCTCAGGAGCTATGAAGCAAGTGCCAGGTGTAAATAAATAATTACACCCTAGTGTAATCATGTGACAAAGCTCTGTCCAGATGGCATAGTTTGTATTTTGAGCCTATATATTACCTCACTAACCTTTCTAGGCGGAGAACGCAATGGCATCCCACTCCAGTACTCTTGCCTGGAAACTCCCATGGGTGGAGGAGCCTGGTGGGCTGCAGTCCATGGGGTCGCAAAGAGTTGGACAGGACTGAGCGACTTCACTTTCACTTTTCACTTTCATGCATTGGAGGAGGAAATAGCAACCCAGTCCAGTGTTCTTGCCTGGAGAATCCCAGGGACGGGGGAGCCTGGTGGGCTGCCGTCTATGGGGTCGCACAGAGTCGGACACGACTGAAGCGATTTAGCAGCAGCAGCAGCAACCTTTCTAGGATTCCTACGTTTTCACAGTTAAGGAATGGAGGTGTTAGGATTAGTGAGGTACATTTACAGAAAACTCCAAAGAACAGTGGCTGTAACATACAGGGGCTTTTCTTTTTTGTAAGACAAGTCTAGAAATAGGGAGCTCAGAGTCAGTACGCTGGCTCCACAGCCATCAGGAATTCAGATTCTTTGTGTCCTTTGTTCTACCAGCCTTAGTACCTCCTGGTTCAAATATTGTGCGCCAGCCATTGTGTTTGCCTTCCAGGAAGCAAGAAGGAAAAAGGGAATGTACTATGTGTCTGTTTTTGTCTCAAGGAGCTTTCCCAGATGCCCTGCCCAAACATATTCCCTTACCTTTCATTAGGCAACCTGAGCTGCAAGGGAGGCTGGCAAATTATAGTCTCTCTGTTGAGTACTCAGTCTTCTGGGATAAACAAGAAGTTCTGTTAATAAGCACACGAATCAGGGTAGGCTAAGTGCTGAAACAAACCGACCTCCGGTCTCAGAGATTTAATAAGATAAATGTTATTTGGTGCTCACATTGGGCTTCCTGGGTGGCAGTAGTGGTAAGGAACACACCTGCCAATACAGGAGACGTGGGTTCGATCCCTGGGTCGGGGAGATTCCCTGGAGGAGGGCATGGCAACCCAATCCAGCATTCTTGCCTGGAGAATCCCACGGACAGAGGAGCCTAGTGGGCTACAGTCCATGGGGTCGCAGAGTCAGGCTCAACCGAAGTGACTTAGCATGCATGCGAGCACGCTCACATCTAAGGGGCTTAGACAACGAGGCAATGAGGACTGGGAGCAGGAGGATCCGACACCCCACCCCTGCTCACACTGGCTGGACTCCGTCATAAGGCCACCTATCTGCAAGGAGGCTGGGAAAAGTAGTCTCTGGGGCGCAGATAGAAGGGGGCACAGGGGCAAACACCAGGGCTATCAGCTGGCCAGGCTGCAGAGAGGGGGACCCATGAGGCCCAGAGGAGGAAGAAGGACGGCTTCCCTGAGCAGCAGAGCTGAGAGCTCGGGGCTGTGCGGGGTGATGCTCCAGGCTCGTGACACCCCTTCCAGGTAGCAGGAAGAGCCCCTCCCTGGAAACACGGGGCCACACCACCTCCCACCGCACTTCCTCCGAAGGATACAATTAGTGGAGCACTCCAGACAGGGGCCGAACATTGAGGCCTCCCCCACGCCATGACCTGAATGGATCATTTGTGGCTCGAATGACAGACAAATGCAATAATTAGGCCTATTTAGTAAAGAGGAGGTGAGAGGTCAAACTAGGAGGCCGAGGTCTCCTGTTACTGGCCTGGTGACCAAGCTGGGTGGGTGGTGTTCTCACAGTTAACCGCCTCCCCATCCCGCCAGACTGAGGCTGCCGCCTCCCTGGGGCTTTCAGAGGCGGCTTTTAAAACCCCCAGGAGCCAGCCCCAGGCTTGCAGGATCCAGCCTCCCACCCCTCTCTGTAGGGCTGTATCCTGACAAGGCCCCGGGGGGCTGAGCTGCCTGGGCCAGACGTGGATGTGACCTCGGCGGTGGCGTCCACAGCGGGGTCAGGGAAAATGGACTCGGGTAATCCACCAGACAGTAGTCAGCGCTCCCTCCCGCCCTGCACGCTCAGCCCCCCGCTTCTCTCTTTCTTCTTTTCTTCCCTAAAAATCTGATTTCTTTTCACTTTAACCCAAAACAGATGACCTGGCTGCTTCTCACCCTTTTCATTGCTCCCTGCCTGAGTGGATGTCCTGAGGGTCCCTCAGGCCTGGGAGGTGGCGGTGTGGCGGGGGTGGGGTGGGGGTGGGGTGGGGTGGCATAAACAGGGCAGGGGCTGCTGGGCATGGGCTGGGCCCACCCCCCCCCCACCCCAGATCAGGCGGCACCTGGGTGCAGAGGCCCCTCATCAGTACTTAAAGATGATGCAAAGCCTTCACTGCACGGGATGGGTCCTTCCTGCTTTAACGTTCTCTGCTCCCTCCCACCTGGTTGTTCTTGCTTCAAAGGGCGATTCAGCTGGGAGGGGGCAGAGGTGAGCGTCCTGGCCTTTGTGGGGAAGGCTTCCTCGGCCCGGTCACTCGGCAGAAGCGACCGGCCCAATGTTCCGTCCCCTTTGGCCTTGGAGCAGCCAGGAGGCGCCAGGCCAGAGCTGGTCCCCACCCAGATTTGGCAGATTCTACCTTGAACTCACGGAGCCTTTGGTGGTGGTTGGGGCAGAGTGGGGAGGGTTCAGTTAATTTGGTCTTAGACAAATGCAACTTCCTGGTTCACAGGACAGAAGGATTTAAAACAAATTTTTTTTTTTTTAAGTTTCCATCTCTTTCCTGTCACATCACTCTTTGCAAAGCAACACTGGGGTGAATGACAGGAACAAGGGTCAGAGACCAGCGGACCTGGGGGTGCACTGCCACAGGGAAGGAAAGTTCACAGTCCACCCTGTCTTGGGGTACAGGGCCCTGAGGGGCCAGGAGAAGAGGTGGGGGACACGCGAGATGCTTGTCCAAACTCACATGGCCCCTGCCCCGCGGGATCCAGGCCAACCCTGCCGTCGCCAGTGGGGGTGAAGGTGCAGAGGCCCTGCCCCAGCCAGGAGGCCCGGCTCTGTCTGCGGGGAGTCGAGTCAGAAGGAGGCCTGATTTGTTTGTTTGTTTGTTTGTGGAGGAGGTCATTGTGTGCCCTCAAAAGCCCGCTGGAGTCCAAGGGACAAGCCAGTCCCTCGGGAGAGGTTGTTTTTGTTTTATTGTGCAAATTAGAGTTCAGCCGTGGAAGTCACCAAAATATATGGGCCTTGAAAATGAAGACATTGCCAACGAATTGGGCTGCGGGGGTTAAGACAGCTTTGTGCAAAAGCAGGCAGGATGGAATGCAACTCCCTGGCACCCATGACCCTCCTCAGTTCCTCGAGGGCTTGGCCTCCCTTGAACCCAGCGCTCATGGTGCAAGGTTGTTCTGGTAACTGGCAACCACAGCTGGCTGTTCCCGGGAACTCACCTTTGATCCTTGCGGGGAAACCCGAGCTTGTCGCTTCTGAAAGTCCCCAGGGGGATAACATTTGGACGTGTTTGGAGCCGAGGTGGGAGCTGGGCTAGTGAGATGGATTCCGACGGGGCACCAGCCTCTGCCAAGGAGACGGGCGAGTCAGGGTCAGCACCTTCTGGTCCAGCTTGTCCTGGGCTTGGGTCTCTGTGTGTGTGGGGTGAACCTAGCAGCCACTTGCCGGCTCTCGTGAAGCACTCATGGTTTGAGGGACCCCATCGCTACTTACCCTCCCATGCTGTCGGCGCCTGTGTACAGATGAGGAGACCAAGGCCCAGACGCCAAAGTGAGCTATGGAGCCAGGTGTCGACTAAAAAAAGATGCACAGCTTGAGAGTTGTGAGTTAAGTTTTATTTGGGGCAAAAGGAGGACTGCGGCCCGGGAGGCAGCATCTCAGATGGCTCTGAGAGACCGCTCCAAAGTGGCAGTGGGGGAAAGTCAGTATATAAGGTTTTGGTGAAAGGAGAGTTCAATACCATGAAGCGCTCATTTTACGAAAGGTTTTTTGTTAGTCACGAGAGTCTGATGTCACCATGAAGGGATTTAGTGCTTCTCTAGATATGAGGAGGTGCAAGGGTTGAGATCTTAAAATCTGTTCCCCCAGACATCCAACTGTCTGAAGACCTGTCCCACCAGATTCCCTGGAGCACAGAGTGCCTCACTCCACCCTGAACTCCCTCAGGGGTTGCTGAAGGTCAACAGCTAGAGCAGCATGGGGCTCAGTCTCCCTAGAGGCAGGGGGCAAATGCCTTTGTTGTTCAGTCTTTGGCAATGCTCTTAGTAAGTGCCAATCTGTAGTTGACACAGGCAACAAACTGCTTTTGGGGAACCTCGAGGCCCTTCTTCCGGAGCCTGGTACACATGTGTAGGAACCATGCGATACTGCCAATTGTTGATTAGTCACTAGCTCACGTCCAACTCTTTGCGACCCCATGGACTGTTGCCCACCATGCTCCTCTGTGCTTGGGACTTTCCAGGCAAGAATACTAGAGTGGGTTGCCATTTCCTTCTCCAGGAGATCTTCCCAAACCAGGGATCGGATTTCCATCTCCTGCGTTGGAGGGCAGGTTCATTACCACTGCGCCACCAAGGAGGTCAGAATACCCAGCTGCTTTTGACCTATGAAAATGGCAGTTTTCTGAGGTCCAGGCTAGTAAGGAGTATCTAATAAGGGGAGCCGCTACCCAGGGCCGCTCACCTGCCTGCCGCTGAGCAGGGCGTGTCCTGTTCTCCAGCGGCCAGAGCCAGCCGGGCCAGCCGGCAGTCCCAGTGCAACATGAGTGTTTGGGCAGAATCCTCAGGGGGATTGCCACAGAGCCCTCAGAGAACACGATGACCCTGGGGAAAGAGCCACTTCGCAGAGGATGTGGAATCAGCTGGGACTGGGTGACCGAGCCATTTTTAAACTAGAGATGGAAAAGGACCCTCCCACCTTGGACATGGCAGGTCTTGCTGGTATCACTTAACACACATTAGGAGATCTGACTTTGGAGGATGAGTTTTTGGTTTTTTTAACTTTTGGCTGTGCTGGGTCTTGCTATGCACAAGTTCTTTCCCTAGCTGTGGACAGCAGGGGCTACTTTCTATTGTAGTCTATAGGCTTCTCATTGCAGTGGCTTCTCTTGTGGGGGAGCATGGGCTAGTTGCTCCCTGGCACGTGAAATCTTCCCGGACCAAGGACCGAACCTGTGTCTCCTCCATTGGCAGGCAGATTCTTATCCACTGGACCACCAGGGAAGTCCCCGCAGAGTGAGTTTAACAACATGAATAATCACCGGGCCTCACGTACTGACTTCAGTTCCTGCCTGTTACCCAGGCCTTGGGGATCTTGAGGGAATAATCGGATATTTCTGTCCCCATTTTAGGGATGAGGAAATTTAGACCAGGAAGAGGTGTGTGTTGAGCGTTAAGCCAAGAAGCTACATGTGGATTCCTAATCTTTCATTCCAACGAATCAGAACTGTTTTCTTCTCCACTCTTACTTCTTCCTTAGGAGCTGTGTGTTTCCGGGCAATGCCACTGAAACCAATTAAAACCTTTAAGCTAATACCTCACTTTTAACCTATCGCAAATCAGATTCAGTAATAATCTGATTTCAAGTCTCTTGTAATGGGTAAAAAGGAAAACTCTCTTCTCTGTGAGATTTTGGTTTCGCTGCCTAATTAGGTTGGTTCCACCATTATTGCATTTTAAAAGTAAAACATGATTTTATAACGAACAGTGAAACCACAGACGAGATGGTGTTGCAGTGGGAATCGTTCAGATAAGCAAGAAAGTCGTACCAGATGCCTGCCTGAGACCAGACTCGACAGATGTTTGGCTGTCTGGGGTTGTCCCAAACATTCCGGATTTAAACGACCAGCCCTTCCCTTGATTTCTTTACTCTATGTGAAAGGAACATTGGAAATGGGAGGGCAGGGATGGGTCAGGCTAATCAGAGTCTTTTCCAAAATCCAACCCGATCCAAAGGCCACCTTGGCTGCCTCTCTCTTCCCACTTTAAAGACGCTGGGCTGGTTTTTGGCGGCTCTCATCCCCACCCTCCCTGGCGTGCTTGGCTTTCTGGTTTCCACCCTGGGGCAGACAGAGATGGTCCCCAAAGAGCCAAACTCCAGTCCTTGCTGGAGGAAAGGTCCAGGCCAGGCCAGCTGCCTCAGGTCACAGAGTCTCTGCTCAGGTCTCCAGCCTAACTGGACAGCGCCTCAGTAACGGACCCTGTTGGGCGGGGTTTCCTGAGACATAGGAGGCTCCCCTCCCCATTCTGAAGTCTGCCTTAGAAGCCCAGAGAATAACTCGGCCCCAGGGCTGTGATGACAGTGGAAGGTACTCCGGGCCAGAAGTAAGTCGGAGTCAGGCAGAGCTGTCAGGGTCGGGGGAGGATTTGAACTTGCCCCAAACACGCAGAGTGTAGCATTTAAAAAAAAAAAAAAAATAGAGCAACCAAATTCCCATGACTTTCCCCACAACCTCCTCTCTTTCCCTACTCTAGATCAGAAGTTCATGCCCGAAGTTTAAAACTTTGAAAGAAGACGTTAAAATAAAGAACTTCAGAAAATAACACACGTTGTGCCTTTGGCATGCTAGGTCGCTTCAGTCGTGTCTGACTCTTTGTGACCCCGTGGAGTGTAGCCTGGCCACTGGGCTCCTCTGTCCATGGGATTCTCCAGGCAAGAACACTGGAGTGGGTTGCCACGCCCTCCTCCAGAGAATCTTTCCCACCCAAGGATCGAACCCGCATCTCTTACATCTCCTGCATTGGTAGGCAGGTTCTTTACCAAAGTACATTAAATATGTCAATTTAACTCTCTACAGATCAGGTTCTCAGTTATCTAGTATACAAATGATAGATGCAGTGGCATTAACTAGCTAATAGGGGCTTCCCAGGTGGTGCAGCGGTTAAGAATCTACCTGCCAAAGCAGGAGATTCAAGCGATGTGGGTTCGGTCTCTGGGTTGGGAAGATCCCCTGAAGTAGGATATGGCAATCTGCTCCAGTATTCTTGCCTAGAGAATCCCATGGACAGAGGAGTCTGGTGGTCAAGCTATAGTCCAGGGGGTCACAAAGAGTTGGACACTGAGTGACTGAGAATGCATGCATAACTAGCTAACAATTTGTGTGTTTGGCAAACATGTATTGAGCACCTACTGTGTGCCAGACCCTGTGCTAGGTGCTGGGGAGACAGCAGAGGATGAAAGACACAGAAATCCCTGCCCTCATGGAGCTTTCATGGGGGGAAGAGGAGAGAACGGAGAGAAGACAATAAAATAAATCAATAAGCAGGATGGCAATAGGTGTTTTGGAGAAGAGAGAAGTAAACAGAGGGAAGGGAGATGGGTAATTGCACTGGTTTCTATTTCATGTTTATATTGGAGGATAGTTGATTTCCAGTGATAGCTTCCTGTGTGCAGCAAAGCGATCCAGTGATATACACGTTCTTTTGCAGATTCTTGTTCACTGTATGTTATTCCAAGGAATTGCATGCTGTTCCCTGTGCTGTGCTGTGTTGGTCCTTCCTGCTGGGTAACTGCAGTTTTAAACAGGGCACTCACAGATCACTGCCTGATGGCCTGCTGTGTGCTTTGAGGTCAGTGTGTTAATGTCTATGCCCATTTAACAGATGAGGAAACTGAGTCTCACAGTGAGTTGAATGAATACATGAAGGCTGTCAAGAGAGTGGTGGGACTTGGGTTTAAGTCCAGATTTACGTGATGCCAGTGTCCAAGCTCTTAACTATTTTTTTTATTACTCGTTTTGGTGTGTTTTTTTTTTTTTTGTTTCTCCTAATCACGTAACGTGCCATCTCACACCACAGCCACCCCACCCCCAGCAGAACTTATCATCCTATTTATTTTATTTATTTATTTTTTGACCACACCATTTTGGCCACTCCCCTGCAGTGGAGGCATGGATTCCTAACCACTGGACCACCAGCGAACTTCCCTGGTCCCGTTTATTGACGAGGAGATGGAGGCCCAGGAAGTAATCTGTCAATGGCCCCACCAGTGCTGGGCAGCTGCCCAGGACGGGCCATCTCTGGGCATGAGGTCAGTAGATGGGCTCAGTGGCTCCGTCTTGCTGGAACCATGATAGTGAAGGATGCTCACATCTGGCCAGAGCTGTAAAAAGTGACAGAGTGACCTCTGACTTGATTCGGTCTGCAAAGGTCTGGGCTGAGCTGGCCGTAAAGCTGAGAATGTGAGATTTCAGTGAAGATTGAGGCGTTTATCACAGGAAACCCTCCTCAACTGCCATTAACGTAAAGCCCTCTGCCCTGCAAGACTGCAATTTGTGCCTCAGGCCTCGGGGACAGAGAAGGGGACTGACTGGACTTGTGAAGGACCCCTAGGAGGTGGGCAGCGGCCCCTCATTCTCTCTTCCACTCGTCTGTTTCTGGTTTTTAACTAAAAACGACAGCAAGAGTGTGGAAGCAGCTCACGGACCCGCCTGTGCTGGGCAGGGCTGGCCTTCCCAGAGCCTTCCTGATGGCCGCAGAGGAGGAGTTGTCTTTGTCAGGGCTGCCGTGCCCTTGGCTGCGGGGGCCTGAAGCTTCTCTCGGGACGGCTCGCTGATGCCTCACCCAGCCTCGCTCTGAGAAATCTCCTGGGGGAAGCTTTCTTCCTTCTATTGTTTAGTCACTAAGTCCCGGCCAACTCTGCAACCCCACGGACTGCAGCCCACCAGGCTCCTCTGTCCATGGGATTTCCCAGGCAAGAATACTGGAGTGAGTTGCCATTTCCTTCTCCAGGGGATCTTCCCAACCAAGAGATGGAACCTAAATCTTCTGCTTGGCAGGGAAATTCTTTAGCAGTGAGCCACCCGGGAAACCCCCTTATTCCTTCTATAGAGATGTATATATATATTCAAGTACCCCGCTCCTTGGTTTAACTAGGGAAAGAAGAGATGCTCATCTGAACAAATGCAGCCAATACAGATGAATACAAAGAGGACCTGGCTCCGTCTCCAGGTTCGCTGTCCTGCAGGGAGGAGCCCTGTGGGCAGACAGGGCAATAACGTCCAGAATTTTCCAGCATTTGTTCAAATCTTTTAGCTTTGTACTTTCTTTACAAAAAGGGGACCACTGTATATACAGTGTCCTCCCTCTTGCTCTGTTGCTTACTAATTTACCACGGATAACTCTCAAAGTCATTGTGAAAAACTGATCCTTTCCCAAACAGCAGGATTAATTCAGTGACCCAATTAAATCAATGTCATTTTAAAAATCAGTCTTTTTCTTTGAGCAATGAGAATCACCTCACTCAACCCATTTCACCTTTTCCTTTGGCGGCCAGAAAGCCCAAGCTAAATTCCATTTCTGGCTGCAACCAGGCATTCTGTCCTCTGTGCTTGCCTTGTACTCAGTGGGTAATACTGCCCAGCACCTGCCATTTCTACACATGCTGCTTCCTGCTCGAGGTCATAAACTTCTGGCTCATAATCCAGAGGAGTGCATATCAATGCTCTCTTCATCCAGCACCTAGCATATGCATGATGAATTTTGTTTAATAATTAGTGGTGATACTTAGTGGGGCCCAGTATCATCTGCTCCTCTTCTTTTTTTTAATATTTATTTTTATTATTTGGATACTCCAGGTCTTAGTCATGAACTCTTAGTTGCAGCATATGGGCTCTAGTTCGCTGACCAGGTCTCCTGCCTTGGGAGCACAGAGTCTTGGCCACTGGACTACCAGGAAGTTTCCTGTCCCTCTGTTCTTTTTCACTGGATTTTATTCTGTTAGAGTTGTTCAATAATCCTGGTTTCCACTCTGCTTTGTTTTAAAGCATGTGTTACATTATTTGGGGAACCAGGTAAGATATTTTTAAAAACTTAAATATGCTTAAAAGTGAAGTCCATCAAAGCCATGGAAACAACTGATCAATCAGTTCCAAAGTATCTGAGAAGGGTAGGCTCTGCTTCCCCTGCGTTTCTTCTCCCAGGTTAGAAAATAATGTCACCAGGAAACAAACAGGGAGGCATTCACTAACTGGGAATTATTCTGTCTTTAAGAGTTACAGCAAGAAAGCAAAAAGGAAAGATGGGGTAGCTTCTATGGGTTCCACAGGATACGAGCAGGTTGAATAAATATGTCAGATCATAGAAATGACTCCCAAAACGGCGAAATGATCCTGATGCCAGGACAGCCTGGGCAGAGAGGGGCCTGGTCGTGGTCGTCATTTGTTTGAGTGACTGTGAGCACCTCCCGCCTGCCAGGCCCCATGTTGGGGGATGAAGAGGACAGACCAGGGCCTTCCCGAGAGGGGATAATCTAGGATGTCTACCCCCAAGGCCTGGGGCATTGAGCTTTACCTGTTTCTTTTACCCAGGACATTCGGGGGACTGCAAGGAGAGCCTGGTGGAGAGTGAGAGAGAGCTTGGAGACAAGCAGGGGAAACTGCACGGAAATTCTCCCAAATTTCACCATGGCCCCTAACCCCATAGTGGAGGAGACCTGGGAGCAGTGTCTGCTCAGAGCCACAGCCCCCGGCCCCTCTGTCTGCAGTCACCCCTTTTCAGAACCTGCTCCTGTCCATTTCACTCTGAGCATCAGCAGCCCGGCGCTGGACCACAGAGGCCCTTCCTCCCTGGCAGATATGCACAGCGTGCACAGGGCACTCAGCCACGATGCACCCTGACTGTGACATGAAGGCCAGTGACGTTCAGGGAGGCCCAGCAATGCCCCAAGATGCCCTAGATGGCCAGTGATGCCCCCTGGGAGCAGCCCTTTCCACAGCCCCAGTGCCAGCCCACCCTGAGCACACACCCTGGGCCACTCAGCCACACAGGCTCCTGGCTCCCCACCACTGCCCTCAGATGGATCTGCTCCACTGAAGCGCTGCATGCCCCTCCTCACTCCCGCCCCAGAGCTCCAGTGCTTCAACCCCACTCACGCTTGTGGACAGTTGTCATTACTCCAAACCATCCGTGTTTAGCTCTCGTAAAGCCTTCCTGACAAATCCGTTCAGCTCGTTCCTTAATCATCCTGTTGCAATTCTCTAAACAACCTCCAATTTGTTGACATCTCCGGGCCGTGCAGCCAAGAGCTGTACACACAATCCAGGTGCAGTTTCAACAGTCCAGATAAGGAGGGGCTGAGGGGCGGCGCCCCTTCCTGAGCCTAGGGGGTTCCTCCGCGGGTCCACACGGACAAAACCAAGGGGCAGGGAGGCAACTCCCAGGGTAATCTTCACCCGCGTAGATGGCAGTGTGGACAGTGTCTCCAGAGGCATCAGGGTTCGGATAGCTGAACTGAGTCCTTACTTGTTAATGAGCTGATGCATGTTCCCTGGGGGACAAATGAGAACTCATACATGCAGAGAGGGAGGGGGGCCTCTGGGATGCCAAGCCCCAGACGCGACGACCAGTGCTGGCGCCACCTCATCGCCAGTCTGGGGCCGGGGAGGCATGGATCTGGGCTTAACTACCTGGGTCCAGGTCCCCGCAACGCCCTCTGCCTTGGTTTCCTCCTTCTGAACAGGATGCTCAGCACAGTAGCAGTGCTGGGCCTCTGAGTGGATTCCTCATGTAAATGTAACCAGACGACCGGAGCGTACGTGACCACGTGTCTCCAGCACACTGGCCCTCTGTCTCCAGCGCTCCTGGAGACAGAGGTGAGCTTTTCCCCTCCCGGAGGGCGTCCCCTGCACAGTTGTCCTTCCAAACACTGGACTCTACCATCGAGCACGTCTCCCTCAACCTGTTTCTTAAACAGCTTACGGTGTGTTGCGGACTTTTAACGTTGGCCAAGACTCTTCCTCAAATTACACGTAATGACACGCACTGTTTCAGAGACTGAGAGCGGTGTGTTGGGTACCACCTTCTAGACGGATGGACTAGGAAAAAAGCGTCAGGCAGCTTTTTTTTTGGCCAGGACAGAAGGCGTCAGTGGCCATCTCTGCAGCCCAAGCCGTGGCCCACTCCTTAATTAGGTCCCCAGGGCCTATGCCTAGAAACGCACACTCGCAAATGAACGTCCTGCTGAGCCGCCCTTCTGGAAGTTTCCACCCACTCGTACGCCCAGCAGTGCCAGACTGTCCATCTCCGCGACACACTTTTTAGAGCCTGACTTCCCCATTGTAGGCTTTCCCTCTGGACTGCACGTGGAGCGCATGGGAGACATTTATTCATTTATTTACTCTTGAGCGCACCGGGTCTTTGTCGCTGCGTGGCGCGCGGGGGCTCCTCTTGTTGTGGTGCGGGAGCTCCTCTCCTTGCGGCACACGGGCTCCTCTCGTTGCCGCGCGTGGGCTCTAGGGCGCGCAGGCTCGGTAGTTGCAATTCCTGGGCTTGGTTTCTCCAAAGCATGCGGGCTCCTCCTGGATCAGGGATTGAACCCGTGTTCTCTGCGTTGGCAGGCGGATTCTTAACCACTAAACCCCCAAGAAAGTCCGGTCAGGAGATTTTTAAAAGGAAAGTATTTTAAAGATAGTTCCCCAGGATAGTATACTGGCAGTCAGGCCTGACCACACTCAGAAGGCCATTTGCTTGCTCACATATGCCTTTGTCCATGGGGTCAGCAAGTGTTTATAGAGCATCCACTGGGAGTCTCACAAGCTGGAATCAAGACTGGGGGGAGAAATGTCAACAACCTCAGATATGCAGATAATGCCACTTTAACGGCAGAAAGTGAAGAGGGATTAAAGAGCCTCTTGATGAAGGTGAAAGAGGAGACTGAAAAAGCTGTCTTAAAACTCAATATTCAAAAAACAAAGATCATGGCATCCGGTCCCATCACTTCATGGCAAATAGATGGGGGGAAAATGGAAACAGTGACAGATTTAATTTTCTTGGGCTCCAAAATTACTGCAAACAGTGACTGCAGCCATGAAATTAAAAGACGCTTGTTCCTTGGAAGAAAAGCTATGACAAACCAAGATAGCATATTAAAACATCTCTTTGCCGACAAAGGTCCATCTAGTCAAGGCTATGCTTTTTCCAGTAGTCATGTACAGATGTGAGAGTTGGACCATAAAGAAGGCTGAGCCCTGAAGGATCGATGCTTTCTAACTGTGGTACTGGAGAAGACCCTTGAGAGTCCCTTGGATAGCAAGGGGATGCAACCAGTCCATCCTAAAGGAAATCAGTCCTGAATATTCATTAGAAGGACTGATGCTGAAGCTGAAGCTCCAATATTTGGCCACCTGATGTGAAGAGCGGACTCATTGGAAAAGACCCCAGTGCTGGGAAAGACTGAGGGCAGGAGGAGAAGGGGACGACAGAGGATGAATGGTTGGGTGGCTTCCCTGACTCAATGGACATGAGTTTGAGAAAACTCCGGGAAATGGTGAAATGCAGGGAAACCCGGCTTGCTGCAGTTCATGGGGTCAAAAACAGTCAGACACAACTTAGCGACTGAACAACAACAACAACAATGGGAAAACCAGGGACACAGCCTCAGGCAGCTGCCCCGAGGCCCAGCCACGCTGCCACCTTTTCCTGGAGCTTCTGGGGGTTCAGCCACACAGGAATGTCAGATTAGAACTGGAACCCCATGTCCCGAAAAGGCTTGGGAGGCTGGTGCAGGGAGAAAACATTTCTTGGGGACAGATGTGGAACCTTCAATGGGAAAGAGTTGGGATGCTCAGAAGGAGGAAGGTGGGGAGGAGGAGAGAGAAGGTAACCTGTTCCCGGAACCCCCCACCCCACCCCCGCCATCGAAGCCACCAGCAAGGGGCTCCCAGGTGTGTGAACAGCTCCACAAACCCTTCATGAAATCTGTGAAACAATGGGGTGGGACGCCTGGCTCTGATGTTCTAGAATTCCGTGAAATCGTCCCCATGCTGGGTCATGCCCAGGCTAACAACACCCATGGACACGTGCCCTGCATTTGCACCGCGATTGCAGTCAGTGACTATTATTTCATTACAAGAACAAATCATTATTATTGCTGAGCAGAGGGCCAATGGGGCCTGAGGGTTATTGAAACCATACTTCTGAGGGCTATCAGCTCCCGTGCGAAGACATTGATCTCTCCTCCCGGGCAGCAGAGCCTGAAGAAATCCGCTTTTAATTACCGATCAGCATTGACTTAATGTACCATAGCTGTCTTATCACATTTAAAGAACATGTCTACTTAAGATATGTAATTTAAAGTGATATCCGTAATTTCCCCATGCTTTCCAAGGTTTATGCTAACTCTAACCTGCTAGTTTGCAAACACACTCTCTCTTTGATTACCACAGGTCAAGTCCCCACACGTTTACCTCCAGTTACTTCAGCGGTGATACCCAAGCTCAACTTCATCAGCACCCCCCTGGCCTCATGTACACGAGGGGCCGCAGACAGTCCTGAGCTGGCCTGGCATCCTGTGAGTCGGGCCCGGCGTTCAGACTCCCAGCGATCACACTGCTGGCTGACCCTGACCCCATGCTGGCCGTGGGCCAGGCACGGGGGTGGTCTGCATGCAGCATCTCCCGGCGTCCACCCAAAATGCCAGGGTAGAAGCCCTCGTACACCCATTTGCTGAGGAGGAGGGTGAGGCCCTGGCCACACAGCTGCCCTTTTAAACACAGTGTCCGTCTGGACAGACGTCATGTACTGGCCCCAGCACAGGGTGCACGGGAGGACACCAAGCCCTGCGGAGGTTTGGCCCAGCTGTCAGTCACCCTGAGCCCCCCGAGTGGCCAGAGCAGGCATCGTCCAGTCCACTCGGTGTGTGCCTTGCCTGGGTCACCCACCTAGTAGGTCGTGTCCACTGGGAAATCTCTGATGTTCTCTCCCTCTGTTCCCCTCTTCCCGGATGACCACGGACATCACTGCATCTCAGCTGATGGAGACCACCATCAGGCCTGGCCTGGAGGGCAGCAGATGGGCTTGGCCAGGGGAGGGCTTGCTGCACAGGTCCGAAAGGGAAGGACCAGGTCTGATCTGCAAGTCTGATATTGGGATGCAAGGGTTCAGCCCCAGATGGTGCTCCACGCCTCTGTCTGCTCCCAGTGAAAGTCACTTAGTCGTGTCTGACTCTTTGTGACCCCATGGACTGTAGTCTGCTCCCAGAGAACCCCGTGAATGGAGGAGAGGCACACCCCAGTGCATGTTCTGTCTGTGCTCAAGGATTATCTACTTTAAATGACATCTTCCCCCAAAGGCAGCTCGAAACCTACAAATTCATCCGTTTATCTGGCTGGTCACCCTCGTCGCTTTGCCTGAGTACCTTCTGCTTAAGTCGCTTCAGTCGAATCCAACTCTTTGCAACACTATGGACTTGTAGCCCTCCAGGCTCCTCTGTCCACGGGATTCTCCAGGCAAGAATACTGGAGCGGGTTGCCATTTTGTTCTTCTCCAGAGAACCTTCTGGTTTGTTCGTTTCAGGGGAGGAGCTGCCTCTTTTCAATTTTATAAAATTGAATTTTTTTTAATTTAATTTAATTTTAATTTTAAATTCAATTTTTTTAGCTTATAGATTAAAAAAAAATTCTTTATATGGCCGTGCTGGGTCTTAGTTGTGGCATGCAGGATCTTTAATTGCAGCATGTGGGGTCCAGCTCCCTGGCCAGGGATGGAACCCAGGCCCCTGGCGTTGGGAGCATAGAGTCTTAGCCACTGGACCACAGGGAAGTCCCCAGATTATTTTTAGGATGAGAAAATGTGTGACTCTACATGGAAGACTGTGATATACCACAGCCCAGTGTAGAGGATGGACTCTGAGGCTGAGCTGCTGGGGCTGGGCCTCTGCTCAGGAACCTGGTTGTCTGAGATGGGCAGAGAGCCCCTCCTGTATCCGTCTGTTCCTCTGCAGAGTCGGGGTGGCCATAGTTACGTGTCAGGGTTGTCGTGAGGGTTAAATGAGCTCTATGTGAGACCTGAACAACTCCATAACACTTATAATCACCATGTCAGTGTGAGATGTATTATCATTATTAATGAATCAATAAGTATATTGTATTATGGGCTTCCCTGGTGGCTCAGACAGTAAAGAATCCATGTGCCAATTCAGGAGATTGGGGTTTAATTCCTGCATCAGGAAGATCCCCTGGAGGAGGGCATGGCAACCCACACCAGTATTCTTGCCTGGAGAATCCCATGGAGCCTGGTGGGCTACAGTTCATGGGGTCGCAAAGAGTCGGACACGACTGAGTGGCTAACACACACACACACACACACATATTGTATTATGCCGAGTGTTTGGTCAAATGCAATCTCAAAATTCAGAACCCTTGTGCATTGCTGGTGAAACTATAAAGCAGAACTTACCTGAGAAGCTTCCTTCCAGATCGTGTATTTCACTTTTTTAATATTTCTTTTTCTTTATTCATTTTGCCCACACTGGTCTCAGTGGCAGCACTCGGGACTTTCAATCTTCATCACAGGACGTGGGATCTTTAGCTGTGGCATGTGGACTCTGGGTTGCAGCATGTGAGATCTAGCTCCCTGACCAGGGATTGAACCCAGGCCTCCTGCTTTGGGAGAGTGTGGAGTCCTAGCCACTGGACCACCAGAGGAGTCCCTCAGATCATTTAAATCCCCACAGTGTGTTGGCTGTCTCAGATCTGTGGGTATGTAGTGGGTTTCCCCCCCTTTCTGAACAATTGATTGAATTTAGAATATGAAATTGTAACATAAACGATTCCCAGACTTTTAGTCATCAAAGTCAAGCCATTTTCATCGCATCCATTCTTCTTGAAGCCTCTGGCCGCCAATCTTTATCCTAACGTTCTATCTGCATCTCAGGATTTTCCACAAGAACTAACAAAACACTCTATCAGAAGTAAAAGTACTGAGTGTGCCCATGTGCCAGCTTGTGCCAAGGAGTGTCTGTGCTTTACTTCCTTTCTGACGAGGCAGGCACCCCATTTTACAGGTGAGAAAACTGAGGCCTTCAGGAGTTTGATGAATTTTCCAAGGGCACACATGGAGCCTGATGTTGCAGTGGGTCCTTACACCATAAAGGAACCAAATTACTAGCCAAAGACTGCATGTGAATCTCTGAGTTGGGCACCAAGTCATTCCTAATTCCATCACATAGCTCATGATACGTATTCCCTGTAGGAGAAATAAGTGTGACTATTTTAGTTCTCCAGGGAGCAAAACAATGCTCATTTTGTAACTCTTCTAAGTTTGCTAAATAGACATTGCGGATTTTTACTACTCATAAAATCATCTAAAAGTTTCACTTTGGGGGGTCACTTTTTCCTCTGTAATGCACCCAATGTAGTAAGTTTCACAGAGATTTTTATAGTTTTTCAGCTTCAGCAAAAACAAATGTTTCCCCTCTTGAATGTCAACAGTGAGTGCTCAAAAAAAAAAAAGTTTTATGATTTTCCCAGAATTATGGGTGGAAGAGATTCAGGGATAATTTTGAAGTTTAATCACTGAGGACCCTATGAATTAACCCTGCACCCAAGAATCCCTTAGGGGTTCAGTAAAGGGTCAAGAGTTGGGACCCTGTGAAATTTGCCTGGACTCTTGGGAGCACCTCCTCTGACACAAGCTCTGCGCTTTCTATCCTCTTGTTCTCAGTGCAACTTGAGACTCACAAACCCTGAAGATGGCCCCCTCAGCCCCCCTGACGGGGCGCCCCTCACCTCCACCCCACAGCAAGCTGAGCCCTGCCTCAGCTCAGGACCCTGCCTCACGTCTCGCAAGGAAATGGTCTGGCCACTCCCCTTCCTCTGGTCACTATTGGGTCAATATTTGGAATCCACCAGGAAGTAGGCACTTGGGTTAACAAAAAATGTCTAATATTTTTGACCTAATTTCAGGAAATCACAAATAACCATTCCAGAGCAGCTATTCTATTTTTTTCCACCGGTAAAGGAAGTTCGCACACTTTAAAAAATTTTTTTTCCACAAAGAAATCAATCATAAAATAAATTATGGCACATCCATAACATGGCATATTAGGCAACCATTAAAATGATGTTTATAAACAACCTCTAATGACCTGGCTAAGTGCTTATGAGGTATTGACAAGTGAAAAAAGCACAATATAAAACTCCTAACACGGGCTTTGTAAAGGATGCATCGTATAACACACAAAAACACATGCACACTCACTTGAAAAAAACAGATCAAAAAGAAATTTATCACCATGTTAATAGTGGTTACTGCTGCATGGTGAAATGTCACATCACTTTAATTTTCCATTTTAAACTCTTCAAGGTTTTCTCACAAGAAAGAGCTTTATATTTATAACAGAAACCAACGGATTATAACAGAACACGTCTCTTTAAAAGGAAAGATAGTTGAATCAAAGTACAAAGAGAAAGTCAGCAGCAGCGATCCTGTTGTCAGTAGGAAGGTTTCAAAACGATCCTTAAAAAACATAGATCCAAATCGCACGTTTTAATTATACTTTTGAAAACCGGCAGATCCTGTTACATATGCTTCTTTATTTTCACATTTAAGCAGCTCAGTGGAGGAATCAGATTCTTGTCTCCCTGTCTGCTATAAAACTCGTGGGCAATTCTGTTTTGGGGGGTTCTGAGGGCCATCCAGGTTAACCTTCTTGCCAGTCCCCCCTCTGTGGTCCAGGGGATCATGACTCCAATCCAGTTTGTGGTGTGGATCCCCATCCAGGCTGATCGCTTCCAGTTTTGTCTAAAAAGCCAGAGGTTGACGCCGGCCTTGGGGGAGCGAGTCCCCAGAAGGTACGAGTGTGAGAGGGTGGTCGCTGCAGACCCGCTTTGTGTTGGAGTTTCCGGGCCAGAGGCGAGCCCCCAGCGCCCAGTGGGAAGGGGCTGAGCCTGACCCCCACCCCCACCCGCAGAGCAGCCCCTCGCCAGCCCTGCTCGCTCTCGCCCACAGTTTTTCCCAAGCCGGCGGTCTGGATGCAGCCCCTGGGGTCAGCGCCAAGGCGCGGCGCAGCCTCCCAGAGCTCACGCAAGGGTCCTGTGCTGAGGATGGAGTAAACAGACTCTCCGTAAAGGTCACCTCTTCAGACTCTGGCTCCAGTGGCCGGAGGAAGCTGCAGTCATTTTTCAGGGCTGTAAATGCCAGAAGAAAAACGCACTGAGTCACAGCTTTCCTCCGTGCCCCTGCTCAGCGAGCGCCTCTCTCAAGGCACTTCCTTGCCAAATAAAGCTTCTTTTTTTTTTTTCTCCCCCTGCCTGAACCCGGAATAGACCTCGAGTAACCTTTGCTCAAGGGTCTTGGGATGCAAGCTTTTAAATTTAGTTTGCAAGCTGTGGTGGTTCCCAGCTAGTGGTTTTACACGGAAAGATTTAGACTCAGAGTGGCATCTTTACGTTGAAAGGGATCACGGTGTGTGCTGCTGTTTAATTTACTTTTTACTTTTTTTCATTGTTGCTGTGGAGTGTTGTTTGCTTTGGTTTGAAACAAGATGAAAGATTTTATTTTGATGGCCTAAACTTCCTCTGATTAGAAGCAGGCCACTGTTGAGCCTATGTTTATATGTCCTGAAGACAGACAGGTGCCCAAGCAAGCAGAAAGCTGCTGAGATGAAATTTAAGGATTAATTTCAGTGAAGCTGAGCAGTGTCCTCTGCAACTAAATGTGACTTCCCCGCTGTCCAGTTCACAGACATCCAGCTCAGGGATGAGCATGCACCCTGAGCATAAGTACTCCTGGTAAGGCGTGCCTACTTAGTTTGTTGGACTAATTCATACTAATGTGTGACTGACTGATGCTACAAAGGATGAGGTTTTGAAGAATAATATGAGGCCTAGGTAGCTGGGGAACAGGTGTCAGGTAGTCAGGAAGGTGGGGCCCGAGAGTGGACAAATGAGGTCATTGCATCTTGTGCGGATGTTTTGCTTAAGAGCATTTCTACAGGTAGAAAAATCTCTAAAAACAACTCTCAGTGGGGGAAGAAAAATATAGAGGTGAGTGCTTTGGAATAATTTGGGGGTCTGCATCAGTGAAGTCATACTTCAGACTTTTTTTCCTTGTGTGACATGTGAGTCACAGGGCATCTTTGAGGCCGGGCCGCCCTCCTGCTTCTCTGTGGCCTGGGCGGCCAGCAGGGCTCCCCACACAAAGCCCAAATGCAACTGGTGTCTGCCGGCAGCTGTAGTTTCCTTGGGCAGCTGAAGACAGCGTCTGTAGGGGAAGAAATCTTTACAGATCTACAGTTTGGGCCGGCATTTTCTAAGTTTGATTTCTAGCCGGGTTGAAGTTTCCTTCATGAACCTTTAAGTGGTGCAGTTTCCATGTGTTTGAGAAACAACACAGCTCAGCTACTGGCCCTGCTGCTGCGTCGCCCTGTGACCCTCAGCAAGTCCCTTCTCCTGCGTATCTCCGTGACCTCGACTGGAACAACTTGGGAGATAGTGGGCCGTGCTTCCAGCCTTCTTGGAGGCTTGAGATGCTGTTCGTTGCAGGGCTGAGCACAGCTCCTGGCGCGGCACGGCCATTCCATACATACTGTCTTTTAAAGGTTAGCAGAGCAGGGCTGGGAATGCAGTGGCCCCTCTCGCACAGTGGTGAGCTCTCCAGCTATGGGAGTATTCAAGCAACAGGAGCAACTGAGTATTCAAGCAACTGTTTCTTTTAAGAGAGACAGTTGAGCTGATTCAGATATTCAATGGCCAAGTGGAGGGGTGTGTGTGGGTGGTGGAGGGGTGGAGAGGACCCATTGGCCACTAAAGTGATAGTTGCTCAGTTGTGTCTGACTCTTTGCAACCCCTTAGACTGTAGCCTGCCAGTCTCCCCTGTCCATGGGATTCTCCAGGCAAGAATACTGGATGGAGTGCATAGCCATTCCCTTCTCCAGGGGATCTTCCCAACCCAAGGATCAAACCCGGGTCTCCTGCATTGCAGACAGATTCTTTACCGTCTGAGCCACCAGGGAAGCCCAGAGATCTTCACAATATGAAGATGTAGGACTAAGTCGCTGCACCAGTTCACAGGCACGTAAATGACAGGAAAAAGCAAGCAACCGTGAGCTGCTCCTTTGTACCTGCAGCATCAGCAGAGGGAACAAACAGGTGGTGCCCTGTGTGCGGCAGGGCTGGGAACAGGGACCCAGGAGTAGCTGGGGCCCGGGTTTGTGGAAGGAAAACTGATGGTTCCTTGTTTGTGGGTGGCTTGCTCAGGCACATTCATATTCCCAGCGTGAAAGCCTTGTGTTCGTTACCCCACCTCTAGGAGTTGACCCGAGGAAATACTTAGGCAAATACTCAGGGCACCAAATGTCCACTGCAGCGTGGTTTATAATGTACATCAACAAAACTTGGGAAAAGTCTGAACAGCGGCACTGGGGCCTGTGGGACACGGTAGAACTGTGCGTCTGTTCTGTGTGTCTGAACTGTGTATCTGTATCTGGTGTGGATCTGTATTTCCTGACATGAAAGTGCACCCATGCCGTGCTGTCGAGCTAAAAAGAAAAGCGGGTCGGCTGTAGCACGTGTGAAGTGACCCCACTTTTGTAAAATAGTACATGTGGATCTCTCTGGGTATCATTTGCATAGACAAACCTTTAATGCAATATTACCATTATCCTGGGTGATGAGGTTTTGGGTGACTATTACTTTTTTATTTATATTTTGATGATTTTTTTGCAATTTTTAATAAGAAGCATTTATTAGCACTTTAAAAGAGTATCTATGTCCTAATTTTGAAAATAAAAGTGAAATAACTGGCCGAGCCCTGCAGGAACTCTCTAGACTCCCATATCTGGCCTGATCCATCTAGGAAGATGACATTCCAGGACAGGGAATTTGCGGGGACGGAAGACAGTTGATGGATGGCAGAGCCCTCCGGCCTATCTGGCTGATGGGCTGATAACCCCTCCTGCGGCCCTGGCTCACTCCGGACCACAGGGCTGGCCGCAGAGCCCGCGGTCCCCAGCCTCCCTCAGAAGTAAACAGGAAGCAGAGGCAGCAGCGCCAGGAGCAGAGAAGACCCGGGCCCCTGCTTGGCCCAGCATGAAATTCCCAGGAAACAGGCAGCAGGCGTGGGCGCAGGAGGCTGCGCGGGTGTGAGCAATACACTGGGCTCCTGGCTCCCCTCGAGGGGAGGGACCCAGGGGGACAGAGACACAGAAGGGGACACCAGGGCACCATCAAGCAGAGGGACAGGACACAGAGAGACAGAGGCCGCCCGAGGGAGAAAAGGAGGACAGATCCGCTTTATTGGGGTCATTTCAGGAAACCAGGATAGGAATGGGACATCAAAAGGGAGAACCCAGGAGCTTCCCTTTTTGTCCAGTGGGTAAGACTCCATGCTCCCAAAGCAGGGGGCCTGGGTTTGATCCCTGGTCAGATGCCACACGGCGAGGCCTGCCCACCCCCCAGAAAAAGAGAGGAAACCATGAAAACTGTTGTTATCCCCTTAGTGTGTGGACACTGGTCATGATCACTCCAGACAATTGATGACAACTTTCAGGGTCCTCTGGGCTTAGGCTGGATGCTGGGAAGACAGAATCCCGTTGTTCTACTTAGCATGTGGGATTTCAAAGGTGATTGAAGGACAACATAGATGTAAAATCATTAGAAAAAGTAAAACACCGCAGCGATACATGGCATCACGTTTCTATTCTAGAATTACTTTGAGCAAATTACACTCAGAGTCATAGGTTACTTTGAGTTAAACACACACACACACACCCCCACAGAAATGATCTGTCCAAAATATGCCCTACAAAGCCTCCTGGGAAGTGTCCTCTCTGTAAGGCCCGTTTCGTTTTCCATTCATTCGTTCGCAGTTGTGTTGTGCTCGTCCTACGTTCCAGCCCATTCCCTCCCAGAGGACAGTGCAGGGAACAAAAGGCAGAAAGCCCAGCCTCTGCACAGGCAGGAAGCAACAGACGCCTGTGGGAAGCTTGTAAAATACGCGGCCCCTGGCAGCCGAGAATCACGCGGCTGATGGATACTGACGGACCCGCTGGTGCAGGACGGACCTCATTCCAGGATGCAGGGCAGGATGGGTGCTGGTGGAAACACGAGCTAAAACCCGCAGCCTGGAGCTGACCCCACAACGGCAGGCTTCCGCATCCACACCGCACGTGCCCCTAACGTCCACACTGCACACACACACACACACACACACACACAGAGGCCCTTTGACAACCACGGGGCCTGGGGGCCCTGAGTGCACAGTGACAGCTTGGCCCCCGTCGCCCGCAGCACAACCTCCCAGCTTGTGCGTTTCCAAGATGAGCACCTACCTATGACAAAAACATCTACCTATGACAAAAATACCCTAAAACAGGATTTATCAGAAAGCGACTTTGGTAGGGCTTTCTTTTTGCGTTATCGTTATTTTCACCGTGCTGTTTCAAGGCACACAGAGCAGTTAGGTGACTTGCCCCCGGTCACACAGCGGGCGAGGGGCTGAGCTGGGATTTGAACCCAGGCCTGGCGATTCCATCATCTTGTGTAATCCCTTCACTACACAGCCTCCAACTCTGGGCAAGAGTGAAGATGAAGACGTGAGTCACCAGAACACAAAGCCGTGTCGGGCTCTGCTGGTCGTCTGCTTCTCACCTCTAATTAGCCCACACCCAGGGGGGCTAAGTCCCAGCTCCATCCCCGCTTTACCAGTGACGGGGACACCAAGTGACCCATGGGAGATCACAGGCCCAGACAGTGGAGGGTGTGTGACACAGGCGTGGTGTGACACAGTGGCCATAGAGACATCAAGCATAAAACACAGGAAACAGAAACCAAAAGAGCGTCACTGGTCAAATGACTATTCCATGTGGATTGCACGAGTCCTTGAGTCCCTGGAGAGGATAAACCTTTGGGGAGGGAAAAAAAAAACTTACCTTCAAAAAAAAACCCAAACCCAACTTAGCTTCTCTCCCAGAAAGACCACCGGTTTGTGAGAGCTTACACTCCCAGCCTGCGGCGTGCTGGAAGCCAGCAAACACGGAGGCCCCGCTCAGATGCCTCTCCCGGGAGGGCGGGAATTAATCAGGGAATGTTTACTGCACGCCCGGGAGGGAGGCTGCACGGAGACTGTGCCCAGGGAATCGTGTCGGCCTGGGGGGCCTCACCGTCCATAGGAGGGCCGTCCGCCGCAGGAACCCTCCTCCTGGTTCTCTCCCGGATGTCAGGCTCACCACGCAGCAAGTGAAACCGGTTTCTGTGGGGCTGAACCGCTTTCCCTGGGCCTGCGCGGGCAGCCGCCTCTGGATCGCATTAAGCTGCATAAATAACAAGGCTGTTGTCAGATTCCCCCTGGTGAGGAGAGGGCAGAGGGGGAGCCCTGGGGCTTGACCTCCGTGTTTCTCAGCGGGAGTCAGACTGCCTCCGGCCGTGGAGGGTCTGTGTTGTGCTTGCCCTGGGCCCTGACAGGCAGGTGTGGTTCCCGTGGGGGGCTCGTGGTCGGGCTGGGGGGCGGGGGTGACGTGGGAGGATTGCTGGCTCTGTCTGTCTGTCCGTCCGTCTGTCTGTCTGTCTGGCGGGACCTCAAGCCTTGCAGCAGAGACCACAACAACCAAGTGTGGGTGGCCCTCTGTGGCTATGGGGCTGCGTGACCGCTGCACACAGTGACAGGTCATGCATGCTGGGGACTCCCGCCTGGCCCTGAGGAGGGGCTCAGGCAGCACCCACCCCCAGGTCCAGGAAACGCAGGCGGAGGCAGGGCCCCAGCCCCGCTTCTGGCCCTGACCTGGGTCCTCCCCTGCTTCCCCAGACACATGGGTCGAGCTCACACGCTCCGTTTGCAGTGGCTGCTTTCTGCGTCCTCGCTGGTTGTTTCTCCAGTTTTTAAGTTAGTGAATTAAAAAAAGAAAAAATGGAAAAGGCATGGACAGGGAGACATGGGAAGGAGAAGGAAGAGGGGAGAGAGGCAAGCTTACTGCTCGCCTACTGTGGGCCAGGTGCCTGCTCACAGCCCTCCTGGGGACAGGGCTATAGGCCCATTTCACGGGGCAGCAAACCGAGGTTCCCGGAGAGTAGTACCTTGCCGGCATCACACCCACACATAGGGCGGGGTCCAGAAGTTCAAGTGAGTGGAGGCCTCCGAAAGAAAACAACAGTTGCCTCCTGTTTCCTGAAGGAGCTCCCAGGAATCCCTTCCTTTCCAGCCAGGTCATTTCTCTGCCCTCATGGCAGTGTGGCTTTCATCCCTCTTTACATTTGCAAGGCACAGCAAGACCTGTTTGAGCAAGACAGTGATTTCAGGGTCTCTTCTCTTTGGAAAGCCTTTCTTACCCTTATAATTATTCACTAATAACCAAATACCTTCCCACGGAACAGGGCAAAGTGGTAGGAGGAACCTCGAGGAAGGGGACCTGGGGTCCCCTCCCTGCCACTGACGGCAGAGTATCTCCGGTATCTGTTTTTCTCCACCTGCAGATTAAATAAGGCGTGTCTCCCGCGGGAACAGGTCTCCCTGGGGCTGGGCCTGAGTGAGTGACCTCATGCAACCCTGAAAGCAACTGTAGGCCCATTTTCCAGGTGGGGAGACTGAGGCCTGGTACGCCAGGCAGGTGGACAGTGTCTGGATGGCATTCCCAACAAGTGTGGAGTCTGGAGCCCCGGCCAGAGCTGCTCTGACCTCTGGGTCTCCACCCCGCCGTCCTGTCTGGTTGTCTGGGGTCTTCTCCTCATTCTCTGAGAGTCTTATGTACATCTGCTTCTTCTCTGCTTCTCCTACAGGTCGAGGCCTCTGTCCTTGGAGTCAGCGCATCCTTGGAGCCCAGGCCAGTGACCCGCGTAGTAGGGGCTCAATAATAATGGACTAGCTGGTGGAAGGAGACGGAGCAGGCAGCAGTGTGAAGTTCAAAGGCTCGGCTCACACCTGATTCTCCCAGGGAGGGCTGCCCCCAGGACCGAACCCCCCTGCTTATATGAGGGGGGCGACCACCATGCGCCATGCTCTGCAGAACTGCAGCCTGGATGGGGGGCTTCAAAGCACGCCTGCCGATAGATCAAGCGTCCTTTCCAACAGGATAGCCCCCTCCTTGCTCACCTCCCCAAATAAACCTGCGTAATGAAGACAGATGGCCTAGCTCAGTGCCGCCGCGTGCAGGTGGGGCCAGGGCGGCCCGAGGCCACACACCCCACCCTGGAGCGGGGCCTGAGGTGTCACCAGGACGGAGACCAACCTGCACCCCCTTCATCACCGACCCCCCACCAGGGGCAGCATCTCTATGTGATAAGCCAGGTGAGTCAGGAGGTGGGCCCCTTCCAGGGCACTGACGCCTCGTTAGGGCAGAGTCCAGGGATCTGGGGGTGGGCTGAGGGGAGGGTGGTGGTGGTGAAGGGAGGGGGTGAATAGTTAGGAGGCAGACACCGAACCGTCCCCTGGCTCCCGCACACCTTGGGCCCCAGGCCGGGAGAGCTGCTTGGCGGGACCCAGGGCCTCCTCCAGTTGGTGATGGCCTCCTGGGCCGTCTCTGGGCACGAAAGGTGTGGCCAGCCCTGGGCCAGTGTGTATGGCCTCTGGAGGGTGCAGGCCACGGCCTGAGGGGCTCTGAGGGCCCCAGGGGTCCCAGAGCCGAGCGATGGGCCCCGGGCGGCAGCGTCCACACACACCCTGCACACTGGTGGCTATTATTGTCCCAGCTCGCAGGCAGGGACACTGAGGCCTGTCAGAGGGCCGTCCCCCCACCCACGGGTGTCTAGACGCTTCTCCAGCCTCCCGGGGCGCAGAGGGCCTGCAGTGAGCAGAGGCCGGGCCTGCGTGCGTGCGTGTGGGGAGGCAGACCGGGCAGCCGACGCCTGTGTGGTCCGAGGGGGCTTCGTGTGTGTGGTCCGCCACCAGCCCAACGCTGATCATCTGTCCAAAGGCTGCTAACTGCCTGCCCGGTGACCAGTCTGTTTACTTTAGTCCTGTCTGCACCAACTGAACTCGGAGCTGTCTCTCTCCAGCTGGACCTCCTCAGGGGGAGCGGGAGGGGGGAGGGCCGGAGAGAGATGGGGACGGAGAGGGGAATTGGGAAGAAAGAGAAAGTGCTCCGGAGGCTCTCTGGGGGTAGGCTGTTCCTGGGGTTCCCAGGAAATCAGGACCACCACCGACGGGCCATCTGACCCCCACCATCCCTGTCACCGTCCAGCTGCCCGCTGCGGGCCTGGGACCCCTCCCTACCCCACCCCCTGGCGCATTTGCTGACATGGTGATGAGTCAGCCCCGCCGAGTGTGGCCGAAGCCTGGTCTGTGTTCCTCACCGGTGACATCAGAAGATGGCGGGTGTGGACATGCGGTGCTGTGGGTCGGCGAACGTGGGGGAAGGCGAGGCCGGCCGCCTCGGAGGCTGGGCGAGCGTGGGCAGGGTCTGCCCCTGGGGTCTGGCCATCCGTCGCATGCTGGGATTTCAGCCCCCGCTGAGCCTCCCCGGGTCGGGGAGGGGGACGAGGGCATGTGCTCTGGGGGTGAACATGGATTGAGTTTACGATCTGCTGCCACGCAGGGTTCCATCCCTTCATCGTGTGTTCCAACAAGTCCACGCGTAGGATCCCAGTTTTCAGTTTTAACTGATATTTTTCCCCATTTCATATTTTCACGTGGTGATTTACTCCTTTTTATTATGTATTTCCTATAAATCATATCAATATGATAAGGAAAGGAGGGAGGAGAGACAGAGGAAGAGAGAGAAGGTTCTAGAAGGTCTGGTTTGTATGGATGAGTGGATGTCAGGCTAGAACTTTTGTGTTAAGACCTGCACAGTCTATAAAAAAACGACCCAACGTCGTGGGTAGAGAGGTTCCATTCTTCAGAACACTATTTTTTGAACTGAAAGGAATCTTGGTGATAACTTAGCTCAGTCCACTCACTCACGGCCCCTTCCCGTGGTTTAGACAACAGCAGGGCCCCCTGCCTCAGGACAAACCCGTCTTCTGACTTACATTACCTTACCCACATCAAGGAAATTATTAAATATACAACCTGGAGATAAACAGATAACTTCATTACATGGTTTATTTTACAAAAAAGCATTTTTCCCACCCCACCACCAAAATCCACGTAACAGAAATTCACCACTTTAAAGTAGGTGACTCAGTAGCATTTAGTACATTTACAATATCATACAATCACCACCTCTGTCTAGTTCCAAAATATTTCATCCCTCCAAAGGAAACCCCCAGACCCGTTCAGCAGTTTCTCCCCGTCCTTCCTCCCCGAGCCCTAGGCACCCACAGCCCGCTTTCTGTCACTACAGATTCACCTAGAAAATCAGGCATCTTGTAATTCAGCAAACGTGTTAAATGAAAATAGCTTTGCTGCTTTTAAATTACTATTATTATGAAAAACAACTCATACTCTGTGTAGAAAATCTAATCACTACAAAAGAAATACAAAAGAGATGTTTAAAAGAATGCCTCCTCCCAGTATCTCACCCTAAGTGACTAAAGTCAGCATTTGGTGTCTCCCAACCCTGAGACCTCTCTATATAAACACTCCCATAACACACCCTTTTAAGAGCTAGTGGAATCACATTGGAACCTGAATTTTTTTTTTTTTTTCAGTTCAGTTTGGAGCCTGATTTTTTTTTTCTTTTTTAACCTAACAACACACATCAGGGACATATTTTCACGTCAACACATACAGTACTCCGTGATAGTTTTCGTCTGCCTGGGGGTTCCCTCCTGCAGACCCGCAGTGAGCAGCTTTAACCAGCCCCCGCTCAGGCTGGGTGATTAGGCGCTAGCATCTAGTCTTCATTCAAAAGGATTGACTTTCTGGGGTCGTTAATTGATTGGATTTAGGGGGCTTGCTCTCAGGTGGGAAGGATTGAGGAAGGGTTGGAGAACTCTCTGGAGGAGTTCAGGGTTCCCCACCACCACCAGTGAGGCCCCAGAGTCCTGCAGACACGCCCGATCCTGCACCTTCGCAGATGCACGCGGAGACGACCCACGGTTAGAAGGAGCTGCCCAAGGACAGCCAGCAAGCCCACCTAAGCAAGGGGCGTATGCAGCCGGCCACTCAGCCCAGCAAGCAGGGGCAGGTTCTGAAGCAGGAGGTGTGGTGTGGTGGTTGTTCTGGGAGTGCAGTGAAGCCAGCGGAGATGCCGGTTGGTGGGTGCCTACGTGTGGCTGTGTGTCTCAGAGTGTGTCGGCCAGAGAGGAAAGAGAAGTGCCCCTTGAAAGGAGGGCTGTCCATTTTCCAGAATCCTCCTGAGAACCTTGTCAGTCAGTCCTGCATCTTGCCTTCACAGCATAAACAGCAGTACACGGAGATTTGTTTAAGTGGATAATTTTGTCAGAGTTTTCTCAGATCCGTGCTTTCTCTCTCCACCTCTTGGGAGTTTCTGAGGCCCAGGCAGCCTCGGCCCCTTGCTGAGCCCTCCAGTGCTCTGTCCCTGTAATTCACACAGACACCCTTGGGACGCCTTCCCATCCGGAGGTTTCACCCTTCCCACCCTGTCCCTGTCTCCCCAGTTAAACTGTTTGGCTCCAAGGGCAGGGATCTCTGAGACTCGGCCCTGGTCAGTGTGTGAGCCTGTGGATGTGTGTGAGGGCCTGCTGGCAAGGCCCCTCACACCCGAGTTTCTGGGAACACTGCCGTCCAGAGGGGTGACCATGATTATTTACAGGGCAAGGGTGAGGGAAATGAGATCCTGGCCTGGGGCACAAAATTGAAGGGGTTGCCAAAAAAAAAAAAAAAGCTGCCAAGAACCCTCTAGTCCTGGCTGACGTGTCTTGTCCAAGGTCAGTGGTGGTAGAACCAGAATACAGACCTCACTGCCAGGGGCCAAATCTTTTCTGTTACACTCTTGACCTCGAAAAGTGTTAGTTGCTCAGCCGTGTCCGACTCTGTGTGACCCCATAGACTGCAGCCCGCCAGGCTTCTCCATTCATGGGATTCTCCAGGCAAGAATACTGGAGTGGGTGGCCCTTCCCTTCTCCAGGGGATGTTCCCGACCCAGGAATCGAACCCAGGTGTCCTGCATTGCAGGGAGATGCTCAACCTGCATTGCAGGTTGACCTCGAAGTGTAACCATTAATACCAGTCATCAGAACCCCGAATCTCTCTGTTACATAGTGTTGATCTGCCTGGGTTCCTTGGGTTCTGGGTGGAGCAGATGGAGAGAGGGATGAACTAGGCTGAGGTTTGAATACCATGAGCATCCAAGAGGGTGCACACAGAAGGTGCTTCGTAATTCTGCTTGTTCAGTCCTTTCCCCTCCTGACTTCCAACGCCTGTCCGCAGACTTCACAAGAAGTCTGAGGTTAGCAACGCACTTAAAACTCCCTGGCATCACATTGCTGTCAATATAGGGTCTTGTCATGCCAGCCACAGTGGTGATTCCATCTGAGACTTGTATTGAACTCCTGGAATAGAGTCTTTGGAGAAGAGTCATGGATTTCATGTGAAATGCACATCTCGCCACGTGAGCTCATAACCTTGGTGACAAAACACCCTCCTCTTTGCACTCAATGTGTGATTTTGGTTTTTATTAAGATGTTTCCTAAACTCAGACCCTCAGAATCTGCAGAAGGGAGAGTTTATAGGATACATGGGAAGGGTCTTTTATCAATTGATTTTGCTGTTGACCAAATAGTTTTGCCTTAAAAAAAAAAAAAAAAATTAAATGCTAAGATTCTTAAACCAAGGCTCGCCCTCCCCCAGGTGGAGCTCTGTTTTGCTGAGATCCAGGCTTAGGACCTAGGCAGGCTGGCGGTAGTCCTGGCCGCAAGGGGCTATTAGCCTGTCGGCTTTAATTAAACTGATTGGCCAATTCAGTAAAACAACAACAACAGTGTAATTATTTGGTGGATTGGGCATTTCTCGAGCTGAATTTGTCTACCATTAAGACAGACAGAGGAGGAAGCGGATTGTGACAAGGAAGGGTGGGCTGCAGACCCGCTCCATCCCACCCTGGCTGCCTGGCTGGAGCTTCCTGGCCACCTCACGCTAGCTCTCCTTCCAGAAGGTTCTGATCACATGGTTGGGGCTTGCACTGTGTTTGGCTCAGGACCTGCTTCCAGAGGGTGTCCATGGCCTGTCTGCCCTCATCTTCCTGATCCTCACTGAACAGACACTATGCTGAGAGGCAAAATCTTCTCAGAGTTGGGAGGGGAAGCCACCTGTTCTAAGGGTCCAGAGGAGTTTTTGTTGGACTTTGATGTGTGTGGGGAGGCTAACTGAAACATGCTTTTGAAAAGTGCTGTTTAATATCGCTCACTGATCATCTAGTATATGCAAAGGACTCCGCTAAGCTACTCAGTGCATGCATGCTCAGTCACTTTAGTCATGTCTTTGAGTTCCCATGGACTGTAGCCGGCCAGGCTCCTCTGTCCATGGGATTTCCCAGGCAAGAATACTGGCGTGGTTGCCCTGCCCTCCTCCAGGGGACCTTCCTGACCCAGGGATCAAACCCAAGTCTCCTGCATTGCAGGGGAAGCCTGCTAAGCTACTCCAGGAAACCCTGAAACCAATCCAATCCAGTCCCCTGGAGATAACAGAACTGAGGGGACCCCAGCTAGTCCGGAGGAGGGAGGAAGCCCGCCTCTTACCAGCACCTCCATGTAAAAGGCTGCTTAAAACGGCTTTTCACTTTTCTTAAGGAAGAATGTGGGCTTCCCTGGTGGCTCAGACGGTAAAGCTGAGTGCAGTGCAGGAGACCTGAGTTCGATCTCTGGGTCAGGAAGATCCCCTGGGGAAGGAAATGGCAACCCACTCCAGTACTCTTGCCTGGAGAATTCCATGGATGGAGGAGCCTGGTAGGCGACAGTCCATGGGATCACAGAGAGTCGGACATGACTGGGTGACTTCACTTTCAAGGAAGAATGTAGAGAAATGGTTTACAAACGTAGCATGTATTTTTCGTAGGCTATCTGGAAAATACACAATGACACAAAAGGGATTTTAAAAACTCACAAAGATGCCACCACCTAGAGAGACTCACTTTTCCCACTTAGGGATTTTGGTCTGTAAGTTGCACACACATCCGCCCAGTGCAGAGCAGTCCCTGGTGTCCAGCCGGCACCCAGGCAACATCAGCTATTGTTACCAGTTATTTATTTTCTCTTGTCCTCAGGAAAACAGGATGGAATTGTACATGTGCTGTTTTTACAGCTTTCTTTCTTTCTCTGATTGCTTGAAGATCTTCTTCGCCTTTCAGTATTTTTCTGCAATATAATTTTTCATGGCCAGAGAGTGGAAAACTGGTTTAAACCTCAACTCTCTCCAGGGCCGCCTGGCCTCACTCCTGAGGGTCAGAGCGCCTGCCTCCCTGTACAGCACAGCTTCCAGGAGGGAGCGGGTGGAGATGCACAGAGGTGCTTCGGGGGCTCCGCAGGCTTGGGGGAGGCTTCAAGGCAGAGATGTTTTGGCGCAGTTGACATACATCTTTGCCCTTTCGTGAACGTGGCTCTTTATCCTAAAACTCCTGCAGTCCTACACGGATGCCGCCCAGGAGAGGGGAGGAAGGAGAGCAGAGAGCCCAGGCTTGTATCTGCCCTTTTGTGGCTCTGCCCGTTTCACTGGGGGACAGCAGTGACACTTCGGAGGCCACCCCCACCCCCACCTTCCAAATTGGATTCTTGAAGACCCAGGCATGGGGGAGGGGCAGTTGCCAAGTTCCAGGGGAGCAAGGGCAGTTCCCGCCAAAGCTACTGCACTGCCCAGGGAAGGGGCAGACCCAGTACAGTCTGCAAGCAAAGGCAGAGAAATCGAATTTCAGTAGTTCACACACCACACTTACAAGTGTGACTGTTGTAACGCCCCCACTAGTATTAACGCTGGCTCCGAGGGAGGCGGGCACTGTTCTAAAGGCTCTTGCAGGAACTCCTTCTGTCCTGTACCCCTCCTGAGGAAGGTACCATGCCAGATCCTGGCAGCGGAAGGCTGAAAGTCTCCCCGGTTGCACATAATTCCCTCCCACCCCCCAGAAGCCCATCTGATTTATTTTACTTAGAGAAAAAAAACAACATTTGCAATATTGCTCTTTTGTCTCCTTATTACAAAAACAGGGAATGTTTGTTGCCCCATTTTCAAGCACCATCAACTTATAATGGACGCTCTGCATCCACCCACGGTTTCTTTACAAAATGGGGCATTTCTATTCCTTCTGTGGAGAACTGGCCTTTCTCACACACGCGCCGCTCTTGCTGGCTGCGGTGCCCTCCGAACGTGAGTGCATTGGAATGAAACTGAGAAAGGCAGGGGCTGCCTGACAGGGCTGATGGCATTGAGCAGAGGGGTCTGTGCCCTGGTTTCCGGTTTTCTGCAACTTTGAATCTGGCCACTCGGCTCTGGCACCCCGAGCTGAGCTCTGAATCTGGGGGTATTCTGTAAGTGAGGGCTCTAATAACAGAGCCTGCTCCAAAAGGCTTGGAGTCTGCAGGTCACTATTAACACTGCGATACCATGACGCTGTCACCTCCCCGCTGAGGTTCCCAGAGCCAAGTGTGGGAAGTGTGGGAGATTCCAAAATGACCTTCCCAGTGAGCAAGCTCGGCTTCAGAGGGTCCGTTCAATAAGCCACTGGCTGCCTTTTCTCTTTCCAACCTGAACTCAAACAGTGCACATCTCTACCCTCCAACTGGTCCACCGGCAGTGCCAGACACAATGGGCTTATCTGTCATTTAAACTCTTTCTTCTTAGGAATTTGTCCTCCCTACTTTTAATTAGAATTTTAATATTACACGGTCAGATCATAAATGGAATCAAGGTTCAATTTGACCACCTTCCTATTGCGTTCATATATTCCAAAGGGAACGAGCAATGGCTAGGTTCCGAAGCCCGGTAGGTCACTCCCCTGCCCCGCGGAGCAGAAGGGCGCTGCGGGCGCGCACCGAGCCTGGCGCCCCAACTTTCCCCGCACCTGCCGCCCGACCCGACCCAGACTCTGGCCAAACTGCTGGTGCTGCCGATGCCGGAGAGGGGAAGCGGGTGCTGGGAGAGGGTACAGCTTGGTAGCTTGGGAGCTGCTGGGATGCTCAGAGATGGGGAGTGAGCGGGGGACAGAGAAGAGCAGGCTGGGAGCTGGAGAGGAGAACAAGGAGTGAGGAGACCAGAGATCTCTTTGGAGAAGGGCGAGGAGGGTGGCCAGGAGAGTGCAGACGGCATCCACAAAGACCCTTGCCCTCCCTCGGAGAGGAGTGCACCCTGCCCCGAAGAGTCTCGGCAGGGGTGGGGGTGGGGAGCCGGGATGGGAGTTGGGGAGGGGCAGGCAGAACGGAGGAGGAAGTGGGAGACCAGGGGAGCCGGGAGGGAGCCAGAGTGGGACCCGCCGCAACTCCAGGGAGGATAAGTGCTCAGAAGCTCAGCGCTTGCCTTCTGAGTGTGAGAGTACCAAGTCCTGACCCCTTTGACATCACCCCAGTCAGCCCGGGTCAGGAAGCAGATCTGGAGGACCTCCAAGTCACAGGTGAGGAAACTGAGGCTGGAAGCAGCTGAGCAGGGAGCCCAGGGTCAGGGCCCGGCTCCTTCGAGGTTGTTGAGTTGAAGGAACCTGGAGCCAGAAGCTGTCATCAAGGGACACCAGGTTCACAGCAAAACAAAAAACAAAAAACGAAAGCTGCAGCTTAGAATCCGCCTTCAGTGCCCAGAAGCCTGTGTTTTCATCCTGTCACAATCTCAAGCAATCCTGCGAAGTACTGTTCCTCCCGCCGGTTTTACAGACGTGGAGACCGGGGCTCCACCTGGAGGACACCACCGCCCTGGCTCTCAGTGTATCTAGTCCACGCGGAGCCTCCTTGCAGAGCCCAGGTTTCTCCTGCTGGCTCTCCCATCCCCCACCAGGCTCCCCTGGGCTGAGTTCTAGTTGGGCAACTTCCATGAAACAGTGAAACCGGCACCCTCTGGGCACCCAGGTCCCCGGGCCAGCCCCACCTCCCTGGGGGAACCTTGCAGTACCCCAGAGTTTCTGCACCGGAGACCTCCCAGCCTTGGAATCCTGTGAAGCGGTGCGGCCAGCTCTTCAAAGGGAGGCCCCCGGGAGAGGACCCGTCATCGACTCTGCTGACAAGACGGGAGCTGACTGGCAGGTTTTAAACAACACCTGGATGACAAATTAGCTGATGTGCCTTCATTTGTTCTTGGGAGGAACCCAGTGCCAGAAAGATGTCAAGGGGATGGCATCCATATTATGCAGCTTAACGGGGACGCAGAAACTGCATTCCCGCTGGCTGGCCTCCCCAAGTGGGGGTGGCATGGTGGCTTTTGTGAGGTTCCCGGGTACCAGCAGTGGGCCTTTCATGGCCAGCGTGACTAGGAATCCGCCCTCTCAGAAGGCTCTTCAGGATTTCCCTTCCCTTGGCCTGAATCAGCTGAGGTTGGGACCACTCAGCGTTACAAGGAGCTGTCCCAGGTTCCCGTGAACAAAGGCAGTCAAAGTCTGAAACGCGGAGGAAGAGCAGCAAGCCTTCGCTTGAGAGAAGACAAAAGTAAGAATCCAGTGCTGAGTTTTTCCTAGAGGTGCGGTTAGTTACCATCATCCTGGGCCAACGGAATAGCCTCACAAGCCCAATACCTTTCCATAGGAGCATAGTGATGGTGGGAGGGGAATGTTCCTTCTATTCTGGTTATCCCTGAAGTGATGTGAAAGTCACTCAGTCGTGTCCGACTCTTTGCGACCCCATGGACCGTAGCCTGCCAGGCTCCTCTGTCCATGGGATTCTCCAGTCAAGAATACCAGAGTGGGTTGCCATTTCCTCCTCCAGGCGATCTCCTCGACCCAGGGATCGAACCCAGGTCTCCTGCACTGCAGGCAGATTCTTTACCATCTGAGCCTCTTTGTCTCTTCTGGTTATTTATTCCTGGTATGAAACAAGTCACGGGAAGTATAGTAGCTAAAACAGCCATATTCTTTTGCTCATGACTGTGTGGGTGAGGAATGCAGGAAGTGCCCAGCTGGGTGGGTCTCACTAGGGATCTGTCTTTTGATTGTAGTCGGATTTGTGCTTGAGGGCACACTTTAATACCTACCAGTCCATGCTCGCTGCCTTCCAGGTACTTCCAGGCTGAGGACTGGAGCCCCAGCACAGGGCTCCTCTGGCAGGGGGTCTCAGTGCTGTTGGACATCTTACGTGGCAGCTGACTTCCCCTGAGCCAGCATCCCACAGGGACAGGCAAGAGCTTCCTGGTCTGCTATGCCCTTGCATTTCTGCGCCTGGAGCTTCTTTGGATTTTACTGTGGGAATCACACAAACACATATGGCACCAACAGTTTTTGATAGATATGGTAAATACTCCTTTCCCTCTGCTGGGGTAACAGCTAGTCTACACCAGCTGCTAGAGTTTTCCCAGCAGAGCGGTGGTCCATGGGTGGCCCATGGGTGCCAAGTGGCCCCGTGACCTACCCTTCGTGGGTTGCCCTCTGCCCCCCTTTCCCTCCCCCACTCATCCGCTGATGCTTCCTGGGACTGTCAGCTAAACAGACTTCTTGACTTGAATGCTGTCTCTGCATCTCTTGGGAAGAAACCCAAATGAAAACAGTCCCCAAGAAGTCTGGCTGCTTCCTCCAGGCACGAAGGCCTCCCCAGACCAGCCATGCGTGGAAGACGCTCCCAAGAAGTAAACAAAAGTGAAGGACCTGCAGACTCACGGTGTCTTTCGCAACCAGGGCCGCCCCCCACGAGGCTCAGGGAGCATCCTCCCTGGACATGGCCCAACACCAGATCCTTGGGCCTGGAGGGTCTGGGTCTTAGCAGGGTGAGACCCTGCTCCCACTGTCACCCAGAGCTGAAGGCAGGGGTTTGTGAGAAGGAACTTCAGCTGGTGGTTGGAGAGGGTCCCGATGGGGGAGACCCTGCGTGAGAGGCAGCAGTTTGTCTCACATCTGGGGGGTGATGTGGGCCTGCTCCGCCTGGCTGGGGGCCATGATGAAGCGGTCTAAATCCTCTGCAAATTCCTGAGCCAGTCTCTGAGTCTGGGCACTGTCAGAGGACAACGTGAACAGTGGGCTCTCCCATCCTGATGCCGGCAGAGTCAGGATTCATACTCCCGGTGTTGGCCTCCCTGGACATGTGCAGTGGCTGAGGGCTGGGGGCTTTGCTGGGTGGGATCTTGTGCTTGTGGTCAACCTGGGGGAAGGGAATTTATTGTATTGCCCAGCTCAATAACCAGCCATAAGGATGGAAAACCAGGCTCAGGGAAAAAGGGATAATCAAGAAAGCACCAGAGTCCATTTATGAAACAGGAACTGTTTAATGGTCTCTGTAAGTCACCACTACTGGGGGCTACTGTATTTTTTTAAACATGCTGGCATGTTGCTCTTACTTATATACAGGCACATGTGTTTAACCTTCATAACAATGCTATGAGGTCAATAATTTTATTATCTTCATATTTTAGACAAGGAAACTGAGACAAAGGAGAATTTAAAATGACTTGCATATGGTTAGTGGCAACCAGAGTAAGAAGCAAACAGACTTAAGATTTAAGCTACAGTAGTTGGTTTTTGAATTATTGCTTTTATCATTAAAAACGAAAAAGGTCAAAAGATGGGGGTCCTGTCTTTAGCTACTTGGAATTCTTCAGAATTCATTTTTATCCACTTTGCAAGCTTCTTTTTCTGAGATCTCATGATCCAAAAAGGCTGCTGATGCTCCATTCATTGCATCCGTATTCCAAGAAGAAAATTGGTGGTGATGGGAGGAGGAAGACAAAAGATGGCTCTTTCAACTGAGCCACCATTTTAAACTGTTTTCTTGGAAGTTCCTACACAATAACATTTGCTTACCTCTCAATAACAATAATAAATAGGAAAATAATAAATAGAAATCCTTGCACCAGCTTTCCTCTTTCTGGGAACAGGTAGTAAGAACCATGTGAAGTTATAATAAAATCTGCCATATCCTGGTTAACACTTGAATTCCTACATTTTAAAATGCGTTAGGTAACTCATTACCACCACAGCCTTATGGAGTACATTACAGGGATGTTGGTGGGCTTAGTTAAATCATTAGAGTGAGCTGCTAGAGACCTTCTTGTTTCTGTATTTAGATTAAATCAGCATTACTGACTTTCTGTGGCAAGGCTTGCTTTCAAGTTCTTATTGGTGTAATTAAGTGAAGTAGTTTGCAAAGAAGACGCCCCCTGTTTACTCTTACACCCCGGGAGACCCAGCAATTACCTCCTCCAGCCCTGGGAAGGTGTGAGAGCAGACACAGCCCCTGCTCTCAGCTGGTCTGACAGGCATGCCGTTTCATGAAACCCAGATTTAAGCACCGGATCATTTCAAGTAGATGTCTGAGCTTTGTTTGTTTTTTCCCCACTGGGACAACTTCATCTGCGTCTTTGAGGTCTTCAGGAGTTAGGGATGGGTAGGGTCAGGGCTGTGTGGCATCAGTTTCAGGGCAGGCTTCATTCTGGCTGTTTGGTCTTGTCCCCTGAGTCTGGGAGAGAGCCAGCTTTGCCAGCCATGCATGGACAAGTGTAAGTGACGTAGCCTCTAATGAGCCGTGTCATCCTGGCCAAGGTGGCTTGCCCTTTCTGGACCTCAGTTTCTTCACCTGTAAAGTGGGTGTAATCCATTAGTGAGCAAGAGGTGTTTCTCTCACCAGCGGATTTTGATTAGCCATGAGGCTGTTCAAAAACAAAGGGAAAAAACACAAAGGGCAGAAGAGGGAAGCCAAAACTCACTGGAGAGCAAACAGCTACCCCTGCCCTCAAACGCGATTCCTCCCTACCTGTGTAGTTCTCCCTTCCCATTTTGACCCGCCTTCCCTCCCCCAGGCCATTCCTTCCAAGAGGGGTTATCAAGAGGGGTGATCAAGAGTCAATCAATAGTTTTTGACAAAAAGGTTTAAAAAAATTTGAAAAAAAAAAACTGAAAGCGTTAGTTGCTCAGTCATGTCCAACTCTTTGTGATCCCATGGACTGTAGCCCACCAGGCTCCTCTGTCCATGGGATTTTCCCAGCCAGAATACTGGAATGGGTTGCCACGTCCTCCTCCAGGGGATCTTCCCGGCCCAGGGATGGAACCCGGGTCTCCTGCACTGCAGGCAGAGTCTCTAACATCTGAGCCACTGGCTATGCTGGGTCTTGGTTGTTGCACTCAGGCTTTCTAGTTGTAGTAGGAGGGGGCTACTCTCTGGTTGCTGTGATGGGCTTCTCACCATGGTGGCTTCTCATTGCGGATCACAGGCTCTAGGGTGTAGGGGCTCAGCAGTTGTGGCGGGTGGGCTTAGTCGCCCCACAGCATGTGGAATCTTCCTGGACCAGGGATCGAACCCACTTCCACCTGCGTTGCCGGGTGGATGCCTAACCACTGGACCACCAAGGAGGTCCACAAAAAAGTTTTGAACAGCAAGATACACTGCTGGAGACACTTGTGTTCTTCAATGTGTTTGACGGTATCCTGTATCACTATACAGAATATATCCTTTGGGGTTTAAAAAAAAAGAGTCTGTTGAGAAAAATGTCCCCCTCCTGGACATTTCTGGACATACTCAGATGAGGCCAGTCGACAGAGGGCCGGGGTGACATCCCCGCCATGCCCCTGCTGCGGGCAGAGGCTCAGATCCTGATGAAAAGCCTTTAAAGCTGAGCGTCCTGGTGTCACAGGAGTCTCGGAAAAGGTATTGAAGAGGCTTGTCAGTGCCTCTCCATCAGCTCCCCCTGGGGTTTTCAAATTTGATTTCCTTGGCTGCGAATTCAGTTCTTGGCTTAACCACAACCTCATGAAATATTAACAATTTCCCCTCTGGAAATCGTGTGTTTGTGTGTACATGTGAAACCGTAACTTCCTTCTAGAAAACGCTGAGAATGCTGGGGCCGCGTGCCCTGGGGACACTGTTGCCGTGCGCCTGGACTCTTACCTTGTGGGATCGTCCTGATACCCCATCGGGCTGGGGTTCTTTTACTCCCATTCCAGAGATGAGGACACCGAGGTCAAACAGGAGCCCTGAGGCTCACAGGTGGTCAGGGTAGAGTCAGGGCCCCTTAGTCACAGGGGTAGGGGACCCCCCGACCCCAGAAGAATGAGCCCGACTCCAATTCTGGAACTTTCCACAGCAGTTCTTCCCAGTCGGGGAGTGTCTGCACCTTAATGAGGATGGACCCACACTCCCCACGGTTCCCTGGCCACCCCTGGAGCCCACCGCCACCCATCTGTCGGCCCCAGGGAGCTCAAGCCTCTTGCGCTTCCTGGCAATGTGCCAACCTCCTCCATCGCCCCACCCTGCTTCTTTCTGGCACCTTCCGTCGTGGATGTGGGGACCAGGCGGCTCTGGGGCCCAGCGTCGCTGCTCTCACTGGCACCAGGGGCATCTTCTCCCAGCACTTCTGCACCCGGATGTACCAGAACCCTGTTCGCCATCAGACCCCCACGCCGGGAGGAGCTGCCAAGGCCGAGGGCATCATCCTCTCCAGGGCGGGAGGAGCCACTTGTGGTGCTTCAAAATGGGGTTTGGGATCATTTCTGCGGGTGACACCCTCAAAAGCCTCTCCTGGGTTTCACCGTTTTTGAAGTCTGGATAGACTTCCTTTCCTTTTTTTCAAAAAAAAATTATTTCTTATTTTTTTACATATTTATTGAATTAATTAATTAATTTGGCTGCATTGGGTCTTAGTTGCGCCTTGCAGGATATTTCGATGCGGTGCACAGACTCCTTAGTCATGGCTCACAGGCTCCGTAGGTGGCTCACAGGTTCAGTAGCCGTGGCTCACGGGCTCAGTAGTCGTGGCACTCTGGCTTAGTTGCTCCACAGCACATGTATGTCTTAGATCCCCAACTAGGGATTGAACCCTTGCTTCGCAAGGCAGATTCTTAACCATTGGGCAACCAGGGAAGTCCCTAGACTTCCTTTCCTTCTGAAGTCGGTCCCAGCCAGCGTGTGAATCCTAGCTCTGCCACTTAGCACTGTGTGACCTTGGGCAAGTGACTCAGCCTTTCTGGGCTTCATTTTCCTCATCTGTAAGGTGAGACCAGCATCACACCCGCCTCACGGGACAGTGTGGGGCCTGCACTGGTTAGCGCGCACGCTTAGAGCCATCCCCAGCACACAGTTAGCACCAACTGTTTGCCGCCGTTTCTTTGACCATAGTCAGCATTCAAGAGACCCCAGAGCCTCTTTCAAACAAGTGATGCGGTAGCTTCACAGCTTTTGTGGGTCTTGGGGTTCAAGTTGAGGGGCCCTAGATAGAGTCCCCCTTTCAAAAAGTGAGTTCTGTGGAAACCTGACCTCTTGTAGGTCCTTGTAGTAGTGTTCTACTATAAGGAAATGACACCAAAGAAAATCAAATCGTATTTTTCATCCAGCCAACTTAAATGCCAGTCATTAAAGGAAACATGGGAATTTTCTGGCATTAAAATACTATTGCTCAAAATAAACCAGAGAATACACATTCCTAGGAGCTCTGTTGAGCTGAGGTTCCAGGAGAAGGTTTCCAGAAGTCCTTGGAAGGCTGTTTGACCAGGGTCACCAGACTGAGTTGAGCCCATGGGACTCAGCTCCCTGGTTTTGACCACGACGCTTTCCCATGATCCTACAGCAGGGGAATACTCCCACTGGCCTCCAGTCACCTCCCAAGGAGTGACTATTTAAGCAAAGCTGAGATTTTCTTAGCAAGGCAGGATATGGGGGAACACCTTCTGGTATATATAGATGGATGGAGAGAGAGATGATAGTTGGATGGATGGAAAGAGACAGATGATGGATGGATGGAGAGAGATGATGGTTGGATGGCCGGATGGATAGATAGATGATGGAAGGATACACACATGCATAGAGATGCAAACATCTGGGTAATTTGAACCTAAGTTTCCTGGTATCCAGGAAGAGAGCAGTTGTTGCGCCTTCTTCTCCCTTCATATGTCCACGGAGATTCCCCATTCTGGTATTCCTTACGTAATTGCTGAATCTCGTTCCTATTTTGTCTGTGTAGAAATAACTTGTGCATACAATGCATCATGCCTTAGCGAATTAACTGAGCATGGTCATATTGCCTACTCCGGCCCGGCCATCTCTAGTTGTCTAAGACAATCATGTCTTTGAGTGGATGAAGCCCTCTTCCAGGCACCCTAATTCAGCAGTTATCTGAAAGTGATTCATCCATGTTGCAGAGGAAGCCCTGCTTCCCACCAAATTCAGCTGGGGCATTTGATGGGGTTCGGCCCTGTGTGTAAATGTCCCTGGGTCCCCGTGGAGCTGTGGAAGCGTGTGATGGAGCAGGGACGGCTCTGGGGGGAGTCTAGGGGCCCTGACCAGTTTTCCAGCTCCAGACTCTCCTGTCCTCGGGTTCTTCATTTGTAACGTGCAGGTCCCTTGGAGGTAAGTTTTGCACCTCTGAGATCTGAGGGTCCAGGAGGAGCTGTGGAAGAGGAGGCCAGAGTGGGCGAGGACGAGGGACCCTCCTGCAGGGAGGCGCAGCTATGGGTACGGAGGGAGGGTGGGGGCGTGTTCTCTCCTGCCGTCTTAGTGAAAACTAAATAGGTCTTTAAAAAGAACACGTGCTTATGATTTATTTATTCGGCTGCGCCAGGGCTTAGGTTGCAGCACGCAGGACCTTTGTTACGTCAGGTGGCTCTCTCTTTCCGGTGCACGGACTCTCTCTAGTTGTGGCTCCAAGTCTCAGTTGTTGTAGCACGCAGGTTTAGTTGCTCTGTGGCATATGGGACCTTATTTCCTCTACCAGGGGTCGAACCTGCATCCCCTGCTTTGCAAAGCCGATTCTTGACCACTGGACCACCAGGGAAAGTCTCTAAACAGATCTTTCGTTCTTCATGACTCCCTCTAACCCCACGTCTGAGCCTCTGATCAGGGAATCTGTCAACGGCCAGGGTCTCCCAGGGCAGTTTCCAAGAGCCGTGGGGTGGGAGGGCTCACCTCATGCCCATGTTGGAGGGAGACCCACCGGCCCTTGCTGTCGATGTCCACGTGGGTCTCCCGCAAGACAGCCGCCATCCCTTGGGACCTGCAGCTGTGGTGGCTGTTTCCACTCCAGGCCAATTCTGTGATGCTGACTATTGCCCTGCCTGTCTCAGTCAACTCACAGTATCCCCTCTCTGGGTCTTCATTGCTTTATTACAAGACACACACTCTCAATTGCATAATTTAGGAAGGAGGCTCAACTTATATAGCAGACACCCAAAGCTTAAAAGTCTGTATTTCTCTCATGTTAGACACAAGCAACCCAACTTGAACTTCACCACTAACTAGGTACAGGGTGTCAGCCCTGGGGGGTCATCAGGGGACCAGGATGTTGGATGGTTCATCAGTGGGTGCTAGAGACGGGTTGAAAGGACAGTGGCACCAGGATCAAAAAGCATTCAGTCAGCCTGTGGAACCCATCCCTGACGGCAAACTCCAGTAGCACGAGATTGCCCAGAGACGGTCCAGATGGAAGATCGTCGTGAGACCAGGAGCAGGCAAACATATGTCTTTGTGAGTAGTCACTGAAGGGCTGAGCCGGGTGTCCCCACTGTGGGGCTATGGGGTCCCCCAGGGAAACCGTATTATCAGGAGACCTATAGTTTCATCCTTCAAACACCCCCACCTTCTTGATTAAGCCCAGGCTTTGCCCTTCCATCTCACACTGGCCCATTGTCAGACAAAGCCCGAAGCTGCCCTCAGGGTCAGCTAAAGCTGGATCAGAATATTTCCCCGGCTGCACCAATCTCTTAAGCCCAGTTGCAAACACTAACTGGGAGAGAAGCAAGGCTTGGCTTCCAGATTTCTACAACTTTAGCTCCTTTGGCCTCTGCTGTTGACGACTAGGGGGCCGCGGTTACTGGAAGAGACGTCCGCTGTGTAAACAGGGCGGCTGCCTCCTCACATGGTGGCTCGAGCTTTTATATCATCCAGTTTCTGGTCTCTTCTCGGGGACTTTCCAAATGCCTCCCCTTTTCCCAAATTTAACACGGAAAAAAAAATGAATTTGAAGTAATGTGGGTTTAGAACTGAAAGCATGTCCGTAAGGATTCTCAGTTATTTGAAAAATTCTGTTCCGTGATAGCATTGATGAAGACCAAGAGGAAAGTGGGTGCAATAAGAGGCTGAAAAAACAATGAAAACTCATAAAAATAATTGCTATTTTTGTGTGAGCCTTACCCCCTGGCCAGGCACTGTGCTCATTAATTCACACACGTGACCTAGACGCTGGCATCGTGTCCAGATTACAGGTAGGGACATGGAAGGTCTTCTTTGTTTTTGCTTGTATTCATTCATTGATCGATAGATTGAGCTAATACTCAACTTCTGTAGAGAACTCACAGCTTTTGCATAAAAAGTTGGGCAGAAAGAGCTGTGTTATCCCTTGAGGGTCTGTCTCTATTACTTACCATCAAATGCCAGGTCACCCTGGCATTGGCCTTGACTTTCAGCTCCTTGCATCTGTCCTGTGTCTTCCTGGCCCCCAGAGACTGGAGATCAGACCAGGAGATTGAGGCTTTAGCGTGAGCGGATGGATTCTCCTTGGGCCACCCACGAAGCCCTAGACCAACAAGGGATTAAAATGCCTCTATCCTGAGCATCTCTTTGGAAGGGGACTGATGGTGGAGCGGGAACGTGGAGGGTCGGGTGAGGAAACCTGGGGTCAGAGGACTCCCGGGACCCCCACAGGAAGTGGTCAGAGCCCACACTTTGAGTCAACCTCCAGCTGAGAACAGGTGTGGAGGGCGCACCCCAGAAGAGCAACGTCCAACCACGCCTGGTGACCCTGTGAGGCTGGGGGCACCTGGAGGCTAGCGTGACTTTAGCCACGAGTCCCAACTGGAGCTGAGACTGTGACACTGAAAGAGAAATGTCCCTCCAGCCCGGATCCTGGAGGCAGCTTGGGGACAAATGAGGCAAAAAGCAGGGGCTGAGGAGGTGGGGACTTGGGTTCAAATTCTCCCTCTGGGGAGACATCTGATTCCTGCCAAGATGGAGAGTGACATCCTCCTGGGCCTCCCTCCTACAGCTTAAAAACCCGAACATCACACCAAGCGAAGAGCAGGCTCATTGGAAAAGGCCCTGATGCCAGGAAAGATTGGTGGCAACAGGAGAAGGAGGTGGCAGAGGATGAGATGGTTGGATGGCATCACTGACTCAGCGGACATGAATCTCAGCAAACTCTGGGAGATGGTGAAGGACAGGGAAGCCTGGCATGCTGCAGTCCATGGGGTCGCAAAGAGTAGGACACTACTGAGCAACTAAACAGCAAAACACGTGAAGACCCAGAAAGGGGGAGAGTTGAAGCAAAAATCATGGCACCATCTGAGGCGGTGCCCTGTGTACAGAGGAAATACCTAAGACAGTTATATTTTACTTTATTTATTATTATTATTTAAATATGTATTTGTTTATACTGGCTCTTCCGGGTCTTAGTTGCAGCATGCTAGATCCAAGGTCTTTGTTTCAGCATGCAGGATCTTTAGTTGTAGCCAGCGAACTCTTACTTGTGGCTTATGGGATATAGCTCCCTGACCAGGGATCAAACCCAAGTCTTAGCCATTGGACCACCAGGGAAGTCCAAGACAGTTACATTTTAAAAGTTGGGAGGGTGCAAGGACTTAAATGGAAGTAAGTATTCTATACTCCATGCAAAGTGGTAAAACTCTGATATCAGTGGACTCTGATGAGTTATATCCATAGGTTGTCATTTTTAGGATAGACCCAAGGGAGCTGTAATAGCCATATACCCAAAAACATTACAGAATAAATCAAACATAAATAAATAATCAAAAATAAATCAACATAAATAAAAAAAAATAAATAAATAATCAAAAATAAATCAACATAAATCAAATAATCAAATAATCAAAATAATCAAATAATCAAAAATAAATCAAATAATAAATAAATAAATGAAAATAATAAAATAAAACAAAAATAATAAAAATAAATAAATAAATAATCAAAAATAAATCAACATAAATCAAATAATCAAATAATCAAAATAATCAAAAATAAATCAAATAATAAATCAACATAAATCAAAAAATAAATCAACATAAATAAATAATCAAAAATAAATCAAATAATAAATCAACATAAATCAAATAATCAAATAATCAAATAATCAAAAATAAATCAAATAATAAATAAATAAATAAAAATAATAAAAAATAATAAAATAAAATAAAAATAAATAAATAATCAAAAATAAATCAAATAATAAATCAACATAAATCAAATAAATAATCAAATAATCAAAATAATCAAATAATCAAATAATCAAAAATAAATAATAAATCAACATAAATCAAATAAATCAAAAAATAAATCAACATAAATAAATAATCAAAAATAAATCAAACAAATAAATAATCAAAAATAAATCAAACATAAATAAATAATCAAAAATAAATCAACATAAATCAAAAAGGAATCAGAAAAATGTACGAGACTTGGGCAAGAAAAGAGAAACAGAGGAATGAGAAATTGACTCAACAAACAACAAACAAAAAATAAAAAATAAAATGGCAGACTTAAGCTGTAGTGGATGCATAATTACTTTAAATATAGACAATCTAAATACAATGAAAACAGAGATGGGTAGAGTAGATTAAAAAAAAATACCACAGAACTATGTACTGTCTATAAGAAACTCACTCCAAATGTATCGATGTAGGTAGGTTAGAAATGAAAAGATGGAAAAGATGTATTATGCAAATGTTAATTTACGAAGAAGGAGCAGCTATAGTAACACTAATACCAGGTAAGGTAGACTTCAGAACAAGGAAAACTACCAAAGAGAAGGAGGGCTCTTGTGATGTCGGGAGGATTCGTTTACCAAGTCTCACCTCCGGCGTCTGCCGTCTCTGCTGACAAGCAGTGTAATCTCTGTGAACTTGGTCCCTGTTCTACCATGGAGACAATGAATACTTTGTAAAATACTAGGAAGCTCAAGTACTTAGTACAGGTTAGCACAGGGTAAAAGCTCAACAGGGGCTTCCCTAGTGGTGCTAGTGGTAAGGAACCCGGCTGCCAATGCAGGAGGCGTAAGAGACACAGGTCGGATCCCTGGGTCGGGAAGATCCCCTGGAGGAGGAAATGACAATCCGCTCCAGTATGCTTGCCTGGAGAATCCCCTGGACAGAGGAGCCTGGAAGGCTACAGTTCATCGTGTCCCAAAGAGTCGGACACAACTTAGCAACTAAACAGCAACAAGAAAAAAAAGGCTCAGTAAGTCGTGGCTCACCATCATATTTAGTAACGTGTACCTCATCATCACCACTGACGTGATGTGGATCAGCCAGGAAAGAAGGAACCACAGCAGTCATTGTGTGAGAGAGAGAGAAAATACACGTAATGTAAACGTCACCATTGTAACCACGCGTGGGTTACAATTCAGTGGTGGTGAGTGCATCCACGCTGTTGTGCAACCTTCACCACCCTCCGCCTCCGGACCTTTTTCGTCTTTTCCCAAACTGAACTCAGGAGCCTCTGAAAACGCTGGTTACTCTAGCAGAGAGAACTGAGTACAAAGAATCTTTAAACCAGGTTTTGGAAGGACGAGTAGACTCGGCCAAATGCAGATAGACGCAGCCAGCACCTATAGGGCTGCGGGGGCAACAGGAGGAGGTGGGGCTGGTGGGAATTTGGGAGCTTGAAAGAGGGGTCCTGTGGAGCTGGGACCCAGACCCCCAAGGAAGAAAGCTGAGCTCTGGGGGTGTGGTGAGGCTGGTTCTGCTGCCGTGATGCTGGCAGGTCAGGAGGCGGGGGCTTCACCCCTACCCCTTCCTGGGCTTGGCAGCAGGCTCCCTCTAGTACCCCCACGTGTGGAAGCCACAGGGAGAAGCTGGCAGAGGTGTGGAGGGCAGAGTCCAGCTCCGCCTCACTATGCAAGGACTGAGGGACAGGTCTGAGTGTCCAGGGGTGGCCGTAGCAAAGCGGCAGCCCAAAGTGGTACTCAACTGTACTGTTGAGTACAGTACTCTACAGTACTCTACTGATACAGAGTACTGCACTCAACAGAGTACAGAGAGGTGCTCTGTCCCCTCTCAGAAGCCTGAAGGCCGTAGTCAAGGTGTCAGCAGGGCCACCGCGCTCCATATAGAGGCTCTGGGCAGGGTCCCTCCTGCCTCTTCCAGCTCCTGGGGGCCCCAGGCTTTCCTTGTCTTATAGACACATCCCTGCAGCCTCTACCTGCATCCTCACGTGGCCTTCTTCCTTCTCTGTGTGTCTTAGTCCAGATTTCTGTCTTCTTATAAGGATGGACTGGGGCCCACCCTGGCTCACACACACCTCACATACATTCCAACCAGAGCAGGTGGGTGGATTAGAGCTGAGAGACAGTAGCCTAGTAACCAGCACAGGCACGTTTCTGAGAATCAGGGTACGTAGGCTCACATCTGCCCACACAGATCCCAGGGACCTTTCAGAACCTCAGTTTCCCCATCTGTATAATGGGAGTGATTAGAAAACAGGTGGAGACCAACCAGGGGTGAGGCTGGCTGTAGGATACGAAACAAGAAGCCCAGCTGCTGTGGAGAGGCTCAGGGCGAGTGAGGGTGGCCCAGAACCAGAAGGCAAAGGCAGGGCACGACGGGCCCCATGCCGGCCTGTGGTGTGCACACAAGCTGGGCTGACGTCCCGGGGGACGAGAGCTGCCTGGCTGGAGTGTGGCTGGGGTTTATGGATTTATAGGATCACACTGCCTTTCCCGAAGCATTTGGATGGGATTGAGGGATCCCAGACGGGGCACAGAGCTCACGAACCTGATGCAAAGTGGTTTTCAAAGGGCCGGCTCCCATCTTCGTCTGACCCCGAGGAATGTAAACTGCCTCCTCCACCAGACCTATGGTTTATTTGTACAGTTTGGGTCATTTCTGTAAATGTTTGGCCCCTTTGGAAATCCAATCCAAAGGGAAAGCAAGTGAGGGTTTTTTTTCTGTGCAGCGGCGTCTGGGTCGATGGTGGTGACATTTACCTGTTGCAGTTTATTAAATGCATCGTTGATAAGCACGCTAAAGAAAGGACCCGCTTTGTTTGGTTCTGTCTTTTTTTAGAACATCTCAACACCAGGGAGGAAGGAAAATGTGTGGATTGGTGAGGAATGAGGAGATGCGGGACTAAATGCTCATGGTGGGGGCCCCATAGGCTGTGGACGGATGGAAAGCCCCAGGGATGGGCTATGGGGGGTTCAGAACAGGGGTGCCCAGGCAGGTGGGTCCCCTGAAGGGACACACAGCCCTCCCGTGTGTCAGAACACAAGGAATCCTGTACGAGCCATCGAACGCGCCGCAGTGCCGCAAGTGTACTTATTAAGGAAAGGATCCTCGACTTTCACATAAAATGACTAATCACTGCCAGCCTCTCTTTAAATGATGTATATCAATATTCATAAAGTTGGGCTTGCTACCATTAACATGTCAGCGTGAGAGGGTGTGCAAGCAGCTGTCAGTTATAGTGTGAGCCTTGTAGGATCTTAGGTGCATAAGAGATTCCTAATTTTTAAAATTATTATATCGTTGTTACAATTTTCTGGGATTGGAGACACACTGCAAACAGCAGAAAAGTGTAAACAGAGACAAATGAACTATCAACAGTTCCTTGCTTGACAATTCAGGGCGATTTTTCAGATCTTTAACCTGGGCACTGGCCACTCGTGCAGCTGCTGACCAGTCCAGTGAGCCCTGTCCTTACTGCCTTTTCTGCGCTCGCCAGATGGGACGCAAAGCAGGCACTGCAGAGGACCCTGAGCAGGAGAGCTGCAGCTCGGAGCAGGGTGCCTGGCCTGTGTTAGGGGCCACACTGCAGTCTTCACAGGGGCCACTGAGAACCTTGTTAAAATTCAGACTCCGGGGGCCTCCCTGGAGGTTCTGATCCACTGAGGCTGGGTCGGGGCCCTGGGATCTGCATACCCACCACGGCCCCCAGGGTCTGCCCTGGGCCGTGAAGACAGAGGACCCAGCTGCGCTGTGGTCTGCATGGTGCCTGGCGCACACGTCTACAGACATAGCAAATGCCTGCGATGTGTCCCCAGACTCCTGAGAAGTGAGGGATGTGTGTGTCTCAGCTGGGGTCCCAATAGGAAACGGACGGATGGACCCCTCGAGTTAGAAGAGTTCGAAGAGGATCAGTTTAATAAGGGATTTTTATATGAGCAGGGCTAAGGTTTTCAGAATGGACAGGTGGTCTGGAGGGGCCACAGAAGGCACATCATGAATCTTCCTAAATTCGTACCAAGTCCACAACGCGTCTCTGCGCTGCCGTCTGCCACCACCACACTGTCTGCTTCACACCTGCGCTGTCTCTTGCCTGGTCTAGAATCACGGCTTCCAAACTGGTCCCCCTCCCCCAGCCTTGCTCCCTTCCAACCCACCTTCCAGACATTTCTAACATGCATATCTGATCGTGCCACCTGCCTGATAGATTCCTTCCAAGGCTCCACTGCCTGGCACAGAACAGGGTTCCATCTCCAGCCCGGCCCCCGGGGCTCCCACCAGCTTCCCTGCCTGCTCGTGCAGGCACCACACTGGGGAACCAGCAATTCCCAAGAGGTTCCTGTCTCCTTTGCGCACCTGTTTTCTCTGGCTGGAATCCTTCCCCACTAGTCGTAGAAGGTGCCTCCATCTTCAAGAGTCTGCCCCCAGTGCCACCTCCTCCAGGAAGCCTCCCTGACCTGCATCAGGCCTCCTTTCTCTTTACCCATGGCCTGGGCCTGGAGCCCTGGTAGCTGCTTGCAGGGGGCAATGCCAGGCTCGACTCTGCTCACTAAGAAGTTTCTTTCAGTAACTGCAGTATCCTTCCGGCCACCTCCCCCTCCATCCCCAAGCCCTGGGTTTGGATCTCGTCCCCATCTGGAGCACAGGGGAGCCTCTATTCCACTACAGCCAGGTCCAGCCTGATCTGGGGCACTCACATTTCAGCTAGGTCTGCGGTCACATCCAAGCTGTTCAATTTCACCTCAATCAGCAGCACTCAGGGTGCGGAGCCCAGCCCTGTGGGTTTGGTGACCATCAGCGCCAATTACATGAAATGCCAGTCGCCAGGGCAATTCCACGTTCGCGCAGGCTGAAAGAAGAAAAACTGTTCCTAAAGGTAATTGAAACCAAATGGAGACCACAGGGCTCCTTCTGGGGAACTGACCCTCCCAGCCCCGCTTCCTTCCACAGTGTCCAAGCCGATCCCACCCACCACACATCCTGATTTTTTGTTCAGTTCTCCTTTGCTGGAGTCCAGGTTCAGTTGCTTTGAGCAGTTTAATCGACCATCCAGGTGGCACTGGTAAACTCTAGGATTATAAAAATAATATATACAGAGAGAAAAGAGAGCAGTGTGGCAGAGTCAGAGGGCTATTGGGTTACTTCTGAGACCCACTGACTTCTAGAACCCATCCAACCTTCTTTTGCGTCCATTGTGCTTAAATTGACTATGAATCATTTGCCAGCAGTTCCTCTGGCCCGACTCTGAGCCCAGCCCATTCTCTGGTGTATCTATGATTTTTCTATGGAGCAAAGGCTTGGTTAATAAGAAACCAAAATTAGTAGTTAAGGGCATTCGGTCTTGAAATCAATCCATGACGACTGATGATTTTATCTTTATTTTTTCAAAGGTGTCTTTTTAAAAAGTTTACTTAGTGTTAAACAGCTTTACTGAGGTATAAATTCAGATACCATATCATCTACCCTTTTAAAGTATACAATTCAATGGGTTTTGATATGTTATATACTTTTTCTTTTAATTGTGGAATAGGGGCTTCCCTGGTGGCTCAGATGGTAAGGAATCTTCCTGCAATGTGGGAGACCTGGGTTCAGTCCCTGGGTTAGGAAGATCCCCTGGAGAAGGGAATGGCAACCCACTCCAATACTCTTGCCTGGAGAATTCTATGGAACAGAGGAGCCTGACAGGCTACAATCTGTGGGGTTGCAGAGTTAAGATACAACTGAGCTTCTAACACTTACACTTCACATACAATATAAAATTTTGGATTTTCACCCCTTCTAATGAAATATATTCATTAGAATGTGCAACCATCCACATTAGTGCCAAAACTTTTACCTCACCCACCAAAATGTCATCTTTATCAGAGTCTTTGTTAGCCTTTCCAGAGGTAGTCAGACTATCAGGATGAAAAGTGAAAAAATGTCAGGTTTCCCAAAGGTATGAACCAAGCCAAAGGGCAAGAAGCTATTAGAGAGTTGTAGAAGCTGCTGGTCCTTGAACCTGGGCTCCATGGAGAAGGGGGATTTGACTCAGTGTCTGCAGCATCAAGACTGGTGTCGGACACATGTCAGCACATAGTCAACGCTGCTGAGCCTTGCTCTTGGAAATGTCTTGAAGTCAGGGTGCTGTGGGAACCCCCGTAGTGAGCTGTGAGCTTGGCAGCCCAGGAGGCAGGGGTCTCTGTGGTGCCCTGAGGGAGGTGATGGGGTCTGGGATCTGCCATGTCCTGGGACCACTCGAGGTCCCAAGCTGGGCGCCACCCACCTGTGTTCTCCAGCCTGAAGCAGCTTGCATCTGTCATAACACTAGATATTTTTCCAGGACTGTTTTTTCTTTTTTTAAGCTTTGAAAGAATTTTACAATGAGAAAATGCTTATACCATATTCATAAAAATGCAAAACTGTATTGTTTGGGAAGGAAGATGTTCTAGTTTTGTGTTAAGGAAAACACAGATATGATAGAATTCTCTGGATTTCTGGAAGAAATTAACCATGATGCAAGATGCTACATGGGTGGTTTGTGAGTCTCCAAGTCCGTTGGGCTGTAATCCACCACCCTAACCCATGGCACAGTTTGGCTGCCAGGCAAGCCCCTCAGCCCGGCCTCTACCCAGCAGTGGGGTGAACCCAGAAGATTCAGGTCAACCCCCTGAGCCACAAGCCCTCACCCCACATCAGTCCACCTCCGCCTGCCCTGCTGGCCCATCTCCTGCTTCTCCCTGAGCTCCTGCCACTCAGGCTCCTGTCTGCTCCCCAATTACTAGCCAGTTCCTCTGTCTGGGATGGTCTCCCCCGTCTCTGCTAATTAGGCTGTAAGCTTGTCCCATTGGCCCCAGTGTTTGGGACACTCCTTGGCACATAGCAAGTGCCCAACTAATACTGCCTAATGGTCAGGTGATGGGAGAGCCATCAGGAGTCCCGCCCTCCTGGCTGTGCTGACTGCCTCCCGTTCTGCCCCTTGGGACCTCCACTCCTCCTGCTTCATGCAGGATATAACAAGCTGTCCGCACCAAAGGGCTCACATTAAGGTGGCCCCATGGCCAGATGCCTGGGGCATTTGTACTTGAACAAATAAACACCTTGATGATCTCCTGCGTGGGCTTCCAGTCTTCCAGGAGCCGCCAGAGGAGTGATCTGTTTTGTGACTGGGCTGCAGATCTCTCAGCAGAGGGTGCCTCTGAGCCCTCTCAAGCAGCCAGCCCTGCTCAGGAAGGGGGCCGTCCATAAATCTGGGGCTGTTGCCGGGACAAGATGACTGTCCCTGAGCTCCTGACACTGGCTCCTCCTATACTCTCCCCGCCAGGCTGCCTGGAGCCTCGGGTGATGGAGAGACCCAGCCTCCCAGCCTGCCTGTGCTCAGAGGTGAGGAGACCCATAGCTGGCAAGGCCGGTGCCAGAGGCTTGACAGAAAGCCGCCCGCCAGGCTATGGAATCAGGGCGTCTATAAAAAGAAGTCAGAGGGTGATTAGCCCCGCCCTTTGGTTATTCAGCACTGACCATCCAGGGCTCACACCAGGCAGAGTGGACCCCTGTGGGGCAATGACACGTTTATGGTCTCATCAAGAAGGATGAGAGTCCCAAGCCCCATGAAACGCCAGGCATTGCCTGCTGGCCTGGCTTGCAGGGCAGAGGCGTCAGAAGCCAGCTGGGTCCCCTGGCGCCATCCGTCTTGCCAGGCGCCCCAAGAGATTAGACAGATGCTGGTGCCCGCCTCCCAGGAACGTGGAGCTTTTCTGGGACCAAGGAAGATAGGCAAATCCCGCATATGAAGGCATAGTGTTTGAAAAGGAATGGGCTGGGGTTTGAATAATGAGACATGGGCGAGGGGCTTCCCGGGGTAGAGAATGTCAGCCATGGGCCTTCCACACACTCTTGTCACATCACCGGCTGGAACTTGGTTTACAAATCTAGAAGCGGGAGCCTCATCCAGTAATAATAATAATAGAAACAACCATTGGTGTTTGTGGATTTTCTCCTTTCTTTAACTCTCAGTTTCTCCCACTCAGACACACACAGGTACCCCACAAGCAACACACCCAGATGCCTCGCACTCAGCCTGAATCCTTTCCAGACGTGCTCTGTGCTGGGCCTGGTGCTGGCAGGGGAGCCAGTGGGCCAGCCCCTCCCCCGGGGAGCCCAGTATCTGCTGGGGAGACCCTCATAGATCAGATAATCCCACAGCTAGCAGATCACACTGTGACAAGTGCCAGGATGGCGCAGTTTAACTGGGAGATAGAATCTGACATGGCATTTTGCCGACGGGGCTTCTGAAGCCCAAGTCTGGGCCATGGGACAGCTGAAAAGAAGGGGAGGTGGCTCCTGAATTCAGAGTTCCCTGCTGGGCCCCTCCAAGCCCTACCCCAGACATGGAGAGTGTTTGAAAGGGCAGTCAGGAGCTGAGCTGCCAACTAAATTGAAGACTCACGGGCTTGGGGGGCTGATCTGCCTGCCCTGGGGCACTGTGAAATGACTGGGTTCATTGTGTGATGCCAAGCCCCACGGCGGAGCGTGGCGGGTCCAGACCTCGTTGGCCTGGACACTCAGTTGTACAATGAAGTGCTGTCCAGGGACCCGCTGGACACATGAAGCCTCACGTGTAAGCTGGTGTGCCTGCTGCCGGGAGGGGCTGAGTTCTGGGCTGGGACGGAGGCAGGTCAGATGAGAAGGCAGGTTCCAAAGACCCAGGGGTGAGGGAGCCGCTCCCAGGATGGCACCGCCCAGTGCCCTGCTGTCTCCTGCACGCGTCCACACACACAGCTGCTGAGCTTGCGTCAGGCTGGGCCTCACCAGCCCCGGTCTTCCTGCTGCTCAGGGGCTATGGCTGCCTGGGATGGTTCCCTGTCTGTGCCAGATGCAGGCAAGGGTGTGCATGCGTGCAAGTGTGTGCCCCGGTCTGTGGGAGAGTCTGGGGGCCAGGGAACCTCGGGTAAAATGGGGAATGTCCATTAGCTCAGTGCGCTCCCCTGCCCAGGGAACTCCCCTCCAGACATGCCAGGGAGTTCCTGGAACACCCAGAGTGATGTCAGGACCCTTCCAGGGGGAAGCTGCTTCCTGACCCAAGAAGGAAAACAGCACCCCAAGCCAACGTCTTTCCAGGCAGTTGGAAGGGGGCTGACAGCAGAGAAAACGAATGGGTCACTGGGGCTCCAAGGAAGCAGTCGCTCTGCCAGGAAGGACCGAGGAGAGGGTGGGACTGGCTTTCCCGGTCCACTGGGAAGCCCTACAGACTCACCCCTGCAGGACATGCGGAGAGCCTTTCCCCTTCCCCCTTTTATCTTGTGCTCACAGCATCCCCAGAGTCAGAAAAGAAAAAGAGGATTGTCTCCATTTTCAGACACAGGATTGAGGGCTGGATGAAGTCGGGTGACTTGTCCGGTGTCACGAGGTGGCAAAGAGCCAGTTGGGAAAAGACCCCTGGGGGTCCCGGCTCCACGTGGAGCCTCCACCCAGAGTCAGCAAGCGGGTACGGGCTATGTTGTCTGTGGAAGTATTAGGTTCACATCCGGGCACCAGGCAGCTCTGAAAAGCTGAACGCCTTTTAACATCCTCAGGATTAACGTCCTTTTAATGTCTCCAGCTGCCATGTTTGCTAGTGGCTTGATTGTATTTATTCCTTCTATGTATTCCAAATATTCACATACGTGTTTGAGGTGGCAGTTTGGAAAAATGCTTTGGGATGGTGTACTAGCTACACCTCCCAGCTTCATTCACTCCATCCAGATTATTTGCAAGGAATCAGGCGGCTCAGCCACTCGAATAGTTTGCCCACACATCTCCCAAACTGCGCAAGACGCGGGGTCCTTCCTTTGCCTTCAGATGTCCGAGGTTCCGAAGACACGGCTGCATGGGGAGCGCGACGGCTGTTTATTTATTGCCATCCTTTGGTTTACTGGGGTCTCCATAAAACCTGCTTGTTGAGTCAGAAGCTTTATGGTCCGGGTTGTGTTCTGGGGATTTCAGGTTCTGCCGTGTGTTTGGTTTGTCATTTTGAGAAAAGCCACAAGTTTTGTTTTGTTTTGTTCTGTTTTAAACAAAGGAATTTCAGGATTTGTGGGGAAGCTGGAGAGAACACTGCATCTTGAAAAAAAAATGGGAAGAAAACATTTTCTGGGGGCATTTTCAAGGAAATAGAAGTTACAAAGATTTGGGACAATTTCTTATGCTTCAGTTCTGAAGTTCTTAAGTCTCTGTCTCTCTCTCACACACACACACACACATACACACACACTAATGAAATAGGTAAATGAAATGAAAAGGAAAGCTTTGGGAAAATAAAAAAGTTACCTCTGTAAACTTTTCAAAGCTTTCCTAGTTTTCAAAGGGAAACACAGTTAAAGCTTGTTTGCCAAGGTGAGAAAAATGCCTCACATTTATTTGGTTAGAATGTCATCTTTTATAAAGACATTTCTCGTTTCTTCTGTGGAGAATGTACATTTTATTTTATTTTATTTTTGTGAATGTACATTTTAAAACTAACTGAAAACTGGTTGCCTTCGTGCCCGATTTCTCCTAAAAGATTCATAAAGAAATCCAGGGCACTTCACCCTGGAAATAACACACAGCCGCCGATTTCTCTGTGTGTTTATCGGGAGCGAGCGAGCATTTTCATTTCACGCTGCTCGAACGGCTCTCCTTCTCTGCTTCTCTGCTACAGATTCTGAAGTAACTGCCAGGGCAGAAAAGCCCATCCTTCCTCTTTCGAGTCTCTCTTTCCCTCCCTGTGGGTTTTGCTTTCAACTGATAACTATTAAAGAGATTGTTCAACTCACAGAAATAACCCGGTCATCCTGAAGGCAAACTTCTGATCGGCAAAGGCATTCTGAAAGCTTATTTTCATGCAAATGCCACTCAAGATATAGTTCATCTGTTTGTGTTTTTATGCACATTAAAGGTCCAAAATGGGTGCCAGTCCCATGCAGTAGGATCACACCCTCCAAAACAGATGTTATTAGGTGTACTACGATGCCAGCATAGCACAAACCGAAATGAGCAAGGAGAATTCACCAGCAGCTCACACACGATAACTGACTCCAACAGGATTGATGAATGCCTCCTCATGTGGGATTTTATGAATAAACACCCCCTCCTTTGGCGTTAGGGGAGTTGGTTCATTAAGTAACAGCGTAAACAGCAAGCAACTCAGCTTCTTCACATCATTCCAAACAGGTGACAAATGTGGGAGGTGTTAATTGATCACAAAGAGCATTCTCACTCCCCCTCAGAACAGCCAGCATTTCAAACGACATGCCCCCTGCCCTCGACCCCAGCACACTGCAGCAGTGTGGTGACCACGGCTGCCCCAGTAACTGGGGGCAGACTCACTATCCGAGCCCCACGCTGGAGCCCGGCAGACCAGGGAGGGACCGGTCGGCTTGCCAGACTCCCACTCGCCGAATGGCCAGCTGATTTCACTGTGCAAATAATTGTCTCCCTCCACGTCCGATGAAGCAGTGCGCCCGCTGCAAAGGGAGAGATTCTGAGGACCTGTCGTTTTTGACATATCTACATCAGGGCTTAAAAAAAATCCACATCAGGCAGGAAATGTGTCCCATGGCTGACAGTGTTGAGGTCTTTCATTTGGATTTCTGGTGTCGCAGACGCGATCTGAAATATTTCTGCATCGTATCAAGAAACGCTGACAGTTATGTGACTACCCTGCTCCCTTATCTCACCAGCCCTCCTTCCCACAAGCTGCTGAGAAGTGTGGCTTCGCTGAGACCCTGAGCTGACACTGTCAGCTGGGCCCTGCCCCGATCCAGCACTGGCAGAGCTGAGCCCAGACGGGACCGTGTCCCCCACACACCACTGCCTGCCACGCGCAAGGGCAAGGGGACAGCCCAGGTCACACCCCAGTCTCTCTCAGAGGTGTCCCGCCTGAGACGATCAGCTAAATAGTCACCCTACATATGAAGAAGTGTGTGGACATATATTCCCTTATGCAGTCCATGCGGTGGCTGCATCCATGGGTGTTTGTTCATAATCTTAGGCCAATGAAACAAACCCTGGTTCCCCTACACACACACACACTCTTTCTCTCTCTCTCTCTCTCTCAAGTTAGAACCAAGTGAATTGCATCCACAGGATGCCTGTGTTCCCACCACGAATTGCACAGCCCAAATTCGGATATTTGATTGGAACTCTCTGCAAATGGGGGGGCAGGCGGTGTTCGCCTGTGTGTAGCAGAAGAGCCTGCCGGCGGGTGGGAGGTTGAGGGGATGAGGCGACACAGTGGGGCGAAAGACAAACTCCGGGAGCAGAGAAGAAAGAAGAGGGGACCAAGTAGCAAGGACAGAGAAATCCAAACCCTGCAGAGTTTGCAGCAAAGAGGGGGAAAGTGTCTCTCTGCACAGACTCCTGGGCACGGCTTCTGATAGCTGCAGCTTAGATTCAGCTTGCTCGCTCCAGAGGCAGGGTGCAGAGGGCAGGCAGGGGCTGCCTGAGTGAGTAAGAACGGTGCATTTTTGGAGCTCAGACCCACACAGGGCGACCCAGAAAAAGGGAAATGACTTACTAAGTCCTGAAGTATGGAATGAGGATCTGGTTTGGGGGTGGGTGGCAGAGAACCTCTGGTTCGGTCCAGAGACGTTTTTTCCCTGCCATCTGGTGGGGCGTGGGTCAAGGGGGAGGCGGAGACAGTCTCAGCGCCTGGGGGCTGCCAGCAGGGCATGGTAGGGGCTGGAGCCCGCCTGCTGGGGTCTCTTGAGTGACCACGGCCAGGTATCAGTCCTCAGCAGCTCGGCCTGCTGCGTCCCCCCACCACCCCCCCACCGTGCCCCACCTTCCCCCAGATGTGGGTGGGCTAGGGGGAGGGGTTTGCACACCAGGACTCCCAGGCCACCCAAGGAGCCGCTTGTGGCTGAAGCAAGCCATCTTCTGTTCTTAATGGACAGGCGGGCGAGGCTGGCAGGGATCACGTGTAAAGTCGGGATCTGATCAGATTCCCAGCGCAGGGCAGGTACCGGCCACCACCAAAAAGCTGCCGCTCCCCGCGGGGGCACCGGCTGGGAGGCAGCGGTGGGCCGTTGTGCCATCAGCCCTGGTAATTCAGTCCCTGCAGATATAAGTGAGCTCCCTGCCGCCCCATGCAGGGCTCATCCAAACCAGTAACAGCCCTTCCCACCCCAAATTCTGTGGCTCTAAGTCAGCATGTGATTGTCCCCAAGACCATCCCCCATGCAGCCTCTGAAAAGAGTGAGAAAGGAGGCTCAGTTCCGAGGCGCCTTCTCCCTGAGAGCCCCCTCCCCAGTGAGCACCGAAGCTCACGGGCCAACCCTTGTCTTGGCCCTGGGCTGGCGGTATCCGCCTGAGTCCGGCCTCTGGCTCGGAGTGTGTCACGGGGTCGGGAAATGAGAGTGACTCAGAAAAGTGCCTTAAGCAAAGGAGAGGACAAAAATGCAGTCAGGTTTCTATTTATATTTTAGAACATGCGTCACACCCTCGCCCACCCGCGTGAACAGCTGCTGGTGGGAGTGGGAACGAGCCTGTGGAAACTGGCTCGGCATCTCCAGAGCCGGGCGTCCCACTCGCCGGGTGGCCACGTGGTCCTACCTCTAGGTGCACACGCTCTGGGGAGGCAAAACGTACAAGCCCCCTGAGCAGCCCCAGAACCGGAAACCACAGTAGCCCCGGAACCGGAAACCACCCTCAGTTCGGAACCGGAAACCACCCACAGCTCCTGCGCGGGAGCGAGGACTCATGAGCAGCCTCGAGATGCCCCAGCGCCGCAGCAGACCCGTCTCACCTATGGCGAGACAGTGCACGGTCCGAGACCGTCCACATAGGGCTCCACGTAGGCGGAAGCACCCCAGGACGCCAAAGGGGAAGTCGGGGCTGGGGAGCAGTGTCCAACCGGGAAAGGGTTCGGGGCTGCTGCTTCCATTTTCCTTCTTGATGAGAGTAGGGTCACACGGATGTGTTCACTGCCCATAGTGCATGGAGCTCTGCACGTGTGCCGGACACATTTCTGTGTGTGTTTCCCGGAGAATTTTTTTTTTTTTTAACTCTGTAAAAATGATCTGAAAACAATGTTCACACACAAATGGTATTAGGAAGAACACTGCACTAGCTCTGGGGGAACCAAGGCCAGGCCTGCACCACGACTGCTGGGTCACCATGGCAATCTGAATGCCTCTCTACTCCTTTCTCGGAAAAACGAGGGGTTCGGAAGGCCTTCACCTTTGTGAGAACATGAAACCCTCAGAAACCCTGCAAATCCTCACGCAGCAAAAATGCACAATGTTTTGCATGCAGATTCCGGGGCCTCTGGTCTCCCCAGGCCAAGGAGCTCTGCAAGGGGTGGCTGTAGGGTGCCTATGAGGAAGCAAATTTCAGAACCTACAGACCCAGGGTTGAATACCCCTTCTGTCCCCCCTTGCCTCAGCTTCTAGTTGTGGGGTCTCGGATGAGTGACTTGTTGCTTGGGCCTCAGTTTGCTTATCTCTCAAATGGGGACAATAAAGCTCACAGACAGCACAGGAGGATACTTGGAGACAAGGCTCCCCCATGCTTAGCCCTGAGCCTGTCCCACAGTAAGAATGCTGTAAACGTCCGCGGCTGTTACGAGGTGGCCTGGAAGCCTCCTGTCAGCCCTGACATTCCAGGATCTATTATCTACCAAGAATTCCACCCTGATCTCAGGCCTGGGTAACACGAGTCCGCGTGTGTCCTCCCCGTCAAGGTCAGATTTCCACTGCGGAGACGTGGGTTTGGCTCTCTCCATCTCTGGAAACCGAAGTCCGCTCACAAATGAGATTTCACATGTGTCTGGCAATGGCGTCACAGGCCTCCTGCGTGCAAAGAAGTTTCCAGAAGGATGTCCGCCCCAGCCCTGCGTGGTCTCAGGCTGCCTGACGCTGGTTTTATAGCAATCAACCCGGGGCCAGAAGACCGTGCGGAGCCTGCCTGGGAGCCTGCCCGCTGCAGTTGGGAAATGCATGCCACATGCCTGGGATTCCCAGGGGGCTGGGAAGGAGGCTCTCCCCTGGGGGCCCTGGCTCTTCCTCCACCAGGCTTATCTCCTTTCATGCCAATAAAAAAGAAATATTTGCAGCAATAATAAAATAGGACCAGGGATTAACTGTGTTCCTCCCTTGAATATTAGGAAAATGTTTGCCTGCCAGAGAAGCGACCAGGGATTAAAGAGCTCCCTGCTGGAGACGTGGGGCTGAGAGCAAAGAGGCTGGACGTCCTGCAGGCCAGCCTCTGCTGAGGTGGGAGGGCAGGGAGGGGACGTTGCTCTGACAGTCAGACCCAGGCCTGATGCCATCCTCAAAAGCTAGGTTACATCTCTTCCAACTGTCCCACTGTTGAAAGGGACCACAGAAACCTCTGAAGGTTTTATCAGAATGACCATCCTTACTGGACATTGGTAACATCAAGAACGGTAGCCAATCTTTGGTGGGGCTCCCTGTGAGTTAGTTGCATGAAACCCTCATACACTGTCTACACTAGAGACCATTTGCGCCCATTTTACAGAAGAAGAAACTGAGGCTTAAGGAAACAGTGTCTTGACGACAGGCCAATTGTGAATTATGGAGCTGGGATTCAACCCGGAATTACCAGTAAATAGGAACCCACTCCAGTATTCTTGCCTGGAAAACTCCATGGACAGAGGAGCCTGAGGACTGCAGTCCATGGAGTTGCAAAGAGTCAGACACAACTGAGCACGCATGCACCCCAACAGTAGACCTAGCCACTGTTCCTCAACGTTCTCGTGATACAGATAGGGGAGCACTTTCTTCATCCCCACTTGTCAAAAGGGGCTCATAAACTGACTAGCACATTCATCCAAAAACAGTGTGGATCCCAGCCTAACCATGAGCAAACACCAGGCATGTCCCAACAGAGGGACATTCTACCAAATGCCCAACCAGTATCCCTCAAAATTGTTAAGGTCACCAGAAACATGGAGAGATTGAGAAACTGTCCCAGCTGAGAGAAGTCTAAGGAGATGTAATGTTTGTCATCTGGACTCCTGGATGGGATCCAGAAAGAGGGCATTCCATGAAAATGAAGAAAACTTGAATAAAGCATGGACTTTAGTTAATTGTAATAATAACATGTGAATAGTGGTTCATTAATTGTAGTAAATGTGCTATGCTAATGTCCAATGATAACAATAGGGTAGACTGGTATGGGTATGTAGGAACTCTGTACTATCTTTGTAGTTTTTCTGTGAATCTAAAACTGTTCCAAAAGTAGGCTATTAAAAACAATTAGGAAAAAAAAAAAAACAATTAGGAAAAAAAACAATTAGGGAGGCTGGCTGGAAAGACGAATGGATGGGAAAGGATGAAAGGAGGGAAGAGAGGCAGGAAGGAAAGTGATCAAGCAAGAATCACAGGATGCTGACAATTGCAGACTCTCAGGAATACGTTGGTATTCACTGTAAGTTTTCTGTGGGCTTATCAGGTGGCTTAGTGGTAAAAAAATCTACCAAGAAGGGGACGTGAGTTCAGTCTCTGGGTCAAGAAGATCCGAAGCAGGAAATGGCAACCCACTCCAGTGTTCTTGCCCGGGAAATCCCCTGGACAGAGGAGCCTGGTGGGCTCCAGTCCACGGGGTCGCAACAGTCGAACACAATGACTAAATAACAACAGCTTTTCTGCATGTTTGTAATTTTTTTTTAATTTTACTTTTGGCTGTGCTGGGTCTTCACTGCTGCATGGGCTTTCTATAGATGCAGTAAGTAGGGGCTACTCTTCATTGCAGTGTGCTGATTCTCACTGTTGTGGCTTCTCTCGTCGCAGACCACGGGGCTCTGGGGTGCTCAGGCTTCAGTAGTTGAGACTCCTGAGCTCTAGAGCACAGGCTCGGGAGTTATGGCACACCATCTTAGTTGCTCCTTGGCATGTGGAACCTTCCCAGATCAGGGATCGAACTCATGTCTCCTGCATTGGCAGGTGGATTCTTAACCACTGGACTACCAGGGAAGCCCGGTGTGTTTGTGATTTTTTTATAAAACAGTTTTGAGAGAATAAAAAGGATCAGAGGCTAAGGGGTGAATGCCAGCCTTCTTTCTCAGTTCCTCTGCACTACTCTGCCAGTGGTGGGGGTGAGCTTCCCTGGAGTTGAGCAGCCTGGTCCCCCTTTACTTGCAAAGCAGAAGTAAATTTCCAACAGGGCAGGCATTGAAGGCTAGGGATGGCAGGGTCAGCTGGGCACAAAATGATGGAGGCGAGGGCCCTAGTTCATCCCCATTCTCTCCTCACCACGCACAGAGCCAGGGCGCTCAGATGGGGTCCTGGGATATTTGTGAGCATGAGCTATGAGCCAAGCCCCTCCTTCTCCACGCAAGGAGGGTCTCACACCCTGGAACTAAAGAACCTGTCGGCGCTTCGGAAAAGCAGGACAAGGAGGACAGTGCGTCTGGTGACAGGGAGACGACGCTGAGGGAAGGATCTAGAATGGGGCATGTTGCTGCTACCGGGAGGCCCCACCCTGCCTGATTGAGGATGGGAGGCACACGCAACACAAATGCTTCCAATCTGGTCCTTGAGGAGAAAGGATATTTGTGGTCACGGAGAAATTTGCCACCCAGCGCTGGCGCTTTGGTGTCAAGTTTCTGCAGTTGTAAGTTACTCATCCGAAGTTGATCTGTGCTCTAGGAAACAACGAGAGAAAACATCCATACTATAAAATGAGATTTGAAGTGATCTTCCATCCCAGGCTTGATATTTGGGGTCATGAAAAGAAAAGCCAATCGAAAGAAAAGAAGAAACTCTGCTAGATTGAAGAAGCCTTTTCACTTTGCCCTTTAAAGGCATTTCTGTTGCTTTAACATTAGGCACTGGGCTTCCTTCCCTGGAGCGAAGTTGGTCTCCCTGCTGTAGCTCAAAAGGTCTGTGTTCTGCCTACGGTGGACACTGGGGCAACTTCTCAAACTGCCGCCAGAGGTGGATCCCCATTCTGATGGTCATAAACATACCACAGACCCTCTCTAAGACGGCAGAACTCCCAAGACTTGTCTTCCCCACCCTCCTGCCTCCCCTGTGAGGAGAGATGCTTTTTCAGTCCACCTTCCTGGCCGTCCCTAGGTAATCTTGCCAATCCCGCCATGGCAGCCTGCTCATTGGAAGTGCAAAGCATGGGCATCTGGTCAAGCTCCCCTGCCCACATCCGCAGAATGGATGGCTGGCCCACCGTCCCCAACCTGGGGGGTGCAACCTTGAGGAGCTGACCATCCCCAGTCCTGAGGCACCAGGTTATACCACCTCCCAACTCGGCTCCTCTGGGGGTGTCAGACTGGGGTCCAGTCCCAGCGCTGCTGTGTGATTGGTAAGATTGCTTGAGTCTTGATAAGCTTCAGGAGCCTCATGAACAAAATGCCAACGTGGTAACAGCCAGCCCTGGGATCCTATGGGAAGTGGTGAGCCAACCAGAGTGATGGCCCAGCTGTGATTACTGGGCAGACTCAGCTCTGGAGGGTCTAACCTGTCTCCCCAGAGCGTGGGCCTAGCCTGCCTGCAGCTATGAGGTGAAAGAGCTGAGAGTCTGGGCTCCTCAAGAGTCTTCCAGGAGTGCTGATAGAGGGATGGCTGGAGGCCGAGCCACCTGCCATTAGGATGACCCATTTGACTTGTAAATGCCTTGGTTAGCCCACCCCTTCTCCATCCTTTCCACATTTAGGGAGCACTGTTTGTCCTGATTGGGCCCTTCTCAGGCCTGCCCCATTCCAGCCTGTCAACCGACGTGACATTCACGAAGTGACATTGATAATCATCCATCTCAATAAACTCAGTTCAAATTGCTCACAGGCCACTGGCCAGAGGACAGGCCAGTGTTGCTCCTCGCCTTTCCCCAGAATGTCGAGTGCAGCTGTATGTCTTTGTTAACAAGCATTACAGTGTGGCCAGCTTGTCTTATTGTTTCTTTTGATGATGGACTTTCTGGGAAAAGGAGGGAGATTTTGAGCTGTTTAGGGAAGGGAATGAGCTGGCCTCAATGGGTGGCCCAGCTCCCCAAAGCACTGCTTTACACTGATACCTGGACTGAGGGTTAATAACCAAATGGCAAGGGTGAAGAAGTTCATTGTGGGTGTGGGGTCATTTCGGGAAGTGTCCATAAGTGTAGAAAGAACGTGCTCCCCAGGCATTGACCAGCCCCAAGTGCCCTTAGAAAGCACTCTGCTTGTTTGGGATGACATCTGTCCACCCACCTCCCCCACTGCTGAGCTCTGCCTGGAGGAGCCTGGGAGCTGCAGACAGAGCCAAAGGTTTGGGACATCAGAGGCCAGAGGCAATCCTATTGGTTGGGATTCCTGGAACTAATCTACCCAGACGCCATCTGGTTCTTCACCCATCCATTCACTCATTCATTCAACAAACACTCATTTATTCAACAAACATCCATGCTGCTTCCCCTGGGTCAGGCTTGGTTCTGAAATAATGGATGACGGAATACCTCTGCACCCTCAAAGCCTACCCGAGCAGTGCTTGGCACCTGGTCAGAATACACTTTTGGAAATGGATGGATGGATGGGTGAGTGAGTGGGTGGGTGGATGGATGACTGGAGAGACAGATGGACAGATAGGATGTATAGGTGGCTGAGTGGGTGGCTGGCTAGACGATTGGATGGGTGGATGGATGAACACTCAGGTTGTATGGGTGGGTGGATGGATGAGTAGGTGGGATGGTGACCCTTGCCCTCCAGGAAGGTAATCCTCACAGTGTTCCTGTAAAATCCAGACCATTTCTGTCTTTCACTTTTTCTTTCTGGAAAGAAGTGCACAGACCACCCAGACACAGGCGCGGCATCTCATCCCTACAGCCTCTCATGTTCCACATTGATTGGGCATCTGTCCTGTGTGTGCAGTTCAAGTCTAGATCCCCAGGGTCCGGGTCACTCCCTCAGCTGCCTGGTGAGGCCAGTGTCTGCTCTGGCCAGGCTCTGAGGGTCCATGCCGACAAGAATGGGGGAGGGAAAGACAGAAGGCCATGTGCGGTTGTAGGACAGGCTCTCACCACTGGGATTCAGAGGGAGGAGGGACGTAGGGGCTGGAGGACCCAGGGGCGGCTCCAGGGGGGACAGCCAGGCAAGCAGTTGGCAGTGGGTTGGGGCACCCTGAGCTGTGAAGGACGAGGGTGAAAGGGACCACCTTCGGTGAGGCCTGCAGCGGAGCCAGCCTCAGATTCCACGGACCCCGAGGCTCTCATCCCCCCCCTCCCCTCCCCCACCTAGCGCCACCTACCACCCGAGACCTCACAGAGGTGCCAGGCTACACAGACTTGACCCTGACCGTGCGTGGGGCACCGAGCTGGGAGTTCTACTTGTATGATCTGGTCTGAGGCTCCTGAGGGAGAACCACAGAGGCGTCGGGGGGACACCCTCATTTTATGGATGAATGATGAAGTCAGGCTGGTGGAAAGTTGGTCTGACCTCACCTGGCTGGACCAGGGCATCAGCGTCCTGGACCGGGGAATGAGGGCAGGGGTGCTGCTGCCGCCGGTAGGGATGCCCAGGGATGCTGACCAGCACCCTACACTGCACAGGACAGCCACGCCGTGAAGGGTGGCCCTCCCAGGTGTGCCCAGGTAGAGAGACCCTGACCTAGCGGGTCTCAAGCTCCCAGAAACTAGCTAAACGCTGAAGCTTGCCAGAGATGGAATTGTCCGTCTGAATCCCTTAAAAGAAAGAAAAATCCCATCTTTTTCCCAATCCCAGACCCAGAAAATATTCTCCAGTCTCACACATGTGAGTCCTCGCAAAGCTGGAGTGAATGCTGGGGAGTGACTGTGATCCAGACAGGAAAGCAACTTAATTCCCCAGAAAGAACCCCTATTTTATGACTATTTAGTATCTGCACACGATTGCAAATCCTTTCTTACTGCTGCTCGGTGCTGGGGCAGCAATTTCCTTTTTTTTTTTTCTCTTCTCCTTTTTCCCCTCCCTGCTGCCCTCAGATTGAAGCTGGGTGAACTCTGGCGTGGGTTGTAAGAACGTCTTTATAAAGGGTTGCACGAGATTTCTTACTATATCGGAGTTCCTGAGGATGATGTATCATGTTACTAATTCCCTTAATTGCATGTCTGGGCTAAAAACAGACTTTCTTAGTTTTCCTAAGAAGTTACATTCTTAATGACATTAAAACACTGTGGTAAATGAATCAAAATGTTAACTGATGTACTTAAATCATGAATCAGTATATAGAGTGTTTACCTAAACTTGTTTACCCTTCTTGGTCACTCATTTTGTAGGTTTTGCCAAAAACTGAGAGAGGAATAGTGGTGTCAGATTCAGTATCTGGAAATGACTCAAGAATTTTTGTTTTCTTTCGATTTTGGGCCCCAGACTGAGTGGATGCTGCAATCACGTAGTAATGAAAGAATCAGAGCAGAAGGCTGCGGGCTGACTCATTTCCCTGGACTTTTGCAGAGGATGCGGAGAGCGGCGGGGCTGTAAGGAGAGATGACGTTTTTCCCCCAAGGATGAAAATCTTAACCTTGCATTGTTTGGTTCTTTCCAATTCAATTTTTTTAAAAAAGCTAAAAGCAAAGGTAGGGAGATGAGTGATATATAGCAAGGGAGAAGAGTTAAGGAGCACCCCAGATGCCACATGGTCTTCTAAGCATGCTGCGTCTTGGAGCTCACAGAACCCTCCCACAACCCCAGGAAGTAGGAAGCAGCGTCCTTCCCAGACCAGGAGGCTGAGGTCCTCCGGAAGGCAGAGTGACTTCTCCAAGATGGCACAGCCAGCAGAGGCACAGAGGCTTGCATCCAGCAGGCTGATGCCAACACCCCTGACCTCATTACGCTTCCTGCCTGAGAATCTAGCCCTGGAGGTTGCAAAAGGGGACAAGCTTTCTGGGAACAGAAATGGTCCATAACTGAGCCCCATCTGTACAAATCTCCCTTACTTGTAAATCCCTTTCCATGAGATACATTATCAGGTCAATTCCATGGTCTTTCTTCTCTCTGTGGGTTCAAAATGCTGTTTCGGTTGGTCTGTCTCGTTTTCTGTCTTTCCCTTTCCCCATCCACCTCTCTCTCTCTCAGCCACATTTTATTAGTAGATAATTTATTTTTCAAGTAGATAACGCATTGTCAAAGCCATCAGACGGACACTTCAGAGCTGCACATCTGACTCTATGTGAATTTTATCTAAAAAAGGAAAATCCATAAACAAATACTGAACTCCAGTTAATGAGACACATGGCAGAAATATTAGCAGGAAATGCACTGATATGTGCAGTTTACTTTGAAATGCATTAAAAAATAATAAGAGGGGTTGGTGGTTATATGGGTGGATGGATCGATGGATGGGTGGATGCAAAGCAAAGCAGGTAGGACATCATGTGAATTACAGAGCTGAGACGGTGGGCACGTGGACGTTCACTGTCCGGTTCTTCAGCCTTTCTACATGTTTGCAAATTTTCATTTCAAATATTGAAAAAAATAGAGAATGCAGATATTTGCCAGAAATTCAAAAGGCACAAGTTAAAACTGAGTCCTTCTCTATCTCATCCTGACCTTCAGCCTCCCAACAGTATCCTGACAACAGTAACCCCCGCCACCTGCGGTTCTTCATGTTCCTCCAGGGATTACCTATGCCTGTATCTGCTTTCTTTTCAATGGTGATGGTGATGGTGATGGTGGTGACATAAGAATTAATAAGGAATGATTATACTGCTCTTTCTATATGCCAAGCCCTGTCCTAAATGTTTAACATATATTGATTCATGAGATCTTTTCAACAGCCCAATGGCATAGACGCTATCATCACCTGCATTTTATAGGTAAGAAAGGTGAGACCCAGAGGGGTTAAATGACTTGCCCAGCACGCCCCAGCTCATCAGGGGATAGATAGTGTATATACTCTTCTGTCACTCAAAGGTCCTCAGCCATGTGTCATACGGTTCCACGTGAGGAGTTGAGATCTGCCTCTTTATTTAAGTCTGTGTCGCTTTCCGTGGTGTGGGACATCCCATCATTTATTCCAGTCATCCCTACGAACCAGCACCTAATTTGTCTCCAAAATTTTGCTACTAAAAGTGCTGCAATAAATAACTAAACCCAAGTATTGTCTAACTGTGGGACAAATTTCCCAAAGAGGAATTGCAGCACCCAAGAGAAAATGCATCTTTAATTTTGGCAGTAATCATCATATGTCTTTCTGAAGGGCTTGTACTGAATCCTGTACCAGTCAGTGGTGTATGAGCACACACTGGGTCCCTGCACCCACCCCAGGACACAGATCCACCTCTCTGCATCCCACACACAGCAGGTGAATGGCGCCCCCTGGGTGTGTGCTGGGTACAGCACATGTGGTCACACCTGCTGCTGCTGCTGCTGCTGCAGCTGCTGAGTTGCTTCAGTCGTGTCCGACTCTGTGCGACCCCATAGAGGGCACCCCACCAGGCTCCCCTGGGATTCTCCAGGCAAGAATACTGGAGTGGGTTGCCATTTCCTTCTCCAGTGCATGAACATGAAAAGTGAAAGTGAAATCGCACAGTTGTGTCCGACCCCTAGCGACCCCATGAACTGCAGCCCACCAGGCCCGTCCATCCATGGGATTTTCCAGGCAAGAGTACTGGAGTGGATTTCCATTGCCTCCTCTGGTGGTCACACCTAGAAGCCCCAAAATACTGGTAAAGGAGCATGATTGTGGTTGGAATTCATATTTCCTTTGATGTACATGGAATAGAGCATCATTTTATAGACTTAAATTCACTTCTACCATATTTCCTTTGACTAGACCTTTTTCCCTCACAAATTGTTGGACATGAGATTGGCACAAGGCTTATTCCTCCCTCTTAATGTTCTCATTGGAGGTAAACTGGAAAATAATCTTCACTGGAAAAAAAATCATTTATTACTGCCCTGAAGGAAGGAAAGAAAACCATAAAAGGAGGGAGGGAGACATGATGGAGGAAGAAGAAGCAAGTTGAGTGGTGGAAGCCAGCCGACACTCGGGCCAGATCACTCACTCGAATCTCATTACGGTCAAATCCTGTCGCAACATTTTCCAAAAGATCAAGAAAGTAAAAATGCTGGAAGTGGGGGGAGGGAAATACAGGGGGGGAGCATATACTTCAGCGTGTGTGTGTGTGTGTGTGTATGTGTGTGTGTGTGTACACATACTCTGCATGCAATCTAGACTCAGATTTACAAAGCCCCAGGGAAGAAAAGAATAAGGAAGGAAATAGAACGCGAAGTTTACATACCAAAGGCAACCTATGGGAGATATTGCCGGGGGGTGGTGGGCTGGGTGGGTGCCTCGTCATAACTGTGAGGGTCATTGCAGAGGGGCTCTTAGTGTTTAGAACATCCAGTGCAGTACGCATGTGTGTTCTCGGAGAGGAACTGTGGCTCCCTGTGCTCTCTGCGTTTATGAGAAGACCACAGCCTAGCGATCTCATCATGATCTAGTGCGTGTGGAACATAGCTCAGAAGGGGGCACCTTCTGTTTTCTTGAAAAATTTGTCTCTGATCCTCCGTGGCTTGGAAGCTTGTGGTTCCTGGGCAGCTCCTGAACCCACCTCATCAGGGAGATATGTTCCCCAGGACTGGGAGAGGAAAGGCCAGGTTTTTTTTTTTTTTTTGGTTGTTTTCCTTTTTTTTTTTTAAATTGTGATGAAATTGCAAACTTCCATCCTGAGACGAAAATTAAATGGAGGGAAGTCGGCCGTCGTGGGTGGTCTTCCTCAGGCGTTGGGAGGGAGGAGTCGGCTGGAGCTGGAAGAGCGTGTTAGCAACGTTTCCAATAGGGTAATGACAGCAGGAATGATGGCTGTCCCACTCGGGAAGGGAACTCTCAAAGGCCTCCGCGGGACAAAAATAAACAAGCGTGCAAGGCCGGCTGAAGGGGCCTGGGTCCTTTCTGAACTTGAAAAACATCAAAGGGAATACAGTTATCAGGCTGTCCGGGCTCCAGGCTCCATTGCGTCCTGCCCAGAGCTTTTATCAGCCTTGGCCAAGCTCAGAGGATGCCGGCTGGTGCAGCAGCTACGGGAAAACATGCTGGACTGTGGAGTCTGGAGAAGGATTTGTTCAGGCCTCCGCAGATGAAGCTGAGCAGGGAAGCACGCCATCTCCCACACTTTGGTCCCCATGGTGCTGGCCACGCGAGGCAGCTCATTCTGAGCTTCAAGTCCACCTAAGCTGGCAGGAATCCACACCCGCCTGGACACACAGTGGACACCTCTGAGCCCCAGTGCTCCATCCACAGACAGAGGGTGTGCTGAGGATGAAAGCACGTAACATTCAGCCAGTAAATACATTTCGAGTTTCTGCCCTGTTCTAGGTGTGGTTCTGGCCCTGGGGAATAGATCGGTGATGAAATCAGATTTTAAAAGATTCTTGAAGATGTTCAATTAATAAAAACTTCTAAAGAAATAAAATTAAAACCATTGTGGTTTGGAGATGTTTAGTACCAGGACTGTGGTGATGGATACACAAACCTGCTTGAGTGATAAAATGCGCAGAAACACACATACTCGGTAAACTGATTGGAGCCAAATGGGTGGACTGTGTCAACATGAACGCCCTGGTTATAACACTGCAGTAGAGTTCTGCAAAATGTGACTACTGGGAAAGACCAGAGAAAGTGTATTGGATCTCCCGGGACTATGTTTCTGTCTCACAGTGATCTTAATGCGAATTTTATTTAAAGCAAAGCAAAGCCCTGACCTTCTGGAGCTCATGTTCTGGTGGGAACTTCCAGCTGGACTCTGAGATATGAGAGGGTGTATGCAGAGCCCCAGACTCCTGTTAGGCATGAACAACATAATCAGGGACACAGGATCCATGAGGGCCCTGCCCAGCTGGAAATAAATGACCCCTCAAACTGGGTTATAGGCTAAAGAAGTTTTAACAAAGGCAGTGTTCACAAGTGTGGACAAGCCCTGTGGAACTGGACAGGGCAGGCAGCAGTGGGAGATGCAGGGAGAGAACGGAGAGGCGACAGGAGCCAAGGTGGGGTGTCTACAGGGAGAGGACCCAGCAAGAGCTGCAGTCTTAGAGAGGAGGACACAGTGAGCCAGGTGGCCTGGCAGGAGGGTCTGAGAACACCCAGTCTCCTTCCCCGAACTCTCTCTTAATCTGCTGAGCTCCCCGTGGAAGCAGAGGGCAGGGCTAGGATGGTGGTGTCCAAGCAGAGCATCCCCCTGGCCAGGGAGAGGGTGGAGAAGGCAGACGTGAGTCTAGAGGGGTGGGCAGGAGGCAGAGGAATCATTCACTGGGGTGAGCTCGGGAAAAGCTGATTAGCGTAAGCGTCCGCCTTCTTTGCCACTCGCCCATCACCTTCTGTGGCACCTCTGCAGCGAGCTCACTGCACTGACGGAGGCAGGGCTTTGGGGAACTTCCAGCCAGGATGGGGGTCTCCAGATGCCAGTCGGAAGGGGGCTGCCTGAGGCCAAGGCCCTGTGACATCAGGGGCAGGGGACAGAAGGACTCAAGGCAGTGATGGGGGGGGTGGGCACCAGTGACCTACTCCCTATTGCCCGGAGCGTCATAAGCCCTTGGGCAGCCTGGAAAAAGCCTGGGTATCCGGGGCAGTGGAGGTCAGGGTAGATTCGGCCAATTCTGAGAGGGACAACATTTCACAAAGTAAAATAGAAAGTTGGACAGTGCATGCATTTTCCTAGGCTGCCATAGATGATTATCACAAAGCAGGTAGATCAAAACAACAGAAATATATTCACTTTCAGTTCTGAAACCGAGGCATCAACAGAGCCGCCTCCCTCCGAAGGCTCTAGGGGAGGCTCCTGCCTGCCTCTTCCAGCTCCTCGTGGCTCAGGTGTCCTTTGGCTCATGGCCGCCTCCCTCCAGCCTCTGCCTTCATCTTCACACCACATATCCTGTCTCTCTCTTCTGTCTCTTATAAGGACACCCGTCCTTGGACTGAAGGCCCACCCAAGCCTGGTGCAGGATGAGCTCAGCCAGAGAACCTTAGCCTAATTACATGTACAGAGAGAGGAGTCGAGATGGCGGAATAGAAGGACACGGAGCCCAGCTCCTGCCGAAGATACAGCCACTGGACGCTGGCAGAGGATACCAGATACCCCGAGGTACAAGAAAGAGCTCCACATAACCGGCTAGGATGAAACCAAAAAGAGAAAAAGGAATCGGGACGGGACCTGCACCCCTAGGAGTAAGGTGGAAAGGAGGAAAGGTCCCCCCACATGGGGAGCCCCTTCTCGGGCGGGGACCTTAGCAGGGACAGAGGGAGAGCCTTGTAGGCTCAAGGGAGATGGCAGCGGCCAGTTGGTGGCAGCCAGAACAGAGAGCCACACAGAGGTTCCACGCCACCTGTCTGTGGTCCCCAGCCCGAGACTTGCGGCTGCTGGTACCTGCAAGGCTCGGGACTGAAACTCAGGCTTCAGAGGACTGACCTATGGAGAGGACTGGGGTTAGAGACAGCCTGAAAAGGGCCGGACTGTGATGCTGAAACCGCACAACTCAGACTGAGACTGGAACCCAGGGGCTGGGAGTGGAAACCGCTGTCTTCATTGAGAGCACACGCTCAAGTTCTTTAGTCTCATCACCGAAGGAAGTCCGTGAGCGGCAGTGATAGCTAAGAGGTAGATTTATTGGGATGCACACTCCACAGAGTGTGGTCCATCTCAAATGACATGAGAGCAGCCTCAAAACATGGGGTGACTGGTTTTTACGGGCTGGGTGATTTCATAGGCTAACGAGTGGGAGGATTATTCCAACTATTTCGGGGAAGGGGAGGGGATTTCCAGGAATCGGGGCACCGCCCACGTTTTGGCCCTTCGTGGTCTGGGCCTCGGAGCTGTGCTGGCGCCCGTGGGTGTGTATTAGCTCACATGTTACAGCGAACGGGTCCTGAGGCTCAGGGTCCTCTGGAAGGCGACTCTTCCGCCATCTTGGGCCTAGTAGGTTCCAGCCCATTTTTGGCGTGTCCTCAACGGCTCTTTCTTTTAAAACCTGTGCCCTGTCCCCTCCTTCCTGACCCAGTACCGGCCTCACCGGGGGTGCTTGCAGAGGACGCCTGGGCACCACAGAAGCGCAGCGCCCTTGCTAAGGGGCGTACAAAGGGAGGGGCAGGGTACCATAGCAGCCTCTTTCTCGTGGCGCCTCTCGAGCTCCGGGAGAAGCCCGCGGGGGCTCCCGTGGCAGGGACAGTCTGGCCTCGGAGACTCTGGGCTCTGTAGGCGCCTGCACTCAGAGGCAGGGCCAGCGTCCCTGCTGCTTCCAACGGCCACTCCAGGTGCGCGACCACTGCAGTCCTGGTCCTGACTTCAGTGGGTAAGATCTGTGCTGGTGACCCTATGAACACAGCACTGGGGGGCTGCCAGGACCCTTGCCATCCCCGATGGACGGCTCCAGGGAAGGAATTCTCCATGGCTACTCCCCCAGCAGGACTGTCTCACCTACCACACAGCACAGCTCAGAAGTGGGTCTAGGGGCTTCTACTCCAACAGTGAGGGAGCAGACCCTGTCCTGACAGGGCAGTGACAGCCACAGAGCAAAGAGGAGACTGCACTCACCACCTGCTGTAGCTCTGGTCACAACACCAGTCACACCCCCTGTCAAGGGGATAAAGGCCAGCACACAGTGAGGTAAGAGACAGCAGCATCCATACCAAACAGCCCTCACACCGAAAATATTAAACCCACACGGGCTAAACAAGCATGCTCTCACATAAAAATAGTCCTCCAAGACCACAGTAGACAATTGTTTCTCCTAAACTCATAGATCAAACCAGCCAGTCCTAAAGGAAAGCAACCCTGGATATTCACTGGAAGGACTGATGATGAAGCTGAAGCTTCAATGCTGTGGTCACCTGATGTGAAGAGCTAACTTGTTGGAAAAGACCCTGGTGCTGGGAAAGATTGAGGGCAGAAGGAGAAAGGGGTGACAGAGGATGAGGTGGTTGGATGGCATCACTGACTCAATGGACATGAGTTTGAGCAAACTCCAGGAGATAGTGAAGGACAGGGAAGCCTGGTGTGCTACAGTTCATGGAGTCACAGAGAGTCAGACATGGAGTCACAGAGAGTGACTTGTCATGGAGTCACAGAGAGTCATGACTTAGCAACTGAACAACAAAGTCATACAGCAAGAGAAATATAAGTAAAATGAAAAAGCAGAGGAACCACTCCCAATGAAAAGATGGAGAGAATGCCCCTGAAAGAACCAACAATGAAACAGACCTCCTCAGTCTGATAGACACAGAGTTCAGAAAGCAGATAATGAAAAAGGTGAAGGAATTCAGAAGGGCAAATGATAGAAATGCAGATGCCTGTGAAAAGGAACTAGAAACTATAAAGAGGACTAAGAAAAATCAGACAACTCATTTGCTGAGATGAAAGCTGAGCTGAAGACCATGAATAGCAGGATGAATAATGCAGAAGAAGGAATAAGTGACCTGGAAGACAGAACAGTGGAAATTACCCAATCAGGACAGCAGGCAGAAAGTCAAATGAAAAAAATAAAAGCAGTATAAGAGACCTATGGGAGAATATAAAGCATGCCAACCTACACAGAACAGGGATTCCAGGGGAAGAGGTGAGAAAGAGGGACTGAAAACGTCTTTCAAGAAATTATGGCTGAAAACTTCCCAAACCTAAAGAAGGAAACATATCCAGATATAGGAAGCACAGAGGGTCCCAAACAAGTTGAACCCAAACAGACCTACACCAAGACATATTATAATTAAAATGGTAGAAGTTACAGATAAAGAGAAGATTCTAAAGGCAACAAGAGAAAAACAAAGATTTAATTACAAGGGAACCCCCATAAGGCTGTCAGCTAATTTCTCTACAGAAACACTGCAGATCAAAGGGAGTGGCGAGATATATTCAAAGTCCTGAAAGGGAAAGTCTGAGGACACGCAACCCAGCAAGATAATCATTCGGAATACAAGGACAGATAAAGAATTTCTCAGGCCAGCAAAAATATGGTAGAATACAGCAACACCAAACTATCCTAAAGGAAATATTGAAAGATCTTTACTAAATAGAAAAGAAGCAAGAGGCTATAGGAAAGAGAAAATCATAGTTGGAAAGTAAATCACTTAAGCCAGTACACAGATTAAAAAATAAATTTTCTATAAAAGTGATGATAACCACAATGAACAGCAAAAGATTGAACATGAATTGAACAAAAGATTGAACAAGAAAGAAGACATCAAAAGCATACAATGTGCAAAGGAGCGTAAGAAAATGTAGATTATTGTTCCCCCAGAAAGTGTTTGCACCTATATGACTGCCAGACTGAAGTAAGCAGACATACGAAGCGGGTAACATACCGTTTCCAAAGACTCTTTCTCCAAACAAGGTCACATTCACAGCGTCTAAGGGTTAGGATGTGAACAGATCTTATCGTTCAACCCCCACAGATGGTTACAGGTAGTGGGGAGCCTGAGAGAGGAGAAGAAGGAGGGGACCTCTCCAAGGCAAGGAGAAAGGTGGGGGGTGCTGGAAGGCCCCGTTGGCCCACAGCCATCTGTCCTCCCCAGATCGCCATGGCGATGATTGTAATCAGGGCTCAGATGAAGCTCCCGGGGCCCTGCCGGGTCCAGCCCTGCCCTGGCCTCTCGTTTCCGGGCTGCGGTGTTGCCGCCTGCTGGGTTTCACGCTGTGGCTGGTTTTGATTCTTGGCTTTGTGTTTATTCGTTTGGATTGATTACTGCGTGTTATATAACCTGAGTGGCTACAGCAGCAAGCTGTATTTTACAATGTCCAGAAAGCCTGCAATGGCCCCGGGTACCCGAGTCGGCAGCCTGGCCTGTGGAAGGAAGGATGCTCCCAGGCAGGGGGCCTTGTTCAACGGTGCTGAATTTCACGAGGGTGACAGGCAGGCATTAAACCCACTCAGACCTTCTGACAGGGCCTGAGGGACAGCATGACGGGGCCCTCACTTTGGTGGTGATGGGTTACGGCCGAGCTTTCAACCCAGCCTGCTCAGGACAATCACCAGGGGCGACTCAGAAACAACAAACAGACTAACTTATATCCAGGCCCAGAGTGTCCTAGTGGCCCAGACATCAGCATGTTTGTTTGTTTGTTTTAATATTTATTGCTTTTCTTGGCTGCGCTGGGTCGTAGTTGCGGCTTGTGGGCTCTTCAATGCGATTTTTTTTCCAGTTGTGGCATGCGGGATCTTTAAGCTGTGGCATGTGAAATCTCTAGTTACGGCAGGCGAAGTCTTAGTGCAGTGTGCGTGATCCAGTTCCCTGACCAGGGATCAAACCCGAGCCCCCCCGCCCCACATTGGGAGCACAGAATCTTAGCCACTGGACCACCAGGAAAGTGCCTACATCAACATATTTAACATTCCCCCATCCCCTGGTCTTTTCCTTAAAATGGGAGGCATTCTCTCCCCCAGAGGCCTGCTGTTCCTTGGCACGCAGTCAGCTGAGTCGCATGTCGAGGGCTTGGCCCCTACCTTCTGCGCCTGCCTGAGCTCAGCCCACACATCCCCAAGCCACCTGTGAAGTGAGGACATCAGCTGGGAGCTGACAGGGCAGGTGGGCGGATGGAGGCCGCCCAGCTCCCGGCAGGCCTGCCAAGGTTAACTGTCCTGCCATTCCACTTAACTAGGCACTCTGTGCCCGCACAAGTGGACCCCAGGTCTCATGACTGAATCGGCCTGGGCACAGAGTGGATGAACGAGGGCCCACGCATCCCGGAGCCCTTTCCTGGCTCCCTTATTTGGGCTTCCTGCAAACAGCAAGGATCGGCCCAAGCCTTCACCTCAATTAAACAGCCCCTCTCCCGCCCCACGCCAGTGCACACGCTCCCGCAGCCCCAGCCCACACGTGCGTTTATGGTCTCTGCTGTCCACACTTCTCCTTTTATGGTTCCTCCAATCCCAGTCCTAAAGCTGGTCTGATTTTGTTCAGAGCCCGACGCACAGCACTGAAGCCCACGCCGGGCTTTCTGGCGCAGGTCAGTGGTGGCGAGGAGGGGCCGTCCTTCCCTGGGCGCCCGTGGGGGTACTTCTGGGTGCCCACCGTGCTGTGACCCTCGAGAAGGCCCAGAAAAGTCAAAGAGCCAGCAGTGGGATACAGGGGAAGGAGGCAGGGCAGGTGGTCCAGAGGTGGGCCATCTGGGCGCCATCCTTTCCCAGTGGCCTGAGCCCGGTCAGATACACAGGCCCTGCTGAGCTCAGGTGCCTCACCTGTAAACTGGGCTTGAGGAGCCTGCCGTGCTCTGAGGGGCCACTGGAGGGTGAAATGAGCTCCTAATGCGTCAGTTACCTGTTTCTGAGACTGGTGGGTGCATGTAGCCCCCAGGGCCACCGTCCTCACGGTCTCCCGCCCCTCCTCCACTCACAGGCTGAGGGCTCCTGGGCAGGTGTCTTTCCCTCTCTGAGTGTCAGTGTTTTCATCTATAAAGATGGACATGAGGTTGTGTCCTGATCAGTGCCAGGCATTTAGTAAATGGATACTCAGTGAATAGGTTTCCCCTTTCCTGAAGGTGCTGATGGTCTAGGGAGGACCTCGTAAGTCAGGCTGGGTCAGGAGAGGGTTGGAGAGGGTTTCATGCGCCGTTTCTGGCATCTCTGGGAAATCACACCCCAGCTCGCGTCAGTGGATACTCAACCCGCTTTCCATCTGTGCTCCCAAAACTAAGGTTGATTATTATGATCCCAATATGTTGCTTTTACTTTTGAAAAGTTTGAATGCCCCATGGATGTAAGAGTTGAACCGTAAAGAAGTCTGAGCACTAAAGAACTGATGCTTTTGAATGGTGGTGTTGGAGAAGACTCTTGAGAGTCCCTTGGACAGCAAGGAGATCAAACCAGTCAATCCTAAAGGAAATCAACCCTAAATATTCATTGGAAGGACTGATGCTGAAGCTCCAATACTGTGGCCTCCTGATGGGAAGAATCGACTCATTGGAAAAGACTCTGATGCGGGAGAGGATTGAAGACAGGAGGAAAAGGGGATGACAGAGGATGAGATGGTTGGATGGCATCATTGACTCAATGCACATGAGTTTGAGCAAACTCCAGGAGATGATGAAAGGCAAGGAAGCCTCAGTTCAGTTCAGTTCAGTTCAGTCGCTCAGTCGTGTCCGACTCTTTGTGACCCCATGAATCACAGCACGCCAGGCCTCCCTGTCCATCACCAACTCCCGGAGTTCACCCAGACTCACATCCATCGAGTCGGTGATGCCATCCAGCCGTCTCATCCTCTGTCATCCCCTTCTCCTCCTGCCCCCAATCCCTCCTAGAATCAGAGTCTTTTCCAATGAGTCAACTCTTCACATGAGGTGGCCAAAGTACTGGAGTTTCAGCTTTAGCGTCATTCCTTCCAAAGAAATCCCAGGGCTGATTTCATTCAGAATGGACTGAGTGGATCTCCTTGCAGTCCAAAGGACTCTCAAGAGTCTTCTCCAACACCACAGTTCAAAAGCATCAATTCTTCGGCACTCAGCCTTCTTCACAGTCCAACTCTCACATCCGTACATGACCACAGGAAAAACCATAGCCTTGACTAGACGAACTTTTGTTGGCAAAGTAACGTCTCTGCTTTTGAATATGCTATCTAGGTTGGTCATAACTTTCCTTCCAAGGAGTAAGCGTCTTTTAATTTCATGGCTGCAGTCACCATCTGCAGTGAAGCCTGGCGTGCTACAATCCATGGGGTTGCAAAGAGTTGGACACAACTGAGCAACTGAACAACAATTCTTCAACTAACATGTTTGTAGTGGGATAATTAGAAACCACAGATACACAAAAAGAAGGAAACCCGAAACCACCCAGCAATCAGAGATGAGCAGTTCACGTCTTGGTGATACCCATCCATATTTTCTTTTTTAAAATGCGGAAGAGGGATCACCTTTTCCCCCCACAATCACATTTTGATTAAACACCCTCCAGTCTGGCTTCTCACACCTGCAGCCACTAACCTACCCTCACCCAGGTCACCAGTAACCTCCGTGTGATCCATTTCTGTGGTCACGTGACTGATTCCTTGAGCCCCTATTTCAAATCTGCCCACTCTTCTAAGTAGCACTGCAGTAAACATCCTTACTGCTAACACTGGCCACGTATCTCATTTATACACAAACCAATTCTTACATTAGCCCCTCCCCAAATGTGCAGCACCCTAAAGAGACGGCAGTGGCAGAGATTACATCTACCCTCCCCCACTTAGGGGAGCCGTAGCTCAGGGAAGCCCCACCCAGGACCTGGTGTAACCCCCGGGCCCCCTAAAACTAAAGGGTGGGGGCAGCAGAGCACAGCGGGAAGCCCACCCCCAGAGATGGGACGCTCCTGGTCCTGAAGGGACCAGGAAAGTGGCCCCAGCCACACATGGGGACTGAGCGCTTGAAACATGTCTGGTTGGAGCTGAGACACCCTGTGAAGTACCCGCCGTATTCTGAATAATTCATAGCAGAAAGCATTAAATATCTTGATAATTTTATGTTAATTGCAGGATGATGTATTTTGAATACAGTGGTTAAAATATTTGAAAAATCAATTCCACCTGTTCCCTCTTGCGTCTTTTTGAATATGGCTGCTAGAACATTTTAAATTACATATGTGGCTTGAATTCCATGTCTGTTGGACACTGGCCTAAACATCTCCCTTTTCACATACACAAAATATGTGTCTCCCCCAAGGAGCTCTGGCTTGCCCGCCTTGCTTCATTTGCTTTCACAGCCCTGGAAGGTGAAAATTCCTCCTCCTCATCTCACAGATAAAAACGTACCTCCTGGTGAGATGGGAGACTAGCTGGAGATCATGGCATCTGGGGCAGTGGCAAGCATGATCCAGAACCAGACCTCTGGCCATGGTCAGGGCGTGTCCCGTCCTCCCCAGGGAGTCTGCCTGCCTGGTCTCCAAACCCAGGTCTGCCAAGGCCTGCCATGACCCTGCCTGGAGTCCCTGCGGGAGGGGTCTGGGTCCCCAGGGCCATCCTGCTCTGATTCTCACACCTTAGGGAGCCACCAGACAGCTGGGGGAAGAGAGCAGGGCTGCACCCCTGCTCAGCATGCCTCCCCTCCACCCCTGTCCTCCCCTCACTGCCCCAAGAGAGCAGGCTGGGGGAGGGCGGGCAGCTGCCCCTTGCCGGCCGGGTCCTGTCCCCATCAGGGTGACTGTTGACAGGACCACATCCCAGCAGATGATGGATGCTTGTCCTCTCCCACAAGTCCTCAGACCTCAGAGCCAGAGGTGGCCCTGACAGGTCTTTTCTCAGTAAATCACTGCATTTATTTAGCCCTTAAGGGACTGTGTACAGAGCCCACTGGGCTGCAGAGGTAGCCACGTCCACACCCTCCTGGACAGCCATCCATGCAGGACAGACTGCCCCCTCCACCGGAGGCGACCTAAGAACAGTCTGGTTCAAATCTCCACCTTTTGCCATTTCTTCAAGTTTCAGAAGCACCTTTTCCGTCTTAGTTAGTTACGGTCCTGACAGTACATTTTACATGACTTGTAGCTAATTAAGATAGTGAAGAGCACCAGCTGGGGGAGGGGGGCCGTCCTCAAAGTCAGGATGCCTCTTATGGCCCCTGTCCCCCACTTTCTGAGTGTGAGCTAACAGCCACTCTTAACAGAATGCCACTGTGAGCTGGGCACTGGGCTTGCAATAGCCCTTCAACTAGGATTCGGATGCCTTGTTCTCTCAATAGGGAAACTGAGCCAGGAGGAGTGTCATGATGCCAGGAGATGGGGGAGGGGGCCGCTGCCTGCCAAGGGTCTTCCATAGAGAGCTGCCCGCACAACAACGTGGGGGACACCCCAGCCCCCCACAGTCCACACTGGGATCGTTATGCAGACCAAGAAGGCAGAACGGTGCCTCTGGAAAGACGCTGTTCATTTAAGGCTGAGCTGCGTTTCCCAGGTGGTTCACTGGTGAAAGAATTTGCCTGCCAGAGACGCAGGTTAGATCCCTGACCCGGGGGGATCCCACACGCCCTGGAGTACTGAGCCTGTGTTCTAGAGCCCGTGCTCCTCAACAAGAGAAGCCACTGCAAAGAGAAGCCTGCACACCACAACCAGAGAGTAGCCTGCACGCGCTGCAACTAGAGAAAAGCCCGCAAGCAGCAGCGAAGACCCAGCACAGCCAAAGTAAATAAGTTAAATTATGTACACATAAAATAAGGCTGAACTAGAGAAACTGGCAAAAAGTTGGGGGGAAAATGTAAATAGTGGCAGATTTTATTTTCTTGGACTCCAAAATCACGGCGGACAATGACTACAGCCGTGAAATTAAAAGACGCTTGCTCCTTGGACGACAAGCCGTGACAAACCGAGACAGTGAGTTAAAAAGCAGAGACCAGACTTTGCCGACAAAAGTCCTCAAAGTCAGAGCTGTGGTTTTACAGTAGTCCTGTACGGATGTGAGAGTTTGACCATAAAGAAGGCTGAGTGCTAAAGAATTGATGCTTTTGAACTGTGGTGTTGGAGAAGACTCTTGAGAGTCCCTTAGACTGCAAGGAGATCAAACCAGTCGATCCTCAAGGAAATCAACCCTGCATATTCATTGGAAGGACTGATGCTGAAGCTCCAATACTTTGTCCACCTCATGTGAAGAGCCAACTCACTGGACAAGACCCTGACACTGGGAAAGACTAAGGGCAAGAGGAGAAGGAGCAACAGAGGATGAGATGGCTTGATAACATCACCGACTCAATGGACATGAGTTTGAGCAAACTCCGGGAGATGGTGAAGGACAGGGAAGCCTGGTGTACTGCAGTCCATGGGGTCGCAAAGAGCTAGACATGACTGAGCAACTGAACAACAGCCTCAAGAGAAAGTGGAACACTCGTACACTTCTGGTGGATACATGAATGGTGCTGCCGCTGTGGAAAACTGTCTGGCAACTCCTCAAAAAGTTAAACATGGAGTCACCATAGGACCCAGCACTCCACCCCTGGGTGTGTACCTGAAGGACTGATTACAGGCACTCCAGATGTTCACAGTAGGCAGCAGTGTTCAGAACAGGCAAAAGCTAGGAACAACCCCAGTGTCCAGCCGCAGACAGACATGGTCTGTCCATCCAGTGGACTATTACTCAGCCATACAATGGAAGAGAGCGCTGATACGGGCTACAACGTGGATGACCCTTGAAAGGGTTATACTGAATGAAAGAAGCCAGACCCAGGAGAATCGTAATACATGTTGCGCAATTCCATTTAAATGGAATGTCCTCAGAAAAGGCAAATGTGTACAGACAGAGAGGAGATGAGGGGTTACCAGAGGTCTCTCTCCTTTTGCCTCTTCTGGGGATGTTCGGGGAGGGGGTTGGGGGTGAAGATGGTGACCAGTGGATCCAGGATTCCCTCTTGGGGTGATGAAGGTATTCCAGAATTGGATGGAGGCCGTGAGTTTGTAACATCACAAATGTACCAAATGCCATGGATGTGTATGCTTTAAGGGGTTCGTTTGATGGTATGTTAATTCCACCTCAGTATTAAAAACAATCAAAAATAAGCCTGGGCAAGGAGAGAAGCAGATAGCCAGGGCTGTGGAGCCTCAGGATTTCTCTGTGCTGTGGAGCAGGGGCTCAGCAGCACCCACCAGGCACTTGCGTTGTTCCTGTTTCAGGCAAGACTGAGTCCTCCAATGCCCCAAGCCCCATCAGGCCAAAGAATGCTGAGTGACGGGCGGGTTGGTCAGCCTCGGGGGCTGGGGGAGTGGGGAGGGGGCAGTGGGCAGGTCACCATCAGCTCCACACGTCCACCCCCTGAGGACAGACTCCAGAAGCCCTCTGGGGACCATTTGCTTTTTAAAAGGGACAGGCTTCTTATCAAAAGCTCCTTTCAACCCCAGGTGAGAGTTTGCAAGTCTGCTTGCCCTTCCACCCCACCCCCTACCCCCACTCCCCCAAGGAGCAAATCCCCCCAGGTGGCAAAGATTGAAAACCAAACCGAGCTGGGGGTGGGGGTATTGCAGCCTGAACTCCTCAGAACCTGAACTCCCCAGATGCTCTCCCTTGGAGGGACTCGTGGCTAATCCAACTCCCTCCCTCGAGAGACCAGGCTCAGGAGGGTGTTTCAGAACCAAACTAGAGAAACCCTGGACAACAACAAAGAAAGAAAGTTAAAGGTGTCACTGCTCAGCGCCGTCCAAGGCCGTGAGCGGCTTTCGCACACACTGTAGGGAGACTTGGGTGAACGAACCTGCAGCCTTCTTCCCGTCCACACGCTTTGGTCCCTGACTCCTCTACTGGGAGATTATTGCAGGAGGTGAACGGGGAGGTTCACAAGGACTTACATCTAAGCATCTCTGTCCACAGCAATGTTTATAAAGATGAGTACTCAGGAGCAGCCTCGGTGCCCGTGAGGAGGGGATGGGGTCAGTAAACACACAATGAGCTTCAAGGCTGACATTAACCCCACGTCCTCACCGTGTGTCTGTCCTGGCTTTTCCGTCCATTGGCAGAATCATCGTCCCCTCTGGACTTTGCCTTCTTCACAACACGGTTTGTTTTTCCGATTTTAAAATACGTGAGTTCCCAAGGATATTGAAAGAAATGAAAATATCTGATGATGAAATAGTAATGAAAGAACAACGGGATCTAAAATTATATAATAATTCAAGCTGTATTCTACAGACACAAGGACAGAGACATAAAATACGGCAAAAGATACAAAGCAGTGAATCCCAGGATGGCAAGATTATAGTTAATAAATCACCCCTTAAGCATTTACATTTTTCATACAGTTTCTATAATAAATATTTTGTTTTATAACAAACATGTTATAATACTTAGTTTTCAAAAGAAATAAATGCAAGTTTGTTTTTGTTTTTTTAATGTTTTTTATTGTGGTAAAAATCACATAATATAAAACATACTAGTTTAGCCGTATTTAACTGGACAGCTCTGTGGCACCAATTACCTTCACTTTATTGTGAAACCCTCACCATCATCCATCTCCCAGATTTTTCACCTTCCTAAACTGAAACTCTGTCTCCATTAAACACTAACTCCCCAGCCCCCCAGCCCCAGCCCCGGGCATCTACCAACCTACTTTCTTAACCTGTGAATTTGTCTGCTCTAGGTATTTCGCATAAGTGGAATCAGACAGTGTTTGTCTTCACCTAGTGTATGTTGGAATGCATCGTCAGGGTTTACATTCATCCATGTCCTTGTACGTTCATTTTTAAGTCCCTGCCCACCGTGAACTAAAACGACTGTGGAGGAGCACGCAGGAGGGGCGTGTGTGTGTGCAGTCTCTGCCCTGGGATGCCCCGCTTGCAGGGCCATCCTCCCAGGAGGCGGGTATGGGCTGTGGAAACTCTGGTTCTGTGGGTCAGGAGTGCTAAGTGGCCCTGCCGTTTGCCAGACCTTCTCCGGAGCAGAGGCTCCCAGGTGAGATAGAGGTCAACACCCACTCTCTAAGGAATCCTTTCAGGGTTCCCGGGGGAGGGCCCACTTGGTCCGCACCAGGCCCCAGAACAATGGAGGGTGTGAGGCTGTTTATTGTTCAAAGTCAGCGGAATTAGCAGAGACTTCAGCTCACTCAATACCTAAGATCCAGCCACCCTCCAGAAACCCAGCCTTCTCCAAGTGACACAAATTGTTCTCAAATCTCTTATTAGCGATGCTCTTAACTGTTGAAAGATCACAGGCCATGGGGCAGACAAAGCCCAGAGACTGCAGAGGGCAGCGGTGGCAGCTTCCAGAACAGGCAGCCTCACAGGCTGCGGATGGGGGGTGGGGCGGGTGGTTCCCTGGGTGTCTGGGGAGGACATACAGCTCGGCCAATTGTGCTGAGATGCACGGGACACCGCAAGCTGGACAGCTGACCGGCCTTGCCTCCCCTTGCCCTATGGTGGGGAGCACTCAGCCCATTTTATAGACTTTTTTAAAAAAATTATTTTATTCAAGTATAGCTGATTTACAGTGTGTGAATTTCTGTGTATAGCAAAGGGATTCAGTTATATATATATATATATATATATATATATATACACATATATATATATAAAATACTCTGTTTCATATTTCCCATTATGGTTTATCACAGAATATTGAATATAGTTCCCTGGGCTCTACAATAGGATCTTGTTGTTTATCCATCATGAAATAGTTTGCATCTGCTAATCCCAAGCTCCCAGTCCTTCCCTCCTCTACCCTCTTCCCCCTTGGCAACCACAAGTCCCATTTTACAGATTTTTTTAAAGGGAGTTCAGAAAGATGACAAAGCTCTGAAAAAAGCATCACCCATTTATCCTTCAGCTTCTCAGGTGTCTCAGTGGTAAAGAATCCTTCTACCAATGCAGGAGACGCGAGTTCAATCCTTGAGTGGAGAAGATCCCCTGGAGAAGGAAATGGCAGTCCACTCCAGTATTCTTGCCTGGAAAAATCCCATGGACAGAGGAGACTGGTAGGCTACAGTTCTTGGGGTCGCAAAGACCACTCGGCCACGACGTGACTGAATAACTGAGCACAATGCATTCATCCACCTATTTAAAGATACTTGCTGCAGTCGTATGCGTTGGGCACTGTTCTAGGTGCTGAGGATATGATGTCAAACCCAATAGACAAAAATAGTTGACGTCAAGGAGCTTACATTTTCTGGGTGAGTGCAAACTCAAGACATGATATCAGGCGGTACTGAGTAAGAGGCAGGAAGGAGGTGAGGATCAGAGGTGGAGAGCTGAGGGGACGGCTCAGCAGACATGGTGTGTGCGCCTCTCGCATCCCTCTTGTGTGTGAATTTCGTAGGTGGGCTGCATCGGTGTTGTTTTCTGGTGGTGACTCTCTATAGCTGTGCCGGCTGTCTAAGAAAAAATTATTTTTGACCAAAACCCAATAATAATAATAACTCCCACCTCTTGGGTACCTGGAGAAACTGGGGAAGCTGAGGGTTAACAGCCCTTCAGGCTGACCATCTGGGATCAGAGATCGGCTCCAAGTGTGACCTTACTTAAATTTCATAACTGCTCTGTGCCTCAGTATCTGCATCTGAAAAATGGGTTCACAGTGGTGCCTCTCTCCTCTGGTTGGTGTGAGAAGATGTTTATAGACAGGAGTCCAGCCTGTGCTCTTTGCTTTTTGTTGTGATGACTTTGGAAGGCTGTGGAAAGCTCTGGGCTGCTCTTTCATGAACGTGGAGTGTTGCTTTATGTAATCCTCCCAGAGCTGAGATTTCCTGATTGACAGGACCCAGAAGGTGTGGGGGATTCCTCCTTTGGATTTGCAGAGAGATGGGATCCAGCTCTTGGACTCCAGGGCTGCTGGCAGCTCAGCTCCACAGGAACCACAGTGTGTCTGTCCCCCTGCCGTCTCGTAGAGAAACCAGAGCTCAGAGTCCTCCCTGTCCCGGGGTCAGAATGTCAGAGGGTCCCTGAGCCAGCCAGGGGTCCTGCTGCACGTCCAAGCCTGCCCCACTTTCCTTGTGCCTCAGCCTCAAGGTTTGTCCCAGCAAAGACCGGCTTGGTATTTCCAGAAAACATTCTTCTCTTCCTTAAGAACAGAGCCCAGTTTATCACAAACCAGAAGCTCAGGCGTCAGGCCCTGGAAAGTATGGAGGAGGGGATTGGTGGTCTTACTTTTGGTGGCGGAAAGGAGTGGAGGCAGCACACCCATAGGACCGCTCTTGCTTTATGGGAGAGAAAACTGGGCTTGAGAAAGGAAAAGTGACTCAGACTCACAGAGAGCGGCAGGGCTGGCTTGGGGCTGCGTCTCAGAAATTCTCCTAAATAACAGAGTTCCATCTTGCAACTCGGTATTGCCTGCCTGGCTCCCCAGCCCTGCCCACCTGTGGAGCCAGACCACCTGGGTTCACATCTGACCTCGCTGCCTCACTTATCCAACCTGTAAAATGGACACAAAAGTGATGCCTGCACGGCAGGGTCATTGCCACAGTGAACTGAATGAAGCCACATGAGGTTTCCCAAACAGTGCCTGACTTGCTAGATATCCTGTGTTAACGTTCATTAATGGTTGTTGTTCAGTCACTAAGCCGTGTCTGATTCTTTGCAACCCCATGGACTGCAACACGCCGGGCTCCCCTGTCCTTCACTATCTCCCTGAGTTTCCGCAAATTCATGTACATTGAGTCAGTAATGGATTGCAATTTACAAGGCAGTGAGGGGCAGTGAGACATCAGAATTACTTCAAACAAATAACTGGAATGTATGTTTCAAAGTCATCAAGACTTGATCATTTTTTTAAGAAGATTTTAGAAGTTTTGTCAGAACTGTTTTCGGAAGACATTTTTGTATTCTGTTTTCTCAATGCGTTTACTAAGAAAGAGAAGGCTGTGTGCTGAGACCAGGGATTCTTGTGCAAGTCAGGGTCTCGGTTCAGAAACTGTTCAGAGCTGTCCAGTTCATTCTCTTGGTTTTGCCAGTGGGGTGGGGTGGACAGAGAGGCCGAGGGGTGGGGGTGGGGCACACAGGTTAACGAGGGAGGGGCTCCTTCACGGTCCTTCAGGCAGACCACCTCAGGGGACCGAGCAGAGCCAGAGCACCCAGTACATCTGCCTCACCAGGCCTCAACCCGAGTGTCTGACCGATGGAGGTAATGCTTCTGTATAGACGAGGTGGCCCCTGGACCACTGCAGGCTTTCACCCAGTGCGGGTGCTGATTAAGGACAGACAAACCTCTGAAGTCCCCAGCATGCCAAGTGCAAGCTCATGAAGGAAGTTGAGTGTATAAATTGAGGCTCAGATCAGGGGACCGCCTGGGAGCAGGTAGAATGTGCTGAAGCTGGATTCCACGCCCGATGCAACCCCCTCCGAGTCTCTGGGGTGGGGTCGGGCATCTGTACCATCGGAGCTCTCGGGGACCAGAAAGGACAGGCAGGGCTGGGACCCACCGGGCCGGGGGGATGGGAGGTAGAGGTGGGACGAGCAGGAGACAGAGTCTCTGGGGCGGACGTGAGCCAAATGGTGAAGGGGAGAAAGATGCAAGACCCCTGCCGCCTGCCCCCACCTCCCCTTCCCCCGGCCTCTCTCATCTCCACCTCCTGCCCACCCCACTTATCTCCTGATTCTCAGCTGCTGCTCCGCAGGTCTCCGAGGCTTTCTCCTCCTGTCCATCTGTCCCCCCTCCCCAACCATTCTCCTCTCTCCTCCTGTGTCCCAGGCCAGCCACACAGCCGGTCCTGCGATACCGCCTCCTTCCTGGCCTTCGGTCCAGGCTTTGATGCCGGAGGTGTAAGGTTGCTGCAGCCTCGGAGGGAACTAGGCTCCTGAGGAGTTGCTCTTACTGGGTCACCGAAGCAGCAGCAGCGTGGGAGGCTTTGCTAAAGCAGCAAGTGCCTGGAATCCCCCTCCTTGGGGCATGTGAGACACAGGTGGCGGGGCTTCCAGGCCATGCTGAGAACCTCTGTCCCAAGGCATGTTCGGCTGGACCCTCTGTCCAAGCTGGACAAGGACCTAGGAGGGTCAGTGCAGTCCCACTGGGCTGCAGGATGCATGGTGATTTGAAGAGTCTGCTAAGAAGTGGGGCAACAATGCCTGCCCAAGAGTGAGGGAGGTGACATGGGGAGGCCCCCCGGGAGCTGCAGGGGCTGTGGGTCTGTCCCCGTCCCACCTAGTGCTTCCCCGGTCATGCGCAGGACGCGGACACTTGCTGCCTGCACCGCTGGACGGCACTGCTCCACAGGAAGGAACCAGGCTGGGTATTGAAGTGGGCACGAGCTGGAAGGCGCACTGCTCATTGTCTGTGTTGGGAAAGGGGAGACAATTTCCCAGCAAGGGCCTGGGGCAGATGAGGTCTTAGCGGGGGAATCTGAGGAGCTTGAGTCACTTGGAGACGAGATGTGGCTGAAATGCAGGAGATAAAGCAGAGCGGGGCTGTTGGTTCCTGAGTCTGGGTGCTGAGTCAGTTGACAGCAAAAACAAAGTGAATAAAATTCCTGACCTGTATTTTCAAAGCACCTTTCAATCCCCTCTGCTGTGAGCTGGATGCTCTAAGCCCACTTTGTTTTCTTACTTATTTTCTTCTTCTTCTTATTTTACTTATTTGTGTTTCTCCACTGTGTCGAATGGCATGTGGGATCTTAGTCCGTCGACAAGGGATCAAACCTGAGTCCCCTGCAGTGAAAGCAGTTTTAACCACTGCGCCACCAGGGAAGTCCCTCTGAGACCACATTTAGGGGTGAAGCAAGAAAAGCCGTTAGTGATTCCAGGACCCGAGTTCACATGCACGCTGTGCAGCCACTTTCTCAGGTCTGCTCCGAGCTGCCTCTCAGGGGTCCCTGGAAGGGCTTTAGGAGGACACGGTGACCTTTAAGCGGTGCAAAGGGTCACAGTGCTGGGATGTGCCCCAGCCTTTTCACAGAAGGAGAAAATGGGGCCCAGAAATAAAGACGGGCTCCTGGTCATGCAGTTAGTGGGGCACAGGCCCCATCGCCACCTCCCTGACCCCCCGAGAGACCCCCAACCCCGGCTCCCAGGTGGCGGGCACACACACACACACACACACCTCTGGCAGTGGGAACTCACAAATGCCTGAGATGCCACCGGGTGTGCGGAAGGGGTGGGATCTTATATTCCAAATGATTTTTTTTCTTTTGAATGTAGACATCTGGCGTCCTATAAATAAAATTGAAAATGTAAATATTGTAAAACTCATTAGAGAGTGGTTTTCAGTTTGCTGAGAGCACGGGTCAGCTGCGACCCCACTGCGCCGTGGTGGGAAAGCCACCCCACACGCCGGCGTTCCAGCACCGCACGTCGTCCCGGTATCCCCCGGCTGGCCAAGCGGAGCTGAGTCTGACGAATAAACATTAAACCGTGGGTCGGTTGTCTCCTATTTATTAACTCGCATTAACAGTTTTCAAGAACTACATAAAAACCTTTCTGCTTTCATTTAATACACAGGGAAAAAAAATACATCATGAAGGGAGAATATCACATTTTCTGTCGTAAGAACACGGTTCCGGTGCGCACCGATCGAGCCCCAAGACGTGCACTCGGCCAGATTCCTAATATCAGGTTTACAGCACTCTTCAAAAGACGTTTTCTGTCCGAGACACATTAAACAAGCTTTATTTAATAACGCTCGATTTGACTTATCCAATTTAAACATTTGCTCTGATCAGCAACCATTTGATCCTGCCTTCGTTTCAGGCAGCAGAATAATTTCTCTGGGTTATTTTTCTTTGGTGCAAGGTTGATCCCGGAGGCAGAATAACTTCTCTCAAATTCTGTGTGTTTCTCTAATTCGTGCTGCGAGTGGAAAGGGATAGAGCCATAAAAAGCCTGTGCTGAAGGCTGCTTTTATAATGTTTACGTTGCTCGTCCTCACGTCTGTCTGGCTAAAGACAGGCGATATCATTTAAAAGACCCCTCCTAGCCCGATAATTAGGAGAGACCTTTTTCTTAACTTAGAGCATCAGAACATGAAGAAATTCTCAACTTGGCAGTCTTTGCGGGAATATATTTTGCCATCTGCCATCTACTTGCCCCCACTCAGGGATTTTTTTATCAGTGGAGTGTACCAACCGAATGGTTATCCATTAAAAGTCAAAGAATTTAAGACAGTGAGGGGGAAGAGAGAGTTTAATATCTTAATTCACTGTTTTAAAAGAGGAAATGCCGCTTTGATTCTACTGTCCCAGGGGTTATTTCATATAGCTCTTTAGATTACTGCTATTACTCCTGTTATGATTTTCCTATCATGATATTAAAGCACAAATCATCTTTTTTTAGGGTTCATATTTGCATGCCGCCCTTTACAAATATCCAGCTCGAAGCCGGTAGCCCCGACTCCCGCCTGTAGGTATGGTAAAGTCATTCATAAGGACAGAAACCTCTGACAGCTCCACTCCCCCAGAGCAGCGCAGGGTAAGTTGGCCAGAAGGGAGGGTGGGAGCCCCCCTGGCCGTTATCTGAGCGACCTCCGGGCAGGCATCTGCTCCCAGGCCCAGAGGGGGGTCTTTGTCGGTGAAAGGAGCATTTGCAGGGCCGGCCAGCGCCTGGTTTATGGACCTGGCCGGTGGGAGAGTGCACCCCGCCCAGCCTGCATCCAGGCCTGAAGTGTTTACCCCTGGGGTGATTTACATCACCCAGGTGTTCATTCGGGGAAACATCTCGGCTCCGAGCTGACACGGTGATTGCCCTGGAGTTGCAGACTTCGGCATTCTTCTGTTCGTAACGTCTGGGGGCCAAAGAGATTTTTAAAAACAGAAAGTCCTGGCCCAGAGTGGTTCGTGTCCTGGGGTTTTCACACAGGAGGGCCGAGGGACGTCTGAGCCCGGTGCCCCTCGCCCTTCCCCGGGTGGAGGAAATTCTCGTCGCCCAAACTGCGGCCCTCCCCACCCTCCTGCAGACCCCTGTCCTCCGCAGGCTGCTCTGGCCTTTCTGTAGCTGCGGACACGCCGCATCAGGCTTCCCCACTGCTGTTAGCATCCCGGGGCTCCCCAAACCAAAAGTGTTCTCCTCAGTCAAGATGCGGGAGATGCGGGTCTCTGGGAACACAGACGTGTCCTTGAGAAAGACCAGAGCTGGTGTGCATTTGTTCCACACGGATCCACCTCTGCTGGTGCTGACGTTTTGAAGACTCGTTCCGTAGGCACTCCTTTCACACCAGAAGCCTGTTCTGTGCTTGCTGCTCACATTTTGAGGCAGGTGGTGCCGTTGCCGTTTTGACCTGTGTTTGCACTGAGGGTTCCTAACGCCTGTACCGGGGTAGCCTTGTGCCGTCCTAACACCAAATTAAAATAAGCCCCGAGGAATCGAGATTTTGTTTGTTTTTCAAAAGCACATATTTAAAATGTTGTTTTATCGAACCCATCCCACCCCTATTTTGAAAGAGTTGGGACATATATTACATGTCCTTTTTTACACTTGTATCCATTATTTCTCCAGCCATTGCTGATAACTGATGAGGAAGAAAATAAGTGTATTTCTGCCACATGGAAATACATATTTGTGTAGGAGACAGACAAGGACAATTATGGGGAAATTGAGAATGCTTCTTGTCTTTTTGTTTTCATTTTTACAAATACCTCTTTCTCTGGTCCGGAGAATGCTCAGTTGATTCTTAGAGCTGGTCTCAATTCAGCTGTTTCTCTCTCTCCTTGACAACGTGTCTCCCAAACCCATCATTTTGCCTCTTTATGCAACCTGCAGATAGAAAGCATTTGGTCAAATGCTGGGGGCCATCAGATCTGGGTTAGCAAGTGATAGAATTCCTTCTGCTCTGACCTCTGTGTTTAAAAGAGTCTTTTCAGCCAGTGATTTGTGTACTAACAAATTCATAGAAGCACTCACATTTCTCCTATCTGTACCCCTTTCTTCCAAATTATAGATATGTAAACCTCCCCAACACAGAAAAAGATCACTGATTTGCTGTGCTAAACTGGGAGATATTTTCACCACCAGCAACTGTTTAAAATTCCCACCCCTGGAGTGAGGGGGAAAAAAATCCATCAATAAAACAAACTTTGATTTCCAAACGTCAGGCTAAATGACCACGGACCCGCTTGGGAAAAGGTTGTTCTCTGTGACTGCTCACAGCCTAATATTGAGAACAGTGGAAAATGTCACACTGATCATAAGAAAAAGAGCCAATGTGTAAAAGAACTAATTTTTCCATCGCTATGGACCTCTTAATGGTGTGCATTTGTGAATCTCTGGTGTGAATCTAAGATGCCTCAACACATGCCTGTTTTGAATGTGGGCGCATGAAAAGACGCGTGTCCACAGTCTGTTTTAACAAACTGCCTGAGAATTCTACCCACTCTGCAGGGCATCAATGCCACTAAGAGAACAACGTCACTAAACTACCAAACTCATTTATTTTAAACTCCGCTGAAACAGCTCCCCCAAAGCAGGTGACTATCGAAAGATTTTTTTTTTTAATTCTAAATAACAAGAGAGATAAAAGTGAATGTCATTCTATGAGGTCTGAACGTTAAAATGTTAAGAGAGAGTTAACCAGGGTCTGGTAAATGGCTAAACAGATTAGTAGCCTTACTTTTTAACATATAAACATCTGAAACCCGTTTCCTGTTTAAGAAGAAGAAAAAAAAAAAAGTCTAGGTGGATGACCTCGGGCACTTTTTTTTGATTAACAAATGTGAATTGTACATCATGGTGGAAAAAAAAAAATGGCCCACGCTTGGTGGTCTTTCTCCAGTCTGTATACGGGAGAGAGAGAGAAAAAATACAAAAATAAACGTTACCTTCTCACTTTCCGGGTGGGCAATGCCATTTCTGCAGTGGCGTCCAGGGCTCTGGCAAATGTTAAGGCTGTCACTGCGGACGGAATCCCTGTGGTCTGCGAGCCTCCGGAGAGTCCGAAGAAAAACATTCTCCGCATACTTGCTGGCGGGTCCTATCTCCAGGCCCTGGCCCGGCCCTGCAGGCTCGTGTCACCGGGCCGGCCGCTGGGACACACTCATCTGACCCCACGCCTCCCTCGCGGCTAGACCTGCAGCGGGGTGCCAGCCGGACCGGTTCACTGCCGCAACCCAGAGGACACACGGAGTGGAGTCAGCCTCCGGGACCAAGCGCCAGCTGCAGTCTGTTCAGCCGAAAAGAGCTTAGCGGTTCTGACACATTCTGACAAGATACATTTTATAGGGTTTGTGCTAAAATTTGATATTGGAAGTGGGGATTCCAATTTTATGTCTCGGATAATAACAATAACAGCTGGGACCTTTAAGAAATGTGTGTATTCCTCCCATTAAGAGTCACATAATAAAAACTATTTATGTCAAACACCTTATAAGGGAAAGATTTAGCCTGAATGTCAATATAACATATAATACTTTTTTATATTCAGATTAAAAAAAAAATCTGGGGAAAAAAATCCATTATCAATGTTAACTATTAGTTTTGACTTAGACCAGTGGATATGTGGTGGTTTTAAAAATCTAAAGTTGGCATCTTCTTGCTTTAATTTGCAAAGTCATTGAAGCGCCTCTTTTTGGTATTATTTCTGTATATATTAGAAGAAAAAAAAACAAAAAATGCTGATACATCTTTTTTTCCTTCAAGTCCTTCTGATGAAAAGATACAAAAGAAGGACACAGTTTTATGTGGCTTGATTTGATTTTGATAATTTCCAAGCCTGCAATAAAAAGAGTCGCTGGCCCTTACTCATCGGTGCTGTTTTTGTTCTCGGAGAGCAGCCGTGGCTTCGGGTCCAGGCTGGCGGCCCGAGCTCTCCTCATTCTGCTGGACAAACGGGGCAGCAGCTCAGATGGACTTCTTCCTCGGGAAAGGAATCTTGACATCTCGGCTCAAGGCAACGTCTGCAGCCAGATTTCAAAGGGGCTTCCACTCGACTCTGGCTTCCCTGGGGTCATCACACCGACACGCTCCCAGGGGAATGAGCCTACTGCCAAACCGACCAGGATTCTCGCCCGGGCCGGTCACTTAGAAATGGCTGCGCGGCCCTGCTAGGCCGGCTTGTTAGGAAACCCCAGCTTCCTTCCTATCTCATCTGCTTAGACGAAGAGCAGAACCTGATTGGGATGAGAAGAGAACCCCAATTAGCAAAGCCAAGAGACGGCCATCCGTCCTGCACCCACATCCCTGGGTCAGGTCCGCATGTTTTTTTTTGACTCATGGACTCGTGTGACCGCGGGTTAATGAGAAAAGCCCATGGTGGCGGGAACCATCATCCAGGCTCGCTGAGCCCCTACCCTGGCCCCCAGCGCCTCCTTGACAGGATGGCACCCCTGTCCATGGAAGGATGAAGAGCCCATGGGGACCAATGCAGAGCCCCCTGCTCCTCAGGTCCTGTTGGAACCAGCTGACACCAGCCTAAACTCGGCCAAATGCCAGCTGAATTTCTTTTGTTATTAAGTCACAACTTGAATGTTACAGCCCCTGAGTGAACACAATCTTAAAAAAAAACTTCCTACAAAGCCTCTCCCTTCTCTTCTTTGTCAGAAAGTTGCTTCAGCCTAAATAGAAGCCATTTCCCTTTTCTTTTTAAAGGAGAGGGTCACCAGGTGCCCCCTGGGGTCCTCTGCCAGCTTCACCCTCCAGTACCAGCACTAATAAAGGCCACACCCCTGTGTTGGTGGCCATATTCCACGCGCTGATTTAATGCTGGCTTCACGGCTGCTATCAGAGAGAAGTGTGCTCCCAGCCAGGACTGCAAGGGCGTCTGAAGACACGGTGAACATTTGAAATTAAAAACGTGCAAGTCCAGAGGATGCTGCAGACACTCGGAACACCAGCTTCACCCACCTCGTCTCCCATCTTCTCAGTGACCCTCACGGTAGCCATCATCACCCACACGTGACACGGGGACGCGGAGAGACAGGAAGATGGGTACCCAGGGAAGCTCGGCAGTGCTCAGGGATGCCTGGTCAGAGCCAGCCTTTGACGGGACCTGTTAGATGCTAAACATCTTCCCTGCAGTCTATTGGCTTCAGGGAAAAGTTTACTTGACCCCCTCTGTAACCCCAGGGCCTTCCCAGGTGGCACTGGTGGTAAAGAACCCGCGTGCCAATGCAGGTGACATGAGACACGGGTTTGATCCCTGGGTGGGGAACATCCCCTGGAGGAGGGCATGGCAACCCACTCCAATATTCTGGAAAATCCCATGGACAGAGGAGCCTGGCGGGCTGCAGTCCATGGGGTCACAGAGTCGGACATGACTGAAGCAAATTAGCACCCATGCACGTCACTGCAGGAGCCAGGCTTTCTTATCGCGTGCATCTCCTAGAAGAGGAAACAGACAGAGAGGTCAGTCCATCTCTGAAGACCAGAGTGCTGGAAAGTGACAGAGGCGTCCCGCAGAGCCCGGGCTGCAGCCCCTGAGCTGTCACATCAGGTCCAGTGTCAGCTGTGAAAGCCCAGGTCACAAGCTAGCCCGTCACCTGGGTGAGTGGCTTCACCAGCTGGAGCCTCAGTTTGCTCACCTGTGAAGTGGGGCTGGAATGGGCCCCACCTTGGAGAGCTGTTTCAGGCTCACACGAAACAGTCCAGGGAAAGTGCACAGCACGTCGGAGGCACCGCACAGTCACCGCGTGCAGACCTGGGGGGTGGAGTCTCAGCCCAAGGCCTGTTCTATGTTCTCTGAGCGGCTGCGGGCTACACAGCTTGTGTCGGGGACCCATCTGGGAAAGCTGGGCCACGTCCTCAAATACCAGGAGAGCAACGTGCCCGGGCGGCAGGCAGCATGGTTCCCACATCAGCCAGGCCTCAGCTGGGCGGTCCAGGTCTGCCCCATGGAAGAGCTGGCTGGCAGCAGGTGCCCTGGGGTACAAGGAAGGATGTGCAGGGCCCCCTCCTCACTGGGGGCAGCACATGACATTATCACAAGACAGCACGAGAGATCCACAGGCCCCCTGCCCGCTCACCAGCCTTTCGCTGCCCCGGCTACACTCTGGCTTCTGTCGAATCTGTTTGGATGGTCAACCCCCACCAGAGGCCCCTTCCTTCTCCACCCTCTTCAGACACATCAACGGCCGCACAGACAGCCCCAGGAACAATAAACAGCCTCACATCCCGAAGCTGGCTCTGCTGGAGGCCTGGGGGCTTCCCGACACTGGCTGGGCAGCATGGCTCTCGGAGGCTTGGGGGGTCCAGCAGAGCCAGTTGAGAGCCTGCTTCTGCCTCTGACGAGCTGTGTTTGTTCAGGCAAGTAGCTTGCCCTCTCGGGATCCCACTTTCCCTGATTGCACAAGGGCAGCAGGGATGGGCAAAATGTTGGCTTGCAATAAATAATCAATTGCTGTTTTGCTGTTCAACACAGACCATGAAAGGAAAACACCCGAATGGATTGAGAGCAGTAGATTTTTTTTTTAACAGGATGCCACCCCCTTACATGAGAGGCTAGAAAAAGAGTAGACTGTAAGACCCCAGGGACTGGCTCAGTAGTATACCAGGAAATCCCACCATCAGGAAACCTGGGTTTGGGTTTTTTTTATTTGCTGCTTAGCTGCAGCACGTGGAATCTTCCTTGCAGTGTCTGAGATCTTTCACTGTGGCGCGGGGCTCAGAATTTGTGGCATACAGGCTTAGTTAAGCCCCTTGGCATATGGTGTCTTAGTTCTCTGACTAGGGATTGAACCCACATCCCCTGCATTGGATGGAAGAGTCTTAACCACTGGACCACCAGAAAGTCCCTGGTTTGCTTTTTGCCACTCAGCTGCTGTGCCACCCTGGGCATATTACTTACCAAGTCTGGTCTCCTTTCCCCATCTGTAAGTGGTGATCCGTAAGGTTGCCTCCTACCTTCTTCCTTTAACTACCAACTTAAATCTTCGGCCTCCAAGAAATCGCCTTAATAAACACACTGTTCTTCAAGGTGCTAGAATGTTCTTAAAGTACCCACACATATATATGATTAAAATGATGGCAACATTTTCAAATACAAAAATCTTAAAATAATAGAGTGGTGGGGTTGTGGGTGATTTGTTTTTCTGTAATTTGTTGTTGTTGTTCAGTCGCTCAGTCATGTCTGACTCTTTGCAATGCCATGGACTGTAACCTGCCAGGCTCCTCTGTCCCTGGAATTCTCCAGGCAAGAATACTGGAGTGGATTGCCATTTCCTCCTTCAGAGGATCTTCCCAGACCAGTGATCGAACCTGTGCCTCCTGCATTGGCAGGTGGATTCTTTACCACTGAGCCACCAAAGTCTTGTATCTTCTTAACTTTTTCTGTGGATTTCTTCTTAAATACATATAGCTGTGACCGAACCCCTCGACTCTCAGACATAATCCTGTGGAAATGCCCCTGGACATTTGCCTCCAAAGTGAAAGGACCACAGACTTTTACTGTGGGAAGTGGACTTCATGGGAAAAGGCTTTTTTTTTATTATTATCATGAGTTCTTTGGAGGACATTAGCTTTCATATTAAGGGATTTATTTACAGAAACTATGGGGAGAACATTTCTGTTGATTAAGAACATATGTTAAAAAAAGAGAGAGAAAGGAAGAAAAAAGAAAAAGCACAGATTGTCACATCAGTATAAGACAATCCTGGAAGTGTACTATCTCTTAAACCCACACCTGTGAGTGGTGGAGGGAGGTGGCCTGAGCTAAACCACAGATGTCAGGGCTGCACGTGGGGACTCCTCTCATCCAGGGCCCTTGTGTGCAGTGCGCACACAAGCCTGGGGGTCTGGCTGAAGTGCAGGTTCAGATGAGCAGGTCTGGATGGTACTGAGCTTGTCCCTCATCAGCCAGCACCCAGGGATGCCCAAGTCACCTGGTTCAGTCTGTGAACCGCTCAGGGTGGCCGGGTTTAGAGCAGACCGACCGTGGGCTTCACCTGCTTGGCGGGGGTGGCTGCCCAAGCTCCTCCATTGGGAGCAAGAGTTCTCGACCTGGACCACACTTTAGAGTCACCAGGGGAGAATTTGAAAAATCCAGTGCCTAGGCTGCACCCTAGACTAATTAACTCAGAATCCTTGGGGGTGTGGCCCAGGCATCAGGTTGCTTTCAAAGCACCCAAGCACCCCAATGTGCAGCTGGCTCTGAGGATGGCTGGTTTAGACACTGCCTCCCTCAAGGCTGGGGAGGAGGGAGTGAAGATGGATTGGTGATGTCTGTCAGGGGGAAGGGAGCGGAAGATCGATTGGTGATGTCTGCCAGGATGCCAGCATGGTGGAGAAGGATGAGGGACTTAGCATCCCTCAGGGCTAGGTGCCAGGTCTGCAGACTCTTGCCTACAGAGCCCAGCTTTTATTCCAGGATGACACACAGGCAGAGGTCCCTGTCTGAAGTACACTCCTCAGGACATAGTGTTCAGGCTTCTGGTGCATTGCTTGGCTGTGATTGGTTGGGCAGGGTTGAACGTTGACCTTCTGGGTCAGCCATGGTGGAAGGGGACAGGTTGCATGAGCAGGAGGCCGTGAGAGGTTGAGCCATGACTTGAATATCACCCCAAAGACAGGTTGGGGAGTGGGGTACATTCATGTAAGCCCCAATCTTAGGGATCCTGGAAGTTTGCCAGGAAGGATAAAGACCCCAGTGGGTTGCCCACATCCCAGTCAGGCCATCCAAAGCAAGAACGTGATTGAGGAATTCGGTGTTTCTCCATATGCACTGACGGTAGGGTCAGAATAGAGGCCATCTCTGGGGAGGGTTTAGGCTTTGAAGGAGCAGGTCTTCTGGCTGGGGGCCCTGGGTGCTGGTGTATACCTTGTATTGAGGTGTACAATCATGTAAAACCATCAAGCTATAAATTTAAGACTTGTACACTTTCTGTACTTCCCTGGATATAAGTTAGTGAAAGGGGTTCATTCGTGTCTGACTCTTTGCGTCCCCATGGACTGAACAGTCCATGGAATTCTCTAGGCCAGAATACTGGAGTGGGTAGCCTTTCCCCTCTCCAGGGGATCTTCCCAGCCCAGGGATCGAACCCAGGTCTCCTGCATTGCAGGTGGATTCTTTACCAGCTGAGCCACAGGGGAAGCCCAAGAATACTGCAGTGGGGAGCCTATCCCTTCTCCAGCAGATCTTCTTGACCCAGGAATTGAACCAGGGTCTCCTGCATTACAAGCGGATTCTTTACCAACTTATCAGGGAAGCCCTATGGATGTAAGTTAAACACCAAGAAAAAAGGAAAAGAAATTAAAGGCAAGAAATGTAAATCTATACAATAAGTAAAATGTTCCAAAAGAATGTAGAAACACACAAATAGAAGTGATTTTTTTTAACTTTGTATTTTATATTGGAGTATAGCCAATTAACAGTGTCGTGATAGTTTCAGGTAGACAGCAAAGGGACTCAGCATAGGTACACGTGTATCCATCTAGGCTACTACATAACTTTGAGCAGATAAAAAAGACAATTACAAACAAGCCATTAGATGGGGGAAGCAGGGAAACATGACAAAAAATTGTAACAAATCTGAGGCTCAATGAACAGAAAAGAAAGTGAACCAGTAAACCAAATCACATTAAATATACTAATTGTAAATATAAGCACAGCCCTTAGTTAGCACTTTGCTGAATTTCCTTACCTCCTTTTTCGTGATTGAGTACTACTTTTTTGTTGAATTTCATAAAGGCATGGGGATAGCACCATAATCTTTTCAGGGTTTGTCTCAATCTGCTCTGGGCTGGATTAAAGTGTTGAAATTAATCAGGTGATCCTTGAGGACTTGGAGGGAATATTTTTAAGGATCTGAGATCTCAGAGGTCTTGAGCAAGGAGAATCCATGCAATAGCCAGGATGGATTAAGCCAAAGCCTGAACAAGGCTTACAAAGATGTAACTGAAAACAAAATCAATACTAAACTGTAAAGTGGAAATGACATGGCAGCTTTTCCTCCTCCTTTCAATGTATCAAATATCAAATCCATCTTTGAAAATGTAAGAACTGTTTTTCGGAGAAGGGGACTGGAGGAGCCTGTTTTTCCTGGTGAGCTGAATATGGTTTGCATGGGGATGTGGTGTGTGGGTGATGATGGGGCTGAGACGAGGCCCTGGTTTTGGAGAAGAGAAGGAGTTTGGACACTATTGTTATAGGCCAGACTCTCCAGTGCACATGTCTGTGATCAGAAAGAGACAGAGCAAAGGGGACGTGTCAGGTGTGGCAAGGAGTTGTGGGACACTGCCTAGAGAAGCAGGCACACTTACAGGGTCCTGGGAGTCTGGATAGTCGGGGGCAGAGAATTCAGGGTTCCTCAGAGAGGGATCTGGAGAAGGAAATGGCCATCCACTCCAGTATTCTTGCCTGGGAAATCCCATGCACCAAGGAGTGTGGCAGGCTACAGTCCATGGGGTCACACGAGTTGGACACAACTAAGCAACTAAGCTACCACCACCACCAGAAAGGGGTGGCACAGGTAACGTGCCTGGCTCACCTGTTCTCACGGGCATGTTTTTCTGGGGAACATCACTTTCATTCACCGTGAGTTGTGACTTACAAAATGCCCTCCCCAAGAGGGACAGAAAGGCAGTGACAGAAATTTATACCAAGGTGTAAATGACTACCTGCAGGCTCCCTTCCCCAAACCAGGATTGATGAAGAGATTTGGGAAACCCAAAGTGGGCTGGAGAGGGGACAGAGGAGGACTCTCCAAAGCAGGAAGGGTGGGGCCAGGTCAAATCACCACTCACTTTGAAGGGACAGCCCTTACAAGGAGCACAAGGGAAATTCCGGGTCAGCGTTGGTTCTCACCATCAGCATGGAAGATGTGGGTGAATTCATGCATCACTATAGCTTCCGAGGGGCTTCCCTGGTGGCTCAGTGGTAAAGAATCTGCTTGCCAATGCAGGAAATGTGGGCTAGATCCCTGGATCAGGATGATCCCCTGGAGAAAGAAATAACAACCCACTCCAGTATTCTTGCCTGGGAAATCCCGTGGACAGAGGAGCCATGGGGTTGCCAAAGAGTCAGACACAACTGAGCGACTAAACAACAAATTTCTGAGTCCCATTCAGCTGCATGCAGAGTCAGTGTCAGAAGACCGTGAGTCTAATGCAGGTGGCCCACAAGGAGAAATGCTGCCCTGTGAGCACAGGTCCTGGGAGGGGGTGACCCGAGAGCCCAGCCCTGAGGGGAAAATCCTGAAAGGGAGAGGGGGCCCCTCCTCCAGCCGCATTTACTCCTGGGTCACCCAGGACAAGAGTAAATGAAATGAGCAAAGTGACAGGGGCCAGAATTGCTGTAACTGACTGTGGGAGCAGGAGCCCCACCAACAACCTAGGAATCCACTCTGACCTACCCCTTGCCCCTCCCTGAAGCGGACAGCCAGGGGTGTCTGCTCCAATTAAGCATTCCGGAGCAGAGGAAGTAACCACAGGACAGGTTTGGGGACCCACTGGACCCACTTGGGGACAGGACTGAGCTAAGACTCCACTGATGCCCTGAAAGGACCAGTAGACGCAGTGCCATGGCGAGCCTTGGCATCAGCGTCTGTGCCCCGGACTCCCCAGGTATCTGATTGTCTCCTTCCTCCACGTGGTCACCTTGGCGGTCGGCTGTTCTTCCCCACCCAACCTCGCCCCTCCAAGACCTTCTCACATGGCAGCCAGTTGGCGTGCCACTCCCCAGATGTTGGCAATCATCCTCTTGCTTAAAATCCTTCATGGAGGGGAGGTCACCCATACAGGGCTCCAGTTGTGGGGTCTTGGCCCCGCACTGACTTCAGTTGTCCCTTGGCTTGTGGCCGCCTCCCTCCAGCCTCTGCCTTAACACCACCTCTCCTCATCTTTCTCTTCTGTCTCTTATAAGGACACCCGTCCTTGGACTGAAGGCCCACCCAGGCCTGCTTCAGGATGAGCTCAGCGGGAGACCCTGAGCCTAATTACATGCACAGAGAGAAGAGTCAAGATGGCAGAATAGAAGGACATGGAGCCCAGCTCCTGCCAAAGATACAGCCAAAATACATCCCCACATGGAAGAGTTCCTGGAGAATACCTCACTGGACGATGGCAGAGGATACCAGACACCCCGAGGTGCAATAAAGAGCTCCATGTAACCAGCTAGGATGAAAACAAAAAGAGAAAAAGGAATCGGGACGGGACCTGCACCCCCAGGAGGAAGCTGGAAAGGAGAAAAGGTCCCCCTACATGGGGAGCCCCTTTTCGGGAAGGGACCTTAGTGGGGACAGAGGGGGAGTCTCGGAGGCTCAGAAGAGATTGCAGCTGCAGGTTGGTGGCAGCCAGAACAGAGAGAGAGTCACACCACCTCACTGTGGTCCCCAGCCCAAGACTTGAGACTGCTGGTACCTGCGGGGCTGGGGACTGAAACTCAGGCTTCAGAGGACTGACCTGCGGAGAGAACTGGGGTTAGAGACAGCCTGAAAAGGGCCGGACTGTGATGCTGAAACCACACAACTCAGACTGGGACTGGAACCCAGGGGCTGGGAGTCGAAACCACTGTCTTCATTGAAATTGCACACCTGATCTGAGGACTTCGTGAAGCTCTGGTTCTATATGTGTCCCCACAGAAGGAATTCAGTGAGGAACTAAGTGATAGGTAAGAAGTAGATTTATTTAGAGAGATACACACTCCCCAGACAAAATGTGGGCTGTCTCAGAAGGCGAGGGAGTCCCTGAAATACAGGGAGGTTAGCTTCTATAGGCTGGGTGATTTCACAGGCTAGTGAGTGGGGGGACTATTCCAACTATTTTGTGAAGTGCGTATGTTTGTGTGCTCAGTCATGTCCGACTCTTTGCAACCCCATGGACTGTAGCCCACCAGGCTCCTCTGTCCATGGGATTTTCCAGGCAAGAATACTGGAGTGGGTTGAAAGTGGTGGGGATTTCCAGAAGTTAGGCCACCAGCTACTCTTTGGGTTTTGATGGCTGGCCTCGGAATTGTAGATGTGTCATTTAGCCGATGTGTTACAATGAACGTATAATGAAGCTCAGGGTCCCCTGGAAGGCAAATATTCCCCCATCTTGGCCCTAGTAGGTTTCAGATTTTGTCATGTTCTTGATGACTGTCATTCTTTTAAAGCTGTGCCCTGCCACACTTCCCCCATGTCTCAGTACCAGCCACATCTGGGGGTGTTTGCAGAGGAAGCCCAGACGCCATAGAAGCCAAGTGCCCTTACTAACCAGCTTGGCTTGCGAAGGGAGGGGCAGGGCCACCATTAGCAGCCTAGCTTTTGGCATTCTCGTGGCGGGTGGGCACCACCATTGAAACCCCGCTGTTAACGTGCATGCATGGGAAAGGAGTGATGGGGGTAACCTTCCAGTTTGGAAAAACAAAAAGTCTAAAGCCCTGTGCACGCCTGGCCTCTTTGCCCAGCCTCAGGCCTTTGTACCAGGCCTCATCTGGTTCACAGTCCAGTATTGTGCTGTGTTAGTCGCTCAGTCATGTCCGACTCTTTGTGACCACATGGACTGCAGCCCACCAGACTCCTCTTGTCCATGTGATTCTCCAGGCAAGAATACTGGAGTGGGTTGCCATCCCCCCTTCCAGGGGATCTTCTCCACCCAGGGATAGAACCCAGGTCTCCCACATTGCAGGTGGATTCTTTACCGTCTGAGCCACCAGAGGCAGGTGTGGAGGGAGAGACATGGGGACAGGGGTCCTGTGGGCAAAAAGCATCTGTGGGAATAGGCACCAAGCATCTAGGGGTTAGATAGGGTGTCCAGAGCCAGTCTACATAGCGCCTCTGCAGGAATTCTCCAGATGGTGCCCGTCCTGGGCTGACCCAACCCTTCCCAGGGTGAGCAGCTGGGTGACTGTGGTGGGTGGAAGCGCCCACTCTGCTGGGCAGGGAGCAGACCCCACAACTGCTCACAGCAGCCCTGAGATGTGGGGACAGGAAGTGCCAGGATCAGTGGGGCTGTCTCTGGGTAAGGGTTCCACACAGAGCATCCACTTTCTTCTGTCCACCCCCAACCCAGAGTTTGGCCCACAGGGGTCCTTTGCAAAAACAGCTGCAATAGTGAAGCCCCATCTTTCCAGCGGGAGTGGCGGCTCCCCATTGCTTTATGTCATAGCAGTGCTATTTCCTTTTATTATAAATAGGAATTTCACTCAAAGGGGTGCAGCCTAATACCCCTGGCCGCTTTGTACTTTAATCAGAGCTTTCCTGCCGAAAAATGTTTATCTTCCAGCAAAGAGGTGCTAATTTTATCTTGCAAGAGTGGGTATCTGCTTACGTCCCTTCTACCTTCGAGAAAGATAACCCCAAACGCATTATGTCATCTAAATACAGCATCCTTGGAGATCAAAGGGTAATGTACACATCTGCCAAGGTTGATGGAGCGGCCATTGGCGGGCCCTTCCGCCCGGCTGCGTGTGCTCCATTGATAGACGCACTTTGCCATTTCTATGAAAGAAACTCCCAGGCGCTCTGTTTGTGCCAGTTGATTTTGGCGATATTGGGACGTTTTGAAATGAGACTCCAAAATAGATATGCCCTTCTCACCCCTCTATGTAAGCCCGCGCCACAGGAAATGGCACAAGTTCAAATTTTTGTGATGGAAGCAACTCAGGACCAGATAAGACATATGTCCCTGAGAGGGACATTTTCGTGTTTAAAATAGAGTCAGAATGATCCATAGCCCAGATCCACCTGAGTGTGTTTGCCTTTCGACTCCAGTCCTCCTCCTGATCTCAGTTCAGTGTTTTTCATTTTCTTGGATCCCAGTGCATTATAAAAGAATACATCCCAGCACGCACACACACTTGAAATAAAAGCTCATAAGACGAGATGTAATCTTACGCTATGCACTGCACTGACATGTCTTGTCCATTCCCATCTACCTCTCATCCTTTGCTTCTCAAAGTGTGGTCCCTGGACCAGCAGCATGAGCATCATCTGGGTTAGAAATTCAGAATCAAGGGCCCTGCCCCCAGCTGCACAGTGACCATGTTTGAGAAGCACTGGTCTAGCCTATTCATTTTTTTGAAGCTTTAAATTTTTTAATAACTTCGTTGCAGCTCGCTAAAAGGACTCTCCACTCACCCGCACTTCCTGATCTGGGATTTGACAAACCTGCTTCGGGGCTCTGGAGCCAGGGTACGGAGGGCTTCAGGCAGCTCTATTGTGAGGAGAAATCAATACGTCCTACACCTCTGCCCTGGCGGTCGCTTTCTGCAGACACCCTCCCAGCCTCCAGACTAGAGGGGATGATCTCAAAGCCTATCCCCCACTTCCACGCCCCTGTTGCTGCCTCCTCCTCGGCCTTCTCCTGGGAGACCCTACCACCTCGCACACCCCCAGAGGTCCCCAGTATGCTCAGAAAGACGAAGATTTCCCACTCAATGTGTTTCAGAGGCTTTGTCACCACTTGGAGTTTAAGCCCCTGTGTTCTGTGGAGTTTGCAAAGAATTCTAAAGCTTAGGGGGAGCTGCATAGAGAGTGGCCTACCACAGGCAAGGAGCCTGGCCACTTGGGCCACTTACTATGACCTCGTCTCCCTGGATCCCTCATCGTTAAGGGTCCTCTCAGAGCCCTCAGACCCAGGAGGGCCTCTGGGGCAGGACAGCTGGTGGGCGACGCGGGATGAAGGAGGACAAGAGGGAAGGAAGCATCAGATGTCATGGGGAAAGGCTGACTCCCGCCTCCTAGATTTAGAGTTGAGAATAAAACCAAAAGTCCTGGAAGCTCCTCAGACACCCTCACAGGGAAGGGCGATTGTCTTCCTCAGCTCAGGGTGGCTTGCTATTGTTGTTCAGTTGCTCAGTCGTGTCTGACTCTGCAACCCCATGGACTGCAGCAAGCCAGGCTTCCCTGTCCATCACCAACTCCCCGAGCTTGCTCAAACTCATGTCCACTGAGTCAGTGATGCCATCCAACCGACTCATCCTCTACCATCCCCTTTTCCTTCTGCCTTCAGTCTTTCCCAGCATCAGGGTCTTTCCAATGAGTCGGCTCTTTGCATCAGGTGGCCAAAGGACTGGAAGGATTAACAGGGTAGAATGACAGTATAAAGGCGTACAGCATCGGGATGTACAGAGCACCTTGAGCTGGCCAGGCTGGGGCAGCAGGGCAGCTGGCTTCTCCTACAGAGTGGATCCATCCCCATGCTGTAAACATGCACCGCCTCACACAATTTTATCCTTTTTAAAAAAAAATTTTCAGGGCCTCACTCAGTGGTCCAGTGGTTAAGACTTTGCCTTCCATTGCAAGGAGTGCGGGCTCAGTCCCTGGTCAGGGTGCTCAGATCCCACATGCCTAATGGCCAAAACCCAAAATACAAAACAGGGGCAATATTGTAAGAAGTGCAATAAAGACTTTTAAAATGGTCCATGTCAAAAATATATATATATATTAAAAAAAACACCTTTTTTTTAATAAAATAAAATTTCAGAAATAACCTCCATCCTGGAAAATAGACAAAAGCCCAAAGAAACAACAAAACTCACCTGTATTTTCCTTATACTGAGAAAACTTTGCTGGATATCCTAAAGACCTTCCAGCATCCTTGCCATCGAGAATCCCATGGACAGAGAAGCCTGGAGGGCTACAGTCCTTGGGGTCACACAGAGTCGGACACGACTAAGAGACTAACACTTTCACTTTTTTTCACACAGACATAAATCTGTGTACACAGAGGAGCTGCTGCCTTGCATGGTTTATAAACATAGATGGTGTAATACCAAACACATTCAGGAACCCCCCCTTTTCTCCCAACAATATCTTAGAAGTGCTTTTGTTTTTCAGATTTTTGCCCATACTGCACAGCAGCATGTGGGGTCTTAATTCCCTGACCAGGGGTTTAACCAGTGCCCACTGCATTGGAAGGCAGAGTCTTAAACACTGGATTGCCAAGGAAGTCCAAAATCTGTTTTTTTTTTAAATTGCAGTATAGCTGATTTACAATATTATATTAATATCAGGTGTGCAGCAGAGCGATTCGATATTTTTTACAGATCATACTCCATTAACAGTTATTACAGGACAATGGCTGTAAGCCCCCATGCTGCACAGTCTGTCTTGGCTGTTCACCTCGTGTATACGCAGTAGTTCGTGCCTCTTCATCCCCTGCCCCTGGTTTTCCCCTCCCTGCTTGCCTCTTCCCAGAGGTAACCATTGGTTTGTTCTCTGCATCAGTGAGTCTGGTTCCCTTCTGCACATACATTCACTTGTACTGTTTTTTAGGTTCCACATAGAGGTCTTTCCATGTCCTCTGTGTTTTGGCCTCGTTGTTAAGCCAGTGCTCAGTCTTTCGTACGGTTTTCAAACGCCACAGTTTGCTTTGCCATGTTCATATCCATCGTCATTTCAGTTACTTTCCATGTCTTCTTATAACAAACATGTTTGCCTGAACATCCCCAGACCTACCCCTCTGTTCTTACGTGGGTATGTCTTCACCAAAACTGGGTTCTAAGAAGTGCAGTGTCTAGGTTGTCAGACGTGTGGGTTTGCAGTTTGAGTAGATCCTATCAATCACTTCTGTAAAAAACAGCGGTCTGTGGACCCATGGTGGCTAAGCTTACTCCCCATCCTCTTCCCACTGCTGGCCATGGCCAGTCTCTGCATTATGACTAACATGTGAAGTAATAGCAATATCCTGTTATTTTAATTTGTTTTTTATTTAGAAAAAAACTTATTTATGTGACCACGCTGGGTCTTAGTCACAGCATGTGGAATCTTCTGGTCATGGCATGTGGGATCTACTTCCCTGACCAGGGATGGAACCCAGGCCTCTACACTGGGAGCTCGGAGTCTTAGCCGCTGGCCCACCAGAGAGATTGCTGTATCCTGTTAATTTAACTGGCGTGTTTCTGCTCCGCGGTGTGTTTGGACATCTTTTCACACCTGGCATTTGTGCTTTTCTTTCAGGGGCTGCCTCCCCTTGTCCTTTGAACAGTTCTGCTTGGACGTCCTGTAGGTGAGTGTTTATCTTCTTTTAACCTGATCTCTAAAAGTGCATTAAATATTTTGGATGTTGTTCTGTGCTTTATATTTTGCAAGTATTTTTTCCCAGTTGGTCGCTTGGATTTTCAGTTTGTTTATGGTGTTGATTGTTACGCAGATTTTTGACTTGGTTTGCTTTTGCATTTATACTTTTAAGAAAGCGTTCTCTATCTTCCAAGTCTTCTACATTTATTCCTAATAGTTTTATGGTGTAAGTTCTTTGTTTGTTTTTTTTTGCTTTTGCACTTTTGCCAATTGTTCTAATGCCGTTTATTGAGTGGTTGGTCCTTTTCAAGATGTACTGAAATATCTTTGTTGTCATCATGTGAGAAATGCCCATACATACGTATGGGCTGCTAAACACCCTGTTCTGTGGGTTGGTCTGTTTATTTTTTTTTTTTTCAATATGCTTTCATGGCAATAATTGCTAGACTTCACTATGGTCAAAAAATATGTTTTGTATCATTTCAACCTTTTTAACTTTACTGAGACTTGCTTTATGATCCAGAAGAGTGGAAGGGCAGATTTTTCTGTAAAGGGGGGGATTGCAAACAATTTAGGGTTTGCAAGGCAGGTAATGTCTCTGTTGTGTATTCTTTGTGGTTTTGTTTAGTTTTATTTGGGACAGCCCTTTAAAAGTATGAAAACCATGCTTAGGTCATGGACTATGCAAACACAAGCCATGAGCCACAGTGGCCCAGCAGGTGGTCGGCCAGCCTTGGTTGGCTCTCTGTGTGCTCAGGAGAAGCGGTGGGCTCTGCTGTCGTTGGGTAGCACATTCTGTCAATGTCCCTCAGGTCGAGCTGGTTTATAGAGTGCAAGTCTTCTATACCTGTCATGATCGTTGTGTTTGCTTGTTTTTTTGGATCATTGAGAGAATCTCCACTGTATTTGTGGATTGGACTCTCTCTCCCGTTTGGTTTTTGTCTCCTGCATTTTGAAGGTTAAGCACTTACTTCATCACTTGGCCTCATGAAGAATGGTTACATCGAACTGGTTTGTTGAATTAGTAACTAAAATATAATCGATGTCTTTGCTGCTGGCAGTTTTACCAATAACTCTCTCAGATTCTAAGCTGTGAAACACCAGTCTTCAGTTTGCAATTCTTCCAGAATCCAATGGTGAGGACATTCTGATGGGTCCTCAGTTTTCTCATGTGTAAAATGTAAATAATAAGGCTCCTTGGTTGGTTGGGAAGATTAATTGGGATGATCCATGTGGAGGCTAGTAAAAGTAGGTGCTTGGTGCATTTTAGCTATTAGGATTAGAGGATTACTATTAGCATTCTTTCCTAAGTACTAGAGGCAAACACAAGAAAGCTTTTGCTTGGCATGTGGCTGTGGTTGACCAGGAAAGATGGGGAGCAAGTTGGGAGCAGTCACTGACCAGACTTCAACCACATGGCATGGATTGTATTCTGACTCCCAAGTTTGCAAATGGTATCCCTCCCATTCTCTCTGACAACCACAAAAGATAAAGCCCACTCACCCAACATCCACTTCTATAGTCTCCAAAATGTTAAATCCTAGACTTTGTCATGAATGCAAATAATTATGAGAACCACAGTGAAAACAGTGTTGTGGGGAGAGGTGCATGGATGGTAGAGTCAACAGACTTGAGCACAAATCCTGACTTCAGTGCTTACTGGGTGTATCAGTTAGCTTTTGACATGAGAGTGCTGCATAACAAACCACCACAGAACCTCAGCATCATGAGAATGCTAAGTATGTATTGCTTGTACATCTGGAATGAGCTGGGGTTCAGCTGGGCAGCTCTGCTGATCTTGGCTGGATTCACTCGTGTTCTGGGATTGGCAGTGGGGCTGATCTATGCTGACTGTTCCTGGGACAAAGAGGGCGCCCACTCGGCTGTACTTGTTTCTCATCTCCAGCAGGCCAGCTCGGGCATGTCCTTGTGGCCATGGCAACATCGCCAGAGAGCACGTCCCAGTGTGGGGCCACTTGTTAAACCCCCTTCCCTCATGGTGACCAACACAAGTCATGCGGCTGGGGCCAAAGTCCAGGGGTGGAGCCTGTTGCCCTGCCCATGGAGTCAGAGTTCTCCCCAGTTACAAGGCAAATGCAAAAATGTAGGCAGGGGTGAAGAACTGCCACTGGCCATCTGCCACCCCAGGTGTGTGATATCTCAGGCCCAGTTTGTTCATCTGTGACTGGGGGACCGTTCTCTATCTCACCTGTCTGGTGAGAGGTTTAGATTAAAGAGAGTGTCAAGGGCAGATGGTATAGGACCTGATGCAAAAGAGATGTCCGACTGGGGGCAGCCCTTCCTTTATTAATGATAATGATTGATGGATAATGATGATTGTGGATTCACATTCCACAGCTGAGAACCTAGCTTTCCCTAGTCTTCCTTCCTAAAAAGAACAGATCAGTCTCTGTGTTCTGTATTTCCTGCAGTGTGAAGCTTCGCCTTTTGTTTTTAATAGTACTTTTTAAAGAGCAAATGTTTTTAGGTTTGAATTTTATCCATTTCTTTGGTTAGTGCATCTTCTATCATGTCTAAGAAAACCTTACTTCATGAAGATATATTTCTTATACTTTTTTTAAAAAAGTTTTATAGTTTTAGCTCTTGTGTTTAGATCTTTGGTAGATTTAAAATTAATTTTTGTATATGGTGTGAGGTAGGGGTTGGAGTTCATTTTTTCCCCACATGACTATCTGGTTGCTCTGTGCATTCCTTATTGGCTAAGTGTTGAATTCTATCAAATACTTCTTCCATACCACATCACACATTGAAATACTAACAAGCATGAATTGCAGAAATAGATTGATAATAACCACCAGGACTATGAACGGGAATGGAAAGAGGACTCATTCCTTTGGGTTGGTTTACTACCTCCATAGCTAGAGGCATGTGACAGACAGCCACATGCAAATCTTCCTCTCCTCCCAGATAATCACCTTTCCAGCCTCTTACTGCCAGCAGTGAGCACATGACCCAGTTTGGGTCAATGGCCCATGAGAGAAAGTATGCTGTGAGACTCCTGGAAAAGAGGTTTTCTCCCCAGTGAAAGGAGAGAGGTCACTTGTCCATCTCCCAGACCTTGGAGGAAGTCCTATGAGGACATGATGTTTAAGGCAACCCCTGCCGCCTTGTAACAATGCTGGGAAGGCCACGAGAACTTCAGAGATGCTAAGCATTACTGGGAAACTCATTCCATCACAGGGCACTGAACCCAGACTTCCTATTTGGGGAGATAATTTACTTCTTTATGATGTGTGCCACATTAGTTGATATTTTATTTTGTATAAACCATATAGGCTCCTCCCCCAACCCCCAATCCCAGTCCAGTCTAGAATGAATATTTTCTAGCAAGTCCACTAGGTATTTTCATCATCCAATTCTCTCCAAACATGGAAATGGAGGAGATGCTGATTCCATAAGGTGTAGAGTCCTGGGATGGGACCTATGGGCACAGAGGAGACAGCGCTAGGCCTGGAAGTTCCAAGGCTGGGTTCTCACACTGCTGGCCTCCCCAGCACCTCTGGGCTTCCTTCATTCTCTCCTGTCCCAACCACCTTCTCTTGATAGAGCCTTCCTTCCACCTGAAATACTCCCCTTGACATCTGCCCTTCCCCTTGTCTGGCAGGCCCTCCTCATCCTTCAGGCTTCAGTTTAGTGATTACTTTCTCAGGGGGTCCCTCCCAGGCCCTCCCAGACTCTCTCTTAGCACTCTGAATGTTCACTTGTGGCAGTGATCCCAATTGAAATCAAGTGTGTGATTTGCTGTAATCTGTCTCTTCCACCTGACTGTAAACTCCCTGAGGATGGGGGTCAGAGCTGCCATTGGGGCCCCATACTCAGCACCTACCTAGTACAGTGCCTGCCATCTTAGAAGCATTCAGCACACATCTCTGATGGATTGATGGGGGGTGAATGGATGGGTGTATGGAAGGACTGATGGGTGGATGGATTTGTGAATGGATGATGGATGGATGGATTGTTGGTTAGATGAACTGAATGGCACTCCCACAACTTACAAGATCGAAAGCAAGTTACTTCCCCTTTCTTGGCTGTAGTTTTCTCATCTGTCATATAATGACCCTGGACTAGATGGAATCTAAGACTCTCTCCACTGCCAGTTCTTCATCAAATTGAATCCAGATGCTCGGATGTGGCTTTCCTTTCAGAATTGGCCCTCCCCCCATCTATCCATTTTCTTTACCACTGCTGGTGACCCTGAAGTTGTCCCAGAAGCTCATTCCGTGTAAGCATCCCACTGAGGACAGCTGGAGCTGGTGACCTTAACCACCCCAAGATGCTGGTGTGGTGGTTTCCAGGCTTGGGAAGGCTTCAGTGTCTGGTGGTTTCTCCCAGATGCCAGCTCCCAGTTCCCTTGTCTAGTGATGGGTAGGCAGACATTTTGGTGGGCTGGCAGCAGCTGGTGGAGATGTGCCTTCATTTCAGCCCATCTGTTCAGCGTCACATGCATGGAGAGTAAGAAGAGTCCTCTTTTCAGATTAAAGATCGGAACCAGCGCAGTGTCCTGCAGTGCCCATTCTGGGCTTTTACATCTGTGTAGTGGGTGCAGCAGGGGCTCCAGCCTGGGCACGTGGAAAGTTATCCTAGAAACCCATAGCATCCACACTGGTGTCTTAAATCTCTTTATCACAATACCCACTGGAATCAAGGCGACGACCCATCACTTGTACTTTTCTTTCTACCTACCTCCCCTGCTCTGGCAGGAATCATGGTCAGAGGGGACCATTTATTGAGCCCCGCAGTGCCAGGAGCAGTGCTGGGGCCATTTCCTGCTTTCTCTCAAATCCTCACAATAGTTCTCACTGTGCATTCTCACCCTCATTGGGTAGATGGGGTAACTGAGGATCAGAGGTGCCCCTAGATCTTCCCAGGGCCACACAGCTTTACATGGTGGGTCTGAGATTTGAACCCAGCTCCAGACCTCTGAGGCTGTGTGTGTGTGCTCTGTCCAAGGGGCACCCATGGCGGCCCCACCCATAGGGGATCAGAAGGTGGAATCAGAGCCAACACCCCGGCTGCCTCCCCTCGCCTGTGCTGATGCCCTGCAGTGATGCGGGTGAGGCAGAGACAAGCCATGAGACCGGCAGTGGGGATCCCTCTGGGCTTGTGGCTGCTCCACTGACCCACCACCTGTAGCCAGTTCTGTGGGATGGTCACACATCTCTTTGAAATGAAGATGATGACGTGTTGTTGGTGAGTTTTTTTTAATATATTCATGTATTTATTTGGCTGTGTTGGGTCTTAGTTGCATAGCACGGGATCTTTCCTTGCAGTGCATCATGACCTTTCTAGCTGTGGCACACAGGCTTAGTTACCCTGTGGCGTGAAACATCCTAGTTCCCCAGCCAGGGCTCGAACCCACGTCCCCTGCATCACAAGGCAGATTCTTAACCACTGGGCCATTAGGGGAGTCCCCGTGTTTTTAAGAAGTGAAAGGAGGGTATTTAGAAGGACGGGATTCAGGGGCGGGGAATGTGTAAATAGAATGCTTAGAGCTGCTGCAATACCTTGGGCTGGAGACAGTCTCCAAGATGCTACCTTGGAGCATTGATGGAGCTCAGCTACCTGCTACCTCCATCCCTCTTGACCTGTGAGAAGAGTCACCTCCCAGGTTTACCTTCTATTAGTCTTGAGTGAGTTACTTGCAGCTGACAGCATTCCAAACTAGTACACATTCTAAACCACAAACCACCTTTCAGACGCCCAATGCCTTCGAAGACTGTCCAGGGGAAGATCCAATTCCTTATCCCCCATTACACAAACGTCTGAACTCTTCCCCCCACCCCTCCCAACCATCTCAGGCAAGCCTCCTGGTGCACTCTGCCTCTCCATGACAAAGCCCCACAGCAAATTCCATCTCATCCATCGTCAAGGGCTCCTTAGCCACTGTCTGTTCTCTAGCCACATTCCAAATTACAAACAACAGAAAAAAAAATCATAGAGAGAGCTGGCCTCCCCACATCTCCAACTCCACAAACACAATCAGATGATGGGAGGCAAAAATCAAACAGCCTGGCGTTCCATCTGCATCGCGAATCTGCAGTCCAGATTCTCCCGGGTAGCAGCGCATGCCTCCCGCCACCACATCATTACCCAACCCTGCCATTAGGGATGGCAAACCCGTACTTACAATCAAAATGAACGTAATATGGAACCAGGAGGCAGCTCAGTTCCAGGAACAGCGGCGGAGCCCGCCCGTCCCCTGCCGGCCCCTCCAGCTCCTGCCATCGGCAGCCCCGGTTCTGCGCTCAGCAGACATTCACCCTGACGTCAGGACCTACACTGCCATCCCTTCCATGTCCGCCTCCTGCCTCCTGTCCCAGAGAAGCCATCTCTTCCGCCGTGCATTTTCCTCCTCTCTCACTCTGATCTCTGCCTTTCTGATCAGACACTCTCTAACTTCAGTGAGACCGCAGCAGTGCAGAGTCAAGATCCCTGGGGCCGAAGCTTTTATAGTTTACAGCAGCAGTACCCACTGTTGGGCCTGGTGCAGGGGAAGAGGGCAGCGTCCTCTATTTGGCTTGGCGGGGTGTGAATCGAGCCGCCAGCCTGGAGCACAAGGCGGCCGTGTGTAGCCAGCCCTTCCTGACGTGCGTGTCCATTGGCCCAGCGAGTACACCTCCAGTGATGTCCTTTAAGGAAAAATCAGAGCTTACGCACAACTGTGTGTGCACGGACCCCAAAATAAAGCATTATTCTTATAGCAAAGCACCAGATATTCAATAACATGGAACTCTTAAATCATTAAATGATAAAGATAAGAAAGAGAGGCTAATACGACCGACATCATCTAAGCTCCCACGGATGAACAACGCAGCACACCTCTCACAAGAATGCCCGGGTAACGAGCTCTCCTTTGCTGCTCACTACGTGCAGGGTGCCATTGTAAGCACCTTGGAAGTTCCCTAGTGGTCCAGGGGTTGAGAATCTGCCTGCTGACCCAGTGGACACAGATTTGATCCCTGATCTGAGAAGATCCCTCAGGAGCAACCAAGCCCATACACAGCAACTACTGAGCCTGAGCTATACAACTGCTGAAGCCCTCGCACCTAGAGCCTGTTCTCTGCAACAAGAGAAGCCACTGCAATGGGAAGTCTGTGCACCACAGTGAAGAGTAATTATTAATTAACTGATTTAAAAAATAAGTACCTCAGTATCCAAGTAACACATTCTAAGTGCATGCATTCATTCCCTCAGTTATCACAGCAGCCATGTGGGGTTGGAGGACAAGCGGGAATAAGCAAGCAGACCAACACGATGGGCCTTGCACAGCATGATAAAGCCCTCCTCTCCACAGGAGGCCCAAGGAAGGGGGGAAGCGGGAAGCTGTGCATGGATGTGTGTGTGCGAGCAGGTGGAGGCGTAGATACAGGCACGGGTCTGGAGTGCATGTGGGCGTGAAGTCTGCCGGGCCCCTGCCTTCCAGGAGGGCGTATTGTACCTTGGGATCCCATCCCTCCCACCCACCCACCTCCTTACCCTGGCCATGGCCGACTGCATCAGGGCTTAGCACAGTCCATAGGAAAAGCAATTCACAAGCTGGCCAGCAGTCTGTAACCTCAAAAATGTTCAAAAAGCTCATTTGATTCTTTCAAAATCCAGGGAATTTGAACTTAAAAACATGGAAGGAGTTTTCTGGCAATGGTGGAGCTGGAACAGAGAGGGACGATGGGGAAGGTGCTAAGGAGGCCACCGTGTCACTGTCCAGGGGCCAGGCATATACCTTCACAGATGCTGGGAGGCAGGCTGGCAGGGTGGAAAGAACAAAGGCCGTGGGGCTGTGCAGAATGAAACCTCAGAGATGCAAAAGAAAGTGGAGGAGAGAGACAGAAATACAGAGAGAAGAAACTAACTCCACTGAGACCTCCCCGGTTCAGGCATTCTGGATCTGAGCCCATTAAATCCTAACAATGGCTCTCTAAACAAACAAAACAAAAATGGCAAGTACCTTTCAGTGTCTATTTTATTAATTGCCCCATTATTTTGTGAACCACAGAAGCCCGTTGCAAAACAATTTGTAAGATGCCATCCATTATACAATGCACCCTGATTTCAGAGACGCTAAAAAGTGGGGCAATGAGCATCTTAGAATAGACAGATTTTGAAGTGGGCGACTACTCTCCCCTTACTCTCTCTATGGCAGACATTACTAATCCATCATGGCATTGTTTCCCGCCAGTTCTATATGTGGTCTCCACCAGTCATGCCAGGAGCCACCACTTGGTCTAAGTAGCAAGTTGAAACAAGGCCAATTTGTTCACCCTGGTCAGGGCCTAGGTTTCTTGAGTGAGATAACGAGGGAACAATTCCCACAGTGTGGTGGGAAACCCTGGGACAAAGCACTACTTCCTGTCCTAGAAAAACAAGACGATGATTTAGACAGGCCACCTAGAAAATCATTTCTCAACTATGCCCATTTAAAATCGCCCTCCACTTAATCTGTCTCTTCCCTTCCCAGGGAGATCTTTCCAACGAGCTCTCATGGGTGACCATCCAACATCTTGGGTTTGTTTCTCAAATAGCACACAGAACTCAGATAATTTTAGCAAGAGCTCATGCTCTCCTAGCTGTTAGCAGTGGAGAATTAAGAATGCACACACACACACACACACACACACACTCAGCCATCCGTCAGGCGGCGTCAGTCTTCTCTGAGGTTTTCCATTACAGTTCATTTCATCTTCTGCTGGCAAACAGATACTGGCAGTAGCCTCCGGGCTCAGAAAAGCTTCTGGAAGAAAGACTTAAAAGACAGGGTGCTCGCTGAACGTGGTCTCCCCTTCATGTCCCTGCCCCAAACGTCCATGTGGGGCAGGTGGTGGTCCACGGCACCACCATCGCGGCAGGTCCACGTGATGGTGCTGGTGGTGGGTGAAAGAGGCACATCACTTCTGGAGTTAGGCATGGGAGAACTGGCCCATGACCTTCCTAAGGACAGGACCAGCCACAGACTCCTTGTGAGTGAGAAATAAGTCTTGGTTGAGCAAAGCCAGCGAGATCTGGGGTTACTTGTTACACAGCACATCTGGCCTATCTTGATGAATACACAAGAGGAGATTCCTTTCTCTTGCTGAGACTTTTAGTAATGTGGGGAAATAGCAGCTTGGCTTTCCTCCTGGAAAATGGCCTGGCCTCTAATTGCATGGAGCATCTTCTAGGAGGGAACACTCAAGTGTGAAGGCAGAAACTTCCAATATCTGAAGACCCAGACTCAGAAGTATATAGTGGCACTGGCACCACACTGTGTGGGTCAAAAGAAATCATGAAACCCCTATTTCCTTGCAGGACACCAGGCATTTTTTTAATGTTTAGTTTTATCTATTTACTTATTCTTGGCTGCACTGTTGCTATGCACGGGCTTTCTCTCATTGCAGCAAGCAGGGGCCACTCTCTAATTTCATTGCATGAGCTCCTGAGCGCAGGCTCAGTAGTTGTGACACACAGGATTAGTTGGATCTCGGCATGTGGGATCTCCCAGACCAGGGATGGAACCCATGTCCCCTGCATTGGCAGGTGGATTCCTAACCACTGGGCCACCAGGGAAGCGCCACTCAAGCGTTTTTGACACTGGGAGTCTGCATGTGGGCTTCACTCCCTTTGTGCTGCTGCTCTGCTTCTGTCACACAGCTCCCCCCTGGCGTCACCTGGACTGGTCCCTTCCCACTGTGAGAAGGGACGCGATTGTCCTGAGCCCCTCTGTGTTTTGCCTTCAGTCTGGCTCTTACCACCACTACTGACAAGTCTCCTAAAACTGGTCATTATGTAGACTTTGTACCCTGATAGGCCACTTTGGCTACATGTTTCACATGCTCCTTTCTCTTCCTTTTCTTTTATTCTCGGAAAAAAAAAAAAAAAAAAGGAGAGCGCTTGACCCTGAAAATGCAAGACGCTTCACCAGTACCGACAGTTTGTCCCCATCAACCAGTTAGCACTGGGACGGCATTCCCGAGGGAATGCGAAATGGAGTGTGTGGAGTGCTTAAACTAAACCGTGAGCCTGGGAGCCAGCCCCCCGGGGCGTCTTCTCAGCTCCGTGCATCTGTGTGGTCCTTGAGAGGGGGCACTCTTTGCACCCCGCCCCCGCCTCTATTTCCCAGCGGAAGTATAAATATCAATGTCCTCTCCTGCTTGAGGCTCTTCTCTCCCTGAAACTCAAATGTTGAACTAAAAATATGTGTTCAAATGTGAAGATGAAACCACAGAAAGTCATATCGCATAGGATAACGGATCCTCTCTTCCTCTGTGTGCATGGTGTAGCGTCCCAGGAATCTACACTGATAGCTGGACACCCAAGGTTCTAATCCAGCCTGGAGATGAGCTAGCTAGCACCAGGCTCTGCACAAGTAGTGTCATCACACATGCATACACACACACGCTCTCACCCCCTGGCCCCAGTTTTGCATGAGCAGAAAGAAGAATGCTGGCCCAGATGAGTGGCCCCCAGCCCTGGTGGCACAGTAAAGTCATTGGGGGAGTTTTTTTTTAATGTTGATGCCCACACCTCACCACGGACCCATTACATCCACATTTCTGGATGTAGAGCCTGGGCCCTGGAATTTAAAAAATTCCTTAAGTGATTCCTAGTGTGCAGCCAGGATTAGGAAGCTCTGAATTGTGTTCATGGCTTCAAAACTATTTTTAATCAGAGACTTATTTTCCTTAAACAAAACTTATGCCAGAGGCCCTGTGTGAGGAGCAGGCACACATGGGGCTGTTCAGTTGGAGCAGGAAAGAGGCCCCGAAGTTTTGCCCACTGGCCTCTCCTCCCCTCATCTTCTCTCCCTGAAATCAGCCCCTGGGACCCCCAGGACCTTCAGAAGACCTTCCGGGCTGTGCAGCCCAAGAGGGTTGATAAACACAGTTTAAAAACTGCTGGAGAGTACACAACCTCCAAGACTGTTTAAAGAACTGAAGTTCTGAAATCACGTGAGAACACTCAGCATCTGGAGCTCTATCTGGGTCATAAATATCCTCACAAATCTATGTGCTTGATGAAACCTAGTTTCCGCCCTATTTCGTGTCTGGTTGTGGAGCCAGGGACCACACCGGACAACGGTGAGGAAATTCCACCAGCTGCTGACTCCCCTGGTGCTGCTCCCGCCAGCCATGGGGCCGCCAGGTCCATTTCTCCCCACGACAGAGAAGAAAGGGTCCACAGTCTGCATGGTGCTTGGGTGAGGAATGGCTCCATCAGAAAGGTCCCCGGAACCATGCAGCTGGGGCTAAGGAGGGAAGTTTATTCCTGTTACACAGGAAGTGCAGGGACTGCATCCTCCAGACTCAATGGTAAGCTCTGTTGTTGAAATCAGACCCCAACCAGGAAGCCCCAGTTCTAGCCCTGAAGTATTTAACTTCGCTTGGCGGTGCAAGATCAGAAAGTACAAATGTGCCAATACAGTCTAAAGGAGCAGGGTCAGGTTGCCCTCCCACCCCCCATGGGTGTCAGGTGGCACCTGGAGGAATGAGGACATGGAGCCCTTCCTGGGGTCACAGGAAAAGTCAGACAAGGCTGAGGCGATGGAGGCATCTGCCCACTGGCAACACTCCAGGGCCACCAAAAAACTGAGTGAGCAAGATTAAAAATCTTTTAATGCAGTTTAAAAAAAAAATCAGGGCTATTTTTTAAAATAGGGCTTCCTTGATAGCTCAGTTAGTACAGAATCTGCCTGCAATTCGGGAGACCTGGGTTCAGTCCCTGGGTTGGGAAGATCCCCTGGAGAAAGGAAAGGCTATCCACTCCAGTATTCTGGCCTGGAGAATTCCATGGACTATATAGTCCATGGGGTCACAAAGAGTTGGACACAGCTGAGTGACTTTCACTTCATTTTTTAAATCAAGATTAATGAAAACAATTCCATGATAAACTATGAAATTAAAATGGAAGATCAGTATTCCTGATTTTTCTTATTGCCACAGGCTCCAGTGGAGCTCAGCTTGGTCCTACAGTCCTTTGGAAGGAAGCAAAGAAAGCCTAATTTAGCCTGTTACTCATGATGATTCTTCTGAGAGTAAACCAAAGCCACAGCATCCTCTCCACCAGCACTACCATCATCACCATCATCTCCATCATCCAACAGTTAGGATGCTGAGGACCTGCCATGGTCTAGACATTTCATCACTGTCATCTGCATTTCATTTTCACAACCATCCTGAGAAGAGGTTTATTACCACTTTACAGATGAAGAAACTGAGGCCTCAAGCGAAGAGTAATTTATGCAAGTGTGAGAGAAGGGAATGTGGAGGCTATAGAAAACCATCTGCAGAACTCAGCCCAAGGGGAAGTCTCTGGGGAAAAGAGTCATCCTGGCCATAGTTTTCCCCAGGTCCTCAGCCAGGAGTAACATTCGTACCACCAAGGACCACCATGTGTCCTTCTGGTCTCTGCCTCCAGAGCCCCGGGGCCTTCTCCCTATGCATCTCTTTCTGTTTGTCCTTCTCTGCCTTTTAGGAAGGCTCTCTCACGGAACTTACAGCCCACCCTACTGCAACACTAATGTGTATGGATGCTCACCTTAAACACATTGGCAAAGATGCTATTTCTTTTTTAAAAAAAAAATATTTATATATTTATTATTTATTTTTGGCTGTGCTGGGTCTTTGCTGCTGCATGTGGACTTTCTCTAGTTGCGCTGAGTAGGGGCTACTCTCTCGTGGTGTGTGGGCTTCTCACGGCAGCAGCTTCTCTTGTTGCAGAGCACGGGCTCTGTGCACTCGGGCTTCAGTAGTTGCGGCTCTTGCAGTCTAGAGCGCGGGCTCAGGAGTTGTGGCACATGGGCTTGGTTACTCCGTAGCACGTGGAACCCTCCCAGATCAGGGGTCTAACCTGTGTCTCCTGCATTGGCAGGCGGATTCTTTACCACTGAGCCACCAGGGAAGCCCCACAGATGCTATTTCTGAGTAAATCACACCTTCTCTTGTTTGTTCACCCTCTGGAAGGGCGTGGGTTGGTGGGGGCAGCTAACAAAGCACACACGCCTTTTACTGCCATTCTCCCCTTGTGATCCTTGCGTCTGCCTCAGGTGACAGCCACCTCCCTGGGGGCCAGGCTGTGCCAACTTCGCTCTGTAAACTCGGCCTCTTGCCTGGAGCCCCAGGAGAACATCTGTTAACTCAGTGATGGATGAACAATCAGAGCATCTCCCCTCTGTAGGCACCATCCGGAAAGCTTCCCAGCTGTGACCTCTCCCGTCTCAAACACCCTGCCGAGTTCCCCCATCCCGAGGAATCTAGGAGGAACAGAGAGAAAATTAAGTTGTTCCACGGCCGTGCAGTGTCCTTTACTTTTGTTGGGTTCCAGAAGCTCTCAAGGCCAGCAGCCAGGATGATTTAGGGAGTTCCAGGGCCCTGCCGCAGAGGAGTGCGAGGGGGGCGCCGGGGTCTGCGCTCTTCTGTGTGGGCGGAGAGGCCTGCACTGAACCTCTTCCAGGATGCGGACGGAGGGCAGAAGCTGGGTGACTTTTTACGAGTGTTTTTTCCAGCTGTTGGTTGGCGAGTTGGTTTCTGGAGCAGCTGGAACCAGGCAGCGGGGCCTCCAATTCCAACCTGCTTTGCAGCCTGCTCTGTATTTACCAAGAAATGACATAGTCTGGGAGTTGGGTCATCCCTCCCAAACCCCAAGGGCCCCTGGCGCAATGATGCCCGGCCAGTTGGCTCTCAGCCCCTGGTGCCCCAAGGACCTCAGCTCACCCACCCACTAAGGTCTGCAGGTTCTTTATGGGGGCCTGCAGGGGTGACAGCCAGGCCTCTCTATTCTATTCCAGTCCCCTCTTGATCCAATTTGCTGCCCAGGACTGTCTCCAGGGTCACAAAGTTGAGAGGTAGTATATTCCCTCTGCTCTCCACTGTGCAGAAACGAGAGCCCCTTCCTTAGCATCCTGTGTCACCCAGGGACCTAGATCCATCCAACTCACTGGGCCACAGGTGTTTGGCCCCTGTCCCCAGGTTGCTGGGTAAAAAAGGAAGTGGCAGGAAGGCATTTTCCTTAGAAGAAAAAACACAGAAAGTGAAAAGCCGCTCAGTCGTGTCTGACTTTGCAACCCCATAGACTATACAATCCATGGAATTCTCTAGGCCAGAACACTGGAATGGGAAGCCTTTCCTGTCTCCAGGGGATCTTCCCAACCCAGGGATCGAACCCAGGTCTCCTGCATTGCAGGCAGAATCTTTACCAACTGAGCTACCAGGGAAGCCCAAAGATGCAGAAGCTGCACAGCTATTTCCACTCTTGTTCTGAAGGTGTGAACTTGGTCCCAGACCCACACCCAGCTGTGGGGGAGGCTGCAGATGTGTGTTCAGGGGCCTGATTAAAACCCAGGGGGCTTTATTAACACAGGGAGACCTTGGTTTACTGCGCTTTGCTTTACTGTGCTTCCAAAACAGCTTTACAAATTGAAGGTTTGTGGCTACCCTGCTTCGAGCATGTCTATGGGGGCCGTTTTTCCAACAGAATTTGCTCACTTCGTGACTCTGTGTCATGTTCTGATAATTCTTGCAATATTTCTAACTTTTTCATTATTGTTATATTTGTTATGGTGATCCATGATCTGTGATCTTAGATGTTACTACTGTAATTGTTTGGGGCACCACAAACCACAGCCCTATAAGAGAACAGACTTTATCAACAAATCACATGTGTTCTGACTACTCCACGGACCAGCCGTTCCCCATCTCTCCCTCTCCTTGGGTCCCCCTAGTCCCTGAGACATAATATTGAAATTAGGCCAATTAATAACCGTGCAACAGCCTCTGTTCAAGTGAAAGGAAGAGTAGTATGTCTCTCATTTTAAATCAAAAGCTGGAGGTGATAAAGCTTTGTGAGGAAGACATATCAAAAGCCAAGACAGGTCAAAAGCTGGGCCTCTCACACCAAAACAAACCTCTCACACCAAGCCAAGTCGTGAGTGCAATGGAAAAGTTCCTGAAAGAAATTAAATGGCTGCTCCAGTGAACACATGGATGATAAGAAAGTGAAACAGCCTTACTGCTGATACAGAGATAGTTTGAGTGGTCTGGATAGAAGATCAGACCAGCCATACTAATGCAGAGCAAGGCCCCTACTCTCTCCAATTCTGCAAAGGCTGAGAGAGGTGAGGAAACTGCAGAAGGAAAATGTGAAGCAGCAGAGATGGTTCATGAGACTGAAAGAAAGAAGCTGCCTCCTGAGCAGATAGTGGTTCCTCTGATGGCAAAATGGATTGAAAACCATCTGGAAAGGAGTCACCAGTCTAGATGCCATTAAGAACAGTCATGATTCTTGGGGAAAGGTCAAAACGTCAACATACGCAAGAGTTTGGAAGGTGATCCCAGCCCTCACGGATAACTTTGAAAGGTTCAAGAGTTCAGCAGAGGAAGTAACTGTAGATGTGGTGGGGAAAGCAAGAGAACTACAGTTAGAATCGGAGTTTGAAGATGTAGCTGACTTGATGCAACATCACGATAAGACTTTCACGGATAAGGAGGTGTTTCTTATGGATGAGCAAGAAAAGTGGTTTCCTGAGATGGGATCTACTCCTGGTGAAGATGCTATGAAGATTATTGAAATGACAGTGAAGGATTTAGAATATCACATAAGCTTAGAGACTAAAGCAGGGACAGGCTTTGAGAGAACTGACTCCAGTTTTGAAAGAAGTTCTACAGTGGATCAAATGCTATCACACAGTATTGCCTGATACAGAGAAATCACTTGTGGAAGGAAAAGTCAATCCAAGAGTCAATCCATGTCTCATTTTAAGAAGCTGCACAGTCACCCCACCCTTAAGTATCCACCACTTTGATCAGTCATCAGCTATTAACATGCAGGCAAGACCTTCCACCAGCAAAAAAAAGGTTATGACTTACTAAAGGCTCAGAGGGTGGTTAGCATATTTTAGCAATAAAGTATTTTTAAATTGAGGTATGCACATTTTTTAGATATAATGTTATTGCATCCTCAGCAGTGCAATAGTGTAGTGTAAACATACTTTTATGTGCACTGGGAAACCAAAAAATGTGTGTGACTCACTTCATTGCCCTATCACTTTATTGCCATGGTCTGGAATCAAACCTACGGTATCTCGGAGGCACTCCTGTCGAGGAAGGCAGGAAGGAGGATTCAGAAGGGCAGTGAGCGTGGTGCACAGCAGACACTACGACACACCCACCTGCCAGCAGTGAGTGCTTGTGGTGATGGGACCCAGGGCTGCCACGTGACATGGGACGATGCGTACTGTACACTGCAGCCTTGGGCTCGCCTCTTCCTGGTTCTGGAAGGGGAAAGGACATCTGCATCCATCTTAAGGGTCGCTGAAGGAATGCCCCAAGTTAGGTCAGAACAGGTGACGTCCTGCTGCAATAGAAGGTTATAGTTTGCAGCACGCTATACAATTTGGAAAGAAGTATCAAGTTTTAAATATACAAGTTCTTTGATCTAGCATGTAAATTTCTAAGAATTTATTTGACAGCTGTATTCACAATAAAAGGCAAAGACCTACATGAAAACACATTCATTGCAACATTATTTGTAATAGCCAAATGCTAGGTATAACCCACACATCCAATAATAGGGGACTGGGTTTAATAAATTATGGTATATCCACAAAGGGGAATAGTATACAGCCATCGAAATGAATAAATCGTATTGATGTGTACTGATGTCAATCCTCAAGATTATGTATGTAATATTGTAATAGTATTGTAAGTGTAATTAAGAGGCCAGGTAGAGGAGAGGGCGAATAGCCTATCTCCATGTGTGTGGTTGGGTGTGGGGGCAGAGGCCAGCGTGTAGGAGGCATTTGTGCATAGTGTGGCTGTCACGCAAGGAGCTGGCAATGCTGGTGGAGTCCGGGTAGAGAGATAGAGTCTGGAAGGGGAGGAAGAATTTCTCCCACTGTCTGCTCCTCTTTGCACACATTGATTTTTGTGGCTGTGTGAATAAATCATTTCTTTTCATTTAAAAAGACACATGAGGGATTCCCTGGTGGTCCAGGGGTTTAGAATTCACCTGCCAACGCAGAGGTGTCACTGGGCAACTAAGCCCACGCACCACAACCACTGAGCCTGAGCTCCAGAGTCCATGCTCTCAGACAAGAGGAGCCACCGCAGTGAGAAGCCCGCACACCGCCACTGGAGAGTAGCCCCCTGCTTACCGCAACTAGAGAAAGCCACGTGCAGCAACAAAGAGCCCGTGAACCACAGCAAACGCCCATTGCAGCCCAAAATAAATAGAAATAAAAGACAAATAAATAAATAGTGGGTAACTGGGGTTTAAAGATTTATGGGGGCGAAACCTTCCATTTCAGCTGTGACCCTCCCTGCTAGGATTGACTTAACCCCTCACCCGCTGGTCTCACCCGAGCCCATCCCCGGCTAGGACAGGCGCTCAGCTCTGGAACCCATCATGGCGATTCTCCTGTTTACAGAACCTGAATCCAGCCGCCCGACAGAAACTTCCCAGATCCCCGGGCAGGTTTCCCTCCCCGCAGCAATTTTTACTGCTGAGCAGTCATAATTGCAGTGTTTACTGGGTCTCCACAGTCAAATTAGATCTATTCTGTCCAGAAAACAGATATTTCAAAGACTTGTCAGGACACGAAACACTCTCTACACAGCGATCCCACGTGTGTTAAAGACAACAATATAGGCAACAAAAGCAAACCTAGAAACATAAACCAACTGAAACAAAATACGAAAACTGGTATATTTGGAATTACATGTGCCACGGTGCCCCTATGGCTTATTTTTAAGTGGTAGGATGCTGTTTTCTGTTTTATTTGGGGGGTGGGGAGGGCTATCTGTCAGTTTTAATTTTTTTCAGTGAGATCAGATACCAATAAAATGTAGTATGAAGGGATTTCCCTAGCAGTCCAGTGGTTAAATCTTCCTCTGATAATGCAGGAGGTGTGGGTTCGAACCCTGGTCAAGGAACTAAGATCCCACATGCCTTGGAGCCAAAAAACCAAACCATAAAACAGAAGCGATATTGTAACAAATTCAATAAAGACTTTTAAAATGGTCCACATTTTAAAAATCTTTAAAAACAATACGGAAAACAAGGTCACATACTTGTTAACAGCTTTATTGAGATTAATTCACATATCAAAAATCCATGCATTTAAAATGTATAATTCAAATGTTTCTAATACATTCAGTGGTTTGTATAACCATCACCTGAGTTGATTTTGGAACATTTTCATCACCTCGGAAAGAAACCCCACACCCTCAGTCATCACTGCCAATTTCCTCATAACCCTATGCAATCACTAATCTAATTTGCATCTAAGCATGTGCCTGTTCTGGGCACTTCACATGATGGCTTTTTGTGACCAACTTCCCTTAGCAAACTGTCTTCAAGTTTCACTGTGCTGTGGTATGAATCAGAACTCCAACCCTTTTTTATTATCATACAATATTCTATTTATTAGATATAACACTAATTTTTTTTAAATCCCCACATTTTAACCATTATGGTGAAAATAACCATTCACCATAATGTATTTGCCCAGAGCCTCTCAGTTTCCATAAAGATTGCACAACTACATGTGTATCACCAGACCCTCTACTTGGCGGAGGTGGGGAGGGGGGTCACAGCCTGTCAGGACCCCCACCCCAGTGCTCGCCTCGCTGTGAGGTTTGCCACACAGCAGCTCACTTTCCCCTTTGGCTGTGACTTCTGGTCCAGGCAAGTCGAGGGACCAGACAGGAAAGGAATTCGAGCTGGGGAGAAAATATCTTTAATAAACATCAGACACTTGTGGGGGTCTAGCTCTCCACTGAACCCATCCCTATGCTGTAGCGTTCCATCTTTGGGAGGGAAGATGGGAAGGAAGGAGGACCCCACGGAACATTTGTTTGTGGGCTCATAGAAACAGTCACAGCCAACGAGACAGGGCAGTCAGGCAACAGCACTCAGTTAGTATCTGATGAATGGATGGGTGGATGGGTGAGTGATTTTGTCTTGCTGACTAGAAACACCCGGAAGGCAGAGATGAGACCCTGGTCATTCCCATGAGCCCAACCCAATCCCCTGCATGTAGTAGGTGTTCAAGTGCCTGCAGTCTGTGACATCATCGTAAGTCACAGTCGTTTCTCTTAGAGTTTTGAACTTTTCCCCTCTTCGTTGGATTTTTTTTTTTTTTGCTAAAACCCTTTACTTTGTAAAGGATCACATGGTGATGATACAAGCCAAGCCTGGACTATCTGTTTAATCTTCTTTCCCCTAAATATTAGCTCAGTGGGGAAAGGAGCCTAACCTCTCTGTATATTTTTCTCTGTATATACTTTTGGCCAGAAGGCTGGAAAAACCAGGACTCAAGCAGGATGCCTAGAGATTCTGAGAAAAGATGGGGAGAAGCCGCCTGCCAGAGGGAGGAAGAAGGGGTGTCAGGAGTGTGGGAACAGATGTGACATGTCTTTTCTGGACAGGCCCTGTCCGAGGATTTGCCTGTCTTACGTGTAAGCACTTGTCAGTGACAAGCCACTTGCACCTCCCTGACCCCGAGGGGAGGACAGTTTCCATCTGGGCAGCTGCTTGGGCCAACCCTGGGCAGGCTGGGGGTGCCCACCACAGAGCCCGAAAAAAGCAAGCTGGAGCCTGTGTTCCAGACCCTGCTGCAGTGAACACATGGGGCTGGACTGTGCTGCTCATTGCATGACTCACCCATTTACCAAAGATCACTGCATTATACTCTCAAACTGCATGGGTTTTATGGTGTGTCATTGACAAATCCATAAAGCTATGAAAAAAGTAACACATGCTCCCTGGAAAAACCTACATATTGTTAGTGTACATATACATACATGCAGAGGTGTGTGTTATATATCTACACATACACAGGCACTTATCCATCTATACATATGAAAAGTGAACATGTTCATTGCTCATTCGTGTCTGACTCTTTGCAACCCCACGTACTATAGCCCGCCAGGTTCCTCTGTCTGTGGGATTCTCCAGACAAGAATAGAGGAATGGTTAGCCATTTTTTTCTCCAGGGGATCTTCCTGACCTGAGGATCGAACCCAGTTCTCCAGAATTACAGGCAGATTCTTTGCTGTCTGAGTCACCAGGGAAGCCTGAACAGAAATACCAATGTGTATAACATGTGTACATATTTATGTAGACACACAAATGTGCCTGCATACATATGTGCACATAGATATATGTGCATGAACAGCTGACCATATGAAGAAGAAACGTCTTCTCTAGTGGAGAGAGCCCAGTCTGAAAGGCAGGAGACCCCCTTGTATTAACACTATAGACCTGACTCTGCTAGCAACGTGTGGAGTGACCCTGAGGAGAAGTCACTCTCTCTCTCTGGACCACACCAGTCGCTCTTTCCTTGTTCTCCCTAAAAACCACGGCTCAGCTGCCAGAGTGACCCTCTGAACACATCAGTCCTCCCATCAAAACCTGCTGACGGTTTCCCACCCCTCTCAGAGCAGAAGCCGCTGTTCCCATGACAATCCTTACAAGTCCTGCCAAGGCCCCGGAGGGCACAGGCCAGTGGAAACTTTCCTGGAACAGTGGAATGTTCTAGATATGCAACAGGGCAGCCACCGGCCACATGTGGCTGCTGAGCACTTGGAATGCAGCTCGTGTGGCTGAGGGGTCAATCTCTAGCTCGATTTTACTGTCCCCGTGTCCTCTCTTCCCCAGTCACACTAGGTCCTCGCTGCTCCACCAGCTCTCCAGCCCAGTCCTGCCCCAGGGTCTTTGCATCAGCCATCCGCTCTGGACACAGTCCTTGTTGATTTCATTTCTTGTTCATTCTCCATCTCCTCCCTCCAGAATCTTAGTTCCATGGGAGCAGGGACTCCATCTGTTCAGTGCATTCATGCCTCCCAAGCTTCTAGAACAGCACTTGGCACACAGCAGGAGCTCAACAACATTTGTTGAATAAAGACTTGAATGATGACCCCTGATCTGAGTTTGCTTGTAGAGGAGGACAGTCTGGTCACTCCCTGTGCTATGTCCAACCTCCCTGGCGCTTCCGGGCTCCCAGGATCCGGAGCCCCTCACTCTCTCTCATCCAAGCAGATGGAAGGCTTTGGGCTAAAACAGCAACCACTGTTCCCAGGCAACCTGGCTTTGTTAGATGCACACTGACCACTTTTGAGCAGCAGCGATAAGCTGGCAGGTGGGGTCGGGGAGGGGCTCAGCCTAGAGAGGGCAAGCCAGCCAGCTCTGCTCTGGTGGGTGAGTCCCTGCAGGGGCCACCCCCGGCCTGCCCCCTTGCCCACGCTTTGTAGACACCCTTCAAAGCTGAGTGAGGAGCTGGGATGGGTAACATGTGTTGTTGGGGACCTTCCAGACAAATGTGCTCCCCCACCCGCCTTCCATGTGTCTCCTGAGTGGAAAGTCATGGGTTTGGATTCCCACAAACACTCAAAGCCAAGGTCCTCCAGACCGTGCCCTGTGGCGTGTGCTTCCTGGCCTGTATCGTTGTTTAGCCGCTCAGTCTTGTGTGACTCTTTGCAACTACATGGACTGTAGCCCACCAGGCTCCTCTTGTCCATGAGATTTCCAGGCAAGAATACTGGAGTGGGTAGCCATTTCCTTCTCCAGGGGATCTTCCCGACTTGGGGATTGAGCCCGTGTCTCCTGCATGGGCAGGTGGATTCTTTACCGCTGAGCCACCCAGGAAGCCCTTCCTGGTCCAGACGCTGTTCTTTGTTAATTTCACCCTTTGAAAGTCTCTGAGAACTGAATGCTCCCAGGATACAGATGCGTCCTGGACTCCGTCCCCTCTAGAAATTCCGTTTTGTTTTTCCTTTGCTCTGGAGCGTTTATCCACATAACGATACCCAGATCTCCCAAAGTCTGGGGAAGGCTGTTGGTTTCCTGGCTGCTATATCCCGTCATCCCGAGCTCACTGGTGCTCTGAAGACGCAAGGCCGCTCTGCTCGCCGGGGCAGCACTTTCGTCTTGGGGCCAAACTCACTCTGTAAATGGTAGAGAGGCGTTTCGATTTCTCTTCTGCCCAGCTGACAGTGGGTTTACAGTTTATAATCTGGCCTTTGTAAAAGCATTTGTCAGCCTGGATATTTCATTCTAAGCCCGACCACCCATGCAGAGGGACAGGCAGGAAGTGGCCCTTCATTTGCACCAACAGTCAACTTGGAGGTTGGCTGCAGAATCAGAGAACCCAGTCGCACGGGGGGACTTTTTTGGCATTATCTACCTCGCATCTCGGCGGCGAAAGCAGCCCTTGTTTATACGAAGCGATCCCCGCATGCTAAATTTGGAAATTCTACGCATTTCTCTAATCCTCCAGGCCCCAGGCAGGTCGGGGCCTCCTCTAAGAAACTGCCCCACTTCCCCGCGTCCCTCGGTCTCCGGCCCAACCGCCCAGCGCGACAGGGAAGGCCTGGGGTGAGGAGGCTCGGGGCAGCCCGGCCCACGCCAGCACGGAACTGAACACTTCTCCCGCCAGCCAAGGAGGCGCTCCGAGGCCTGCCGGCAGTTTTATTTTTAAGTGTCTGTGTACACATGTATATAATACGGCTCCCTCCGGGCCGGCCCAGCCTGATCTTTGGCAGAACCTCAGGGCTCCAGTCCACGGGAGTGGACCGGGGACGAGGGGGAGGCCTGTGCAAAGGCAGCCTGAATCGATAAGGAGCCTCAGTAGCCCAGGCTGGCATGATAACAGGGAAGGAATGCAATATAATAAGGAACACTCACATTTTATCTCTGTTCTTGAAGACGTTTGCGAGGGAGGAAATAACACCATTTTGGGCAACAGATAAAGGAGATGGAGCTGTGATGGTTCATCTGCAGAGCTCACAGCTCTCCCCCTCCACGACCTGCTCCCCCACACCCAGCCCCCATCCTCTACCTGCTTGAAAATGCTGGAATTTGGCTTTGAGCCTTCTTGCTGCTGCTGCAACATCTTATCACATACCAGCCACCTCCCCAAGGCTCCAGCCTCCCTCTAAGGCTTCCTCCCATCACAGCTCACACCTCCAGCAGTCTGAGATCTGAGACTGCACCTTATCACCTGCAGAAAATCAAGGACAAGCTGGCTGATGGGTACCCAGAGGCAATAAGACCAAGGCAGAGCTCCAGGCGGCCTCCTGACCATCACTCCTTGCTCTGAAGCTGAGGCTATTTCTTTGCCAAAACCAGGCATGTCCCAGGCCCTAGGGCCCACCCAGGGACAGAAGGAAGAAGTCACTCCTGTGTTTGGAGTGCAGGCTACGTGCCAGCGACTGACTGACGTCGGGTCATCTCATCCCGTCTCAGGGTGGGTGTCTCCCAGGCAGAGCCTGAGACAAGGGTTCTCACACAAATGGATGAGCTGGGGACGACTCCAGGAGACAGCAGTAGGGAGGGAGGGAGGAGGAAGACAGGGAAGGGAAGGCGCCAGTGACTCAGTTTCAGGCCACCAGAGCATAAGCCCCTCTGGGGAGCTCCGTGGAGGAGAGTGGACACATACCCCAGGGTAACCCACTTCCCAGAGGGGACAGCGAGCTTGGGCAGCCGCCCGCTCACTCCCAGCACCAAGAAATGCCTCCATGTGGCGCCCTCCTCTGAGCCTGTACCCACCCTGGGTATGCGGGCACAGCCCATTCTCATAGCCAGACAGAACCCTCGGGCCGAGCAGCACAGGGCAGGCAGTTAGAAGCCAGACTGGAATTTTCCAAAACAGCCAGAGTAAGGGATGCAGACAGGCACAGAGAGCTTAAGGTCACTCACCTGGAAAGGAACAGAAATGAAGGCCATATCCTGGGGGTCTCACACTCTTAGCCAATGCCCCATGGCCCCAGCTCTCAGACGTGAAGCCTGGCTGGCTTGGCATAGAGCCCTCTCCCCAATCCAGGCTTGGTTTCTATTCGGGGCTTCCCTGGTGGCTCAGACAGGAAAGAATCTGCCTGCAATGTGGGAGACCCAGGTTTGACCCCCTGGGGAAAGGAATGACAACCCACTCCAGTATTCTTGCCTGGAGAATCCCATGGGCAGACGAGCCTGCCAGGCTACAGTCCATGGGGTCACAAAGAGTCGGACATGCCTTATTAATTCAGATGACTGTCCATGAAATCTTCCTGGCTTCTTATCAGGAACATATACTTTATTTGGATATGTCTTTCATATGCTATGTTGCAAATACTCCAAAGGTTAATGTTACCCTTTAAGTGGCCATAACCAAATTCTGTAGGGACTACCTAAGCTATAACCAGATTCAACAAATGTTTATGGCAAAACATATTTTCTCCTCTAAGAAATAAAATTAAGAGTCTAATAGATAGGAGAGTTGTGAAGACTAGTTTTTACTGAAAGGCTATGTGGATATTGGTTTGGCCTGAACATGTACTCAGGTAGATGTGTGTGGAATGCCTCCTGATCCCCTAGAACACTGATGACCTAATGCAACCACTTATCTAAAAAAACAGTCCAACCTAGAGTGAAGTCTAGAGTCACCAGTAACAGTATTACAGTCTGGGGTGAAGCTACTTGTAGAGAAGTGGATATAAAAGTGGTTCATGCTCATTTATCCAGCGGAACAGGATGGTCTTATACTATTGTTTGTTTTTACAGATATTTACAGATAATTTTAAGAGACACAACATTCCTCTTATCTGAGGATCAATTTAGCTCACTGATTTTGCTGAAGGTCACATAGAGGCAGCACGTGACCTAGAGATATCTGTGTAGTGGTTTGTCAATTTTTTCATGTTACAGCAATTATTCATCAGAAGTCTTTTTTTAAGATTATTGGGTTTTTTTCTTTTTCTTGGCTGTGCTGGGTCTTCATTGCTGCGAGGGCTCTCCTGTAATTGCTGCGAGCAGGGGCTACTCTCCAGGTGCAGTGCGTGGGCTACTCATTGGGGTGGCTTCTCCTGTTGCAGAGCGTGGGCTCTAGAGCACAGGCTCAGTAGCTGCGGTCACATGCTTTGCTGCCTTGAGGCATGTGGGATCTTCCTGGACCGAGGATTGAAATGGCATCTCCTGCATTGGCGGATGGATTCTTTACCGCTGGGCCGACAGGGAAACCCTGATTATTATCTTTAATATTTATGTATTTATTTGGCCGGGCCAGGTCTTGGTTGTGGCACACGGGATCTTCAGTTGTGGCGTGTAAACTTAGTTGCAGCATGTGGGATCTAGTTCCCCAACCAGTAATCAGACCTGGGCCCCCTCCCTGCACTGGGAGCATGGAGTCCTAGTCACTGGACCCCCAGGGAGGTCCCCCTGTGAAGTCTTATGTAGAACTTCAAGATGCGAGATAGAGAAACATGAAGCTGTTTTGATAGAAATTGGGTAAGGGGTTCTAGGTGAAACCTCTGTTTCCCATCCCCATCCCACCCGCCCCAACCATGGTGCTTGCTCATATACCTCCATGCAACCCCAAGGACTGGGGGGAAAAAAAAAAAAAAACAGCAGGTAAAGCACTAATTAAAGGCCAAATCCAACAACTGAAACATGAGAAAAGTAAAGGACAAGCAATGTTAACACATTAAAGTGGTAGTTTCTATAAAAATCCCCCAGTCAAGAATGTGTTAAGTCATTTGCATAACACAACAGAGCAAGTCTGAAGACAGGCTCAAATCAGAATTCAGCTTTCTTGATTCTGGGCCGCCCTCTAGAGCCACAGATAAACCAGAATACTCAGAAGAGATTCCAGAAGGGTCCTGACGTAGCAGTCAGGCTGAAGGGACCCTAGAGTAAAGGCTAACAAAGATTAAAAACAAGCCTCAAAAGGATCAAGCTGGTTTTCAAGTAACTTAACCTCCTGCCAAAATAAATTTCAACCCTCTTTAGTGGAAGACAACCAAATCCAACAACTCAATAAATAACAAGCATTTGTAATGTTTGGCATCCAATCAAAAATGACTAGACACATGACAAGCAGTAAAATGTGACCTATAACTAGGATAAAAATCAGTCAAAAGAAACAGAGCCCAAAGTGACAGTAATGTCAGAATTAGCAGGGAGGAACTATGAACAGATTTTACAGATATGCTCAAGGATTTAAAGAAAAACATAAACATAATGAAGAAAGAATTGGAAGATATGAAAAAGAACCAAGTGAGATATTACAAACTGAAAATACTGCATCTGAAATGAGTGTTTCACTGCAGAGAAGATTCATCATGGCGGAAATAAGGGATGCGTTCAAACTGTGGTGCTGGAGAAGACTCTTGAGAGTCCCTTGGAGTGCAAGGAGATCAAACCAGTCCATCCTAAAGGAAATCAACCCTAGATATTCACTGAAAGGACTGTTGCTGAAGCTCCGATCTTTGGCCACCTGATGCGAAGAGCCAACTCATTGGAAAACACCCTGATGCTGGGAAAGATGGAAGGCAAAAGGAGAAGGGGATGACAGAGGATGAGCTGGTTGGATGGCATCACTGAATCAATGGATGTGAGTTTGAGCAAACTCCAGGGGACAGTGGAGGACAAGGAAGCCTGGTATGCTGCAGTCCATGGGAAAAGAGAGATGACTTGGCCAACTGAACAGAAACAGCAATCCCTGTGGAAGAAGTCAAAGAACTTGTAGGCACAGCAACGGGAGTCATCGAAACCGAAACACGGTTGCTTGGGACAATATCAGCCTAAAGTGCATGTAATTGAAGTCTTAGAGGAGACAGAGAAAGGAGTGGAAAAATAATTGAAGAGATAATGGCCAAAATCTTTCCAAATTTGCTGCAAACTATAACCCGCTAATTCAAGAAGATCACTGGAACTCAAGCAGGATCAACACAAAGGAAAAACACCAAGGCTGATCATGATGAAATTGCTGGAAAACAGTGATAAAGAGTAAAATTTAAAAGCCAGAAGGGGAAAAAAGACACACTGAATTCAAGGATCGAACAATAAAACTCCCCAGAGATGTCTCATTAGGAAAGGCAGCCATCGCAGCTGCGAAGCTGATGAATAAGGAGCCGGCTGAGTTAGGAAAGTTCCCTTAAGTGTCCGGCTGGAATGGCATTCATCCCACCCTGCAATGATCTACACTGGCACAGTATGTGCCCGGTGGCTGTCTCTCCACTCACCAGGTTGAGCCCCTGCTGTAGACAAGATCATTTCTCAACAAATATTCACTCCCTCCCCAACCCAAACCTCCACGGAACAATTGTATCTCTCCACTCCACCGCTTGACCCCGAGCTCTGCGCTGCAGCTTGCTCGGGCTAAGGCATTCGCAGACAGCTTACTCACAGTCTCAAGGAGACCTTGCACTCCTGAGTTTTCCCCTGACAGTCTTGTCTTTGACCTTGAGAAGGACGTGCCCCATGGCAGCTTGTGGAGCCTAGCTCAGCCAGCCCTCAGCCAGTCTCAGCCAGACCTCTTACACCCATTGCATGGGCCCCTTTAACTCATTTTGAAATAGGTCTGAGCATTCACTCTGTTGGCCAGGTATGTGTAACCCCAAGCAAACCACTTAACTACTCTGGGTCTCAATTTTCCTCTTCTGTAAAACAGACATATCAGATGGGATCAATATTTTCTCCACAAAAGGCCTCTTTTATTGTTTTTCCATTCAAAACACATTTGGGGGAAATTCTCTGTTACATGAAGAAAACGACTCTGTTGAATTATAATTGATTAATATAAATGAGAAAATCAAATTCATGTATAGCTAAGAGTAAAATGGGTGGAAAGACATGAAGTAGTATCCCATTTAGGGTATTTGATTAGCACAAGCAAAAATAATCACAAGGTAGGGTACCGTTTGCATCATTGTTGTTCAGTCTCTAAGTCATGGACTGCAGCACAGTATCCATGGAATCTTGTAAAATATTGAAATGAGCCCCAGATCCCTTCAAGACCACTTCCCAGGGACCTATGTCGGGGATTCTCCAAGACTTTTACATCTACAACTTTTCTACTCAATGGTGTTTGCAGAGAGGGTCATGCCTTCTCCAGAAGCAAAGGGGTGTTCTTAGCAGGTAGATCTTCCCATGACCACGTGTCTTCATTGCCTCTTTCTGGACCAGCACACATGCATTCCCCTGACACACTGACCTTTCTCCACGCTCGGGACAACCAGCTAGTCCACGAGGTTGTATTTTCTTTGTTGTCATTAGTTTGCTTTTCAGATTTTGGCTGCCAGCTTTCCCTTGTCCTTGACTCTCTCAGTTCTTCTGATTCTCATTTCTCGGCCCAATGTTTGACCCACTGCCCCCGGCCACAGCTGTCTGTGTGGGTCCTGCTGAAGGCAGACCCTGAGCCTCGAGTGCCCCTGGTTTCTCTGGGAGGTAACCCCTGGCAGCACAGTGAGGGCATGGGAAAGTGAGTCAGGGCAGGGCGGCATTAGCGGGAGGGCTACTGTTGGATGATGGAGAAAGCAATGGCACCCCATTCCAGTGCTCTTGCCTGGAAAATCCCATGGACGGAGGAGCCTGGTAGGCTGCAGTCCATGGGGTCGCTAGGAGTCGGACACGACAGAGCGACTTCACTTTCACTTTTCACTTTAAAGCACTGGAGAAGGAAATGGCAACCCACTCCAGTGTTCTTGCCTGGAGAATCCCAGGGATGGAGGAGCCTGGCGGGCTGCTGTCTCTGGGGTCGCACAGAGTCGGACATGACTGAAGCGACTTAGCAGCAGCCACTGTTGGATGTAACGGGGGTTCAGTGCTGCTGGGTCCTCTCTAATGAATGTGCTTCACAGTAGTCCCACTAAAGGATGGGGGATCTGGGTGTTTACCCACCAAATCCCACCCTTACTCACTCAAGGACTGCCCCTGGAGGCATTAAGTCGGGGCGTCACTAGGCTGCCATACATGTGAGCTGACACAGTCCCCATGGCACTGGGGAACGCTGTCGGAGAGGAGAGGAGAGGAGAGGTGCGGAGGCACAGGGCCCGGCCAGCAAGCTGGAGGTGGCCTTCAGGGTGAGCTGCGGACGGCACCCCAGCAACACTGCCACCAGGCCGTGGGCACTGTCAGAGCCCGAGCCCTGCGCTTCGTGGGCATCACGTGGCTGGCCTCCTTGCTGATTCTGTTTGGCAGGTTTTATTCTTGCTCCCATTTCACAGATGAAGACAGCAAGGCTTCGAGAGGTTGTATGGTCACCTGGCTCGTGACCAACACAAGCCGGATTAGACACCCACCTGACTCCAGCCTGGTGAGCAGCAGGCCACTCCTCCGTCCACTGACCCGTGACTCCAGAGACTCCACGAGCTCTGACCGCTGGCACATCTCAGTCCCACTGCCCCTCTTGGCTCACGAGCGGATGGATGCCCACCACCCTCACCCCGCAGCTCTGGAGAGTTCCACAAGCCTACCCACTCCGGGCCCCAATGGAGGACAGACCCCTGCCATCCCTGGCCGTGTGGCCTTGCAGATGAGTGCAATTAGAAGGCAGAGCAGGGCAGTGTCGGGAAACACGGTTCTTTGGAGGTTGCCACAAGAGGTTTGTCGAGAATACCAGCCTCATGTGACCAGTGCCCGGGGAGCGAGGCAGGCGACCGCCATGCCTCCCGGGTCAGCGCCAGCTCCTCCTCCAACCGCATTTAAGAAAAGGCTTGCAGAAGAACAAAGAGTCGGCGGGCTGGACGACCGGCTGATCCTGGCCTGGCTGGTTAGGGTGATTCCAGGACAGACACTGATTAAGCTGCTTATGGTTTTGGCTCTGAACCCACAGAGCTCAAGGCAAAAGAAGAATGATCTGAGAGCCAGGCCCACGCGGAACCTTCAAACAGGGCTCAGAAGGCTGTGGCCAAGCCCGCCCAGCCCCCACGCCATCTGTCCCTGCCGCCCGGGAGCCTCTGGCTCAGTGATGCCGTGGGAGACAGGACTCGGGGGGAGAGGGGCAGGCAGCAGCATCTGGGGTCACACTGCTGTCCCGTCACCAACTAGCCTGTTTCCCAGGGTTCCCATAGCAAAGTACCCCGAACTGCCTGGCTTGAAAGATACAAAGCTCTGCTGCCACAGCTCTCGAGTCCACAGGTTCAAAATCAAGGTGTGGGCAGGGCAGAAGCCTCTTCAGCAGCCTCTGAAGGCTCCAGGGGACGGTCCCCCGCGTCTTCCCAGCTTCCGGGGATAGGAGCCGTCCTCGTGTCCTTGGTGAGCTGCACCCCTCCAACCTTCGCCCCCATCTTCTCATGCCATTTATCTCTGTGCCCCAAATCCCCTCTTCTTATAAGCACGCTGATCATTGGACTAGGCCCCAGCCCAGCCCAGCAAGACCTCACCTCAACTGTGTCCACTCACACCCTCTTTCCAAATAAAATCACCTTTTGGGGGCTAGGACTTGAGCGTGTATTTGGGGTCCGCTCAAAGACACACAGCGGCCCCTTAGCATAAGCCTCCTAACCATCCTTCCCAGCAAAGGCCACTCAGAATGCATTTAGAGGACCAGTGCCAGGCTGGGCAGAAACTTCACAGTGGTATGACATGGCTGTGGCATGCGCTGTTACCGAACTATCTTTGGTGAAAGACTAGGTCTTTATGTTTCCAATTTTTCAGGGCTGGAACCATAGCCATGCTGGGCTGGTGCTTGCTGTTCAGGGAGATGAATCTGCTGAATGTGTTGATGTGGTGCTGTGTGTGTCACTCATGCACACACACGCAGACACACACAGACACACACATACACAGATGCAGACACACAAACACATGTACACACACCCACAGACACACACACACACACATGGGGTGTCCCCCTCTGAGACCAACCCTGGTGATCTTACACCAAGCCCCGTCCCTCTGATAGACAGGTCTTTGCCTCTTCAACCAGCAGTAACTCTTCAGAGCCCTTCGTCCTGGTTCTGCCAACAGAACCCACCCCTTGGCTTAAGAAATAAAATTTACAGATACCACTATAGCTTCCCGGGTGGGCTTTGCTCTTGAATTGTCCTAAATAGGCTCACGCATGCCTGCCTGCTTTTACTGCACATACTTGTCTCTATTAATAACGTACAGTTGAGTTTGACCCGTTTCTCAACGTCATATAAATAGCATCGTCCTGGCGTCTCCTTCTTGTCTTGCTCTTTTCAGCGTCACCTGAAGGAAATTCGCCCGTGTGGATGTGTGCAGCTGAAAATTCATTCACATTTCACTGCTGTGCAATATTCTGTCCTGTGAGCAGATTACAGTTGATTTTTTTTCAGTCACGGGGCAGTGAGGTTGTGACCACTTGTTTGCCGTTACCAATTGCCCTGCTCTTGTGGCTCAGATGGTAAAGAATCTGCCTGCAATGCAGGAGATGCTAGTTCGATCCCTGGATCGGGAAGATCCCCTGGAGAAGGGAATGGCAACCCACTCCAGTACTCATGCCTGGAGAATTGTATGGACAGAGGAGCCTGGTGGGCTACAGTCTATGGGGTTGCAGAGTCAGACACGACTGAGCAGCTTTCACTTTCACCATCCTTGGCGACTAGCTTCCTTGCGCACATTTAGGGGATTTTCTCTAGGAAGTGGTCCTCAAACCAGTAGCAGCATCAGCTGCGAACTTATCAGAAATGCACGTTCCTGGGCTCCACCCCAGACCCACTGAGTCACTGTGAGTGGGAGGAGTGAGTGAGAGGATGACCCCTCCCCAAAGATCAACTCAGCCTGAAAGGATTTCTGAACCTAGCGGGTGGTGCGGTGGGGGACATTAACAGAAACTCACCCAGGTGAACAAACCAGTCAAAAACGGGCGAATGATCTGATATTTCTCCCATGAAGATTCACAAATGGCCACTGTGCACATGGAAAGATGATGAACATCATCAGTCATTAGGGAAACACAAATCAAGACCACAATGAAGTATTAATAATGCTCGATACCCCCTAGAATGGCTCAGATCAAAAAGACAGATCATAAGTGTCGCAGAAGATGGGGAGAACTTGGAGCCCTCATACACTTCTGGTAGGAGAGCGAAGTGGTACAGCCACTTTAGAAAACAGTCCGGCAGCCCCTCAAAAGCTTGAACATGGAGTCTCCCTATGACCTGACAATTCCACTCTTAAGGTACGTGCCCAGGAGAAGTGAAAACAGGTTCACACAGACATGTGTCAACAGATGTTCATGGCAGCGTTATTTAGAATCGCCAAAAGCAGAAACCACGCAGAGGTCCATCAGCCGACACACTGGATAAAAGAAACGGAATATTACTCAGTCATAAACAGGAATGGAGTTGTGACACACGCTACCGTGTAGACGAATCTTGGAATCCTTATGCTGAGTGAAAGAATCCCAACACAAAAGACCGTCACACAGTGTGTGATACCATTTATATGAAATATCCAAAATAGTAAGTCCACAGAGACAGAAAGCCCATTGGTGGTTACCTGGGAACGGGAGGCAGGTAACCTCCCAACAGACCAGGACTGCTAATGAGTGTGGAATTTCTTTTTGAGGTGAGGAAAATATTCTAAAACTAATTGGAGGGGTGGTTGCAGAACTCTGTGAATATACTGAAAACCATTGAATTATACACAAGATAGATGAATTATATGGAATTATACCTTAGTAAAGACGTTCACACACACAGAGCAAGCACATGAGAAATGTTCGTGACCTGCCCTCTATCTGGGGGGCAGACTGGAGAACAGGAGAATTCTGTGGCGTGTTCAGGACACAGTCCCTGAGTCAGACACTGGACCCTAGTCCTCCCCACCGTGTAGGAGTCGTTATCAACCCAGATGAGGGCCTCTGCTTCTCTGCCCTTGGTTTGTGCTCCTTTGCCAAATAGATGCTAACAGGGCCTCATTCCAAATGTGAGCACAGGTGCCACAGGGCCTTTGCACGTTCTGGGTCCGCTTCTGTGTTACCACGCACCCTCTACTGTTGCCAGCCACAGGCCAAGGGCCGCTCAGGACCCAGGGAGAGCCACACCCCAGGGGTTACAGCCTGGAAAATCCCAAGTTGGAACGGAGTGGGCGGCAAACCCTGGCCATAAGGCATTTGAAATGAGGTTGAAAGAAGGTCCAGAGCCTATGAATGGGTTTGTTCCTGATACAGACTGACTTCACACTTCAGATCAGAGACGGTGAAAGAGATCCTTCTAAGCTCAGGGACAATCTCCACAGAGAAAAGTGACAAAAGACAGGGGACACTTTGCTCCGACTTCAAAAGGCTGCATCTGAGCGGGGCCTGGTGCTACCAGGGTCTCCTCCCCATCCCCCACCTCTGCTTGGAGGAAAAAAAAAATCCTTGGACGGGATCCATCCTTAACTCACTTGCTGTGTCTGAGGTCCAGACACACGCTGTTTGGACAGCCTGTTTCGGTGGGTGGTCAGGCGGGGGCCCCGCACACAGAGTTTACAGAGGGTCCTGGCACAAATGAGCTGTTGACGACCAATTGGAAGGGCTCAGTGAAATCACAACATGTGAAATACGGAAAGGGGGTGGAACGGGGAGAAAAAAGGAAAGAAAGGCCCATTTGGAAGGGATTCAAACAAGCACAATAAGGCAAGGCCCAGGAGTCTGGCCATCAGACACATGTGCCCCCCGTGAGAACCGGCCCCCCTCTTCCTGCCCCGCCAACACACACCGCCTTTTAAGAAAATTTCATAGATTTAAATAGTTTTTCTGCATCAAATACAAGAAACAGACCGACATTTTCTCATCCCCTGTTATGTGGCAGGCTAATATTTGGCCATTTACGCTCCATTGGAGACCATTTCTGGGAGAACGCGGCCCTCTCCAGGTTGGTGGCCGCCCACCCGGCCACCCGCACCCACCTTGACCGCCGGTGCTGGGCTGAGGTCTGAGCAAGGGGGCTGCCCCTCCACTGGTTTGGGGCACAAAGGGCTGAAAGGGGGGTCAGCTTCCGACCTGTCAAATTGAGGCACACGGGGCAGCCTCGACGGCAGGGAGCGGGGAGATGTGGGAAGGTCCCCTCTGTGGACCCAAGTGCCGAGCAGCCATCAGGGTGGGCAGCTGATCTGAGCGTAAACTCTAGAATTTGCCCACAGTGGCCTCAGGCTCCTCTTGTTTCAAGAGCTGGAGCGTCATGGGCGATCTGGAGACCCCAGGACTGCCTCCCCTGAAGTCCCCTGGTGCCATGCCCTGCTGTTCTTGTAAGGGTTTTTGCTCTTTGCTCTTTATTCTTAGTTTCTCCTGGATCCCAAAACAACCTACTGCTTCGTTTTGCACTCTTAAAGAAGTTTTAAAAGCATCTTTATTGACGTCTCCTTCTGAAATGTTTCAGTGTTGCTCCACATCCGTTTTCAAAGTTTGTGGATGTGGGTACACAGCGTCCCTCAGACGGATGCCTCTGCCTTCCCCGCTGTGAGCAGGGCACACGCCACCCACTCTGCTCTTATGAAAGCGGCCGCAATTTCTGGGATGGGTCTTCCATCCACACCAATGAATACAGGCAGGCGTTTGCAAGAATTTCCCCAGAATATGGGATCCGTGCATCGTGGGGCTGCTTATCTTCAATTTCACCAGTGATTGCCAAATGCCGTCTAACGCAAGTGCCCTGAACTGTGTTCTGACCACAGCAGACGCCCTGCCGGCCACTCTGCTCGGTGTCCTGATGAAACCTAGGCTCCACATGCCTCTAGGCTGAAGCGTTGTCATGCTGTTCATGTTTTCCCAGCTACTGGTGGCGATCTGTGCATGTTTTGTTTCATCTTCTCTAAACCACCTGCTCACGTTGTTGTTGCATGCTCTTCTCTTGGGTTGTCTTTTACTATTTATAGATATGTTTGTAAATAGTTCACCAGTTGGATAATTACAATACTGACAAACCCTAGTGCCTATGGTATGTGGAGTGCTGTTGTAAGTACACCTGAGATGTCATTACTCATAACCCATGACAATTTATAGATGAGGAAGTGGACGGGGTGTAGCCAACTGGGAGGTGAACCACTAGTCACCTAGAGTCCTTACTTCCGGTCTGTGGCTTCCCCCAACCACTTGAGGAGAATCTGGGTTTTAATTTTAATATGAGCAGATATGCTGAACTCCTTTGAGGTCTGTGGTGTTTGTGTATCATTTGTGAAAGCTGTCCTGTCTCCAAGGCCACAAAGATATCCCCCAATAGTTCCTGCTTAGAGTGGGAACATTTGCCTTCCACATTTAGATGTATGTCTAATTTTGTTTTCATAGACAGATAATTCTATTTATTTTATATTTATTTATATTTAATTTAAAATTTTTATTTATTTTATATTACTCTATGTTTATTTACTATTCTATTTTTAATCTTATTCATTTATGTCATATTTTGTTTTTAGGTTTGTTTTTTTTTTAGTTTAGCTTTATTTTTTATTAGTTTTGATTTCTTAAATAAACACCTACCCTGACTTTGTGGACCCATTCATCAAATTTTGTGACTTGATAAGCCAGATGCCCGATACACTAGGACTCTGCTGAAGGGCTTGGAGGTGGTGTGGGAATGGCTGGAACAGTCATTAGATGGTGTTCTGGTCATAAAAACATTGAGAACCCTTGATCTGCAACCAAAGTTTATTGCCTTTGGGATTATCTGGAGGAAAGAAGGTTACAATCGCACAACATTTTTTAGGTGTCCTCTGGCCCTGTTTATAGATCAATCCTGCATCCACTTGGCAACTGCCTGGGTCTGTGGGACACCCGGGTCTGCAGGCCCAGGGTCTCCAACATAGAACTCAGGCTGTGCAGGAGGGAGCCGTGTCAAGAACAGCTGGGTTACTCCCACTCATCCTTCATCCCCCCTCTGCCTAGAAGCAGCCTTTGCCCAGGGACCCCCGCTGGAATGCAGAGGCAAAGTGGATTCCAAAGCTGGTACTCCCTCTCTGCTCCAGAACTTCTCAGCATGACATGTCCCCACCCTGGGGACAAGCGAATGATTCATGAGGTGTGTAGACAGCACCTGATTGTCTCCATAGTTACCTATTTATTTCAGCCTGAACTGGGGAAAGTATACTCACACTTCAGCTCATCACACAGCTTAGGTGAAGCCGGCGGGCGGGTGTGGTCCGTTCCATGCACGTGCATGGAGCCACCCTCCTGGGTCAAAGCCCAGGCTGGCTGTGTGGTCTCAGACCCTGGGCCGCTTCCTTGCCCCCGCCCCCAGCGTGACACAGGACCGTCCGGCCTCCATCTCAGCTGGCTGCTGCAGACTTTAAATGCCGAGAGCTGAAGAATGTCAGGAGCTGTGCGTGGTACCAAGCGGGCGTGCAGTTACGTGTGAAGCGTCGGTGAAGATGTCTAAAGTGACCGCTTAAAGACACCGCTGTCTGAAACACTTTAAATAAGATATTTTAAGTATTTTCTCTTTAGGGGAAACGGCACTAGCTTTCTGTGGATGAGGAGATGACGGCCCTGTCACACCCTCCATCCCCTGTGACGCTCGGTGCTCTCAAAGCAGGGTTGTCCTGTCCTGGTTAGGCTTGAGTTCCAGGGGGAGCTCTCGGGGCGCCCAATGCCTGGGCCCCCCGCCTCAGACCACTCAAAGCAGGGTGCAGCCTGGGCATCAGGAAGCTGCAGATCCCCCAAGACGGCAACTCACAGCACATCCGAGAATCACTGTGTCTGAGCACCTGCCCTCCCTGGGTCAGGAGGACCTGGGGGCCCAGGTAGCCAAGTGCAGCGTGGTGGGGAGGGCAAGGACGTCTTGTCGGGGGTGACTGTCACTGCAGATAAGATAGTGGGCCATCCTGAGCAGTAGGGTTAGAGGGCCGGCACCTCTGCAGTGGGGGAAGGGGGCACTCTGGGAGCCCAGAGGCCGTGGTGGACGCTGCACCAGCCTGAGGGGAGACCGGGAGCCATATATTTAAATTGAGGTAAAGTTTACAGAACCTAAAGTTAATCATTTAAAAACGAACGATTCAGTGGCCTTTAGTGCATTCATGACTCTGTGTGACCATCCCCTCCATCTCATTCCAGAACCTTTTCTCACCCCAAAAGGACACCTTAGCAGCCCATCCCATGCCTTTCTGCTCCGCCCCCAGCCCCTGGCAGCGGGTAATCTAGCCTCCAGGGATTTATGTATTCTGGATATTTCACATAAATGAAGTCACATGATACCAGTCTCCTTCATCTGGCTTTGCTCACCCAACATACTGCTTTCAAGGTTCTCATGCCGGGCCACGTGTCAGCCCTTCATTCCTCTTCATGGCTGAGTGGCCTCCCACCTCGTGGATGGACCACATTTTGTCTGTCGATCCAGAGGATGGACGGTTGGGTGGGTTCCACCTCTCGGCTCTTGTGAATGGTGTGCTCCTGTGAACACGTGTGTACAGGTTCTGTGCAGACCTGTATTCACACTTCTCTTGGGCAGACGCTAGGAGTGGAATTGCCAGGTCACGTGGTCAGTCTAGGTTTACCCTTTTGAGGCCCACACACCACTCCCCAGCCATCTGGAAGAGTGGTGGGTGGGTGGCCATGTCCTTGCTTCCTTCTGGTGGAGGTGTCTGGGCAGGAAAATGGGACCATCAGAATTCCCTCCCGGGAGCATCTTTGGGGAAGACAGCTGAGCCTAGAGCCTCCAACCCCCTGTGACTGAGAGAACTGGGGGAGCTCTCCCTCCCACTCACCGCCCTCCCCCCATCAGTTCTTTCAGAGGACCTCGGTGAGGCTGCTCCTCATTACAGACGCTGTGCTGGGTGCAGCACGGGACCCTCTGAGGGAAAAATCCTACTAGTCAAGGTGCTGAGGGGTGTGCAGAGCACCAGGGAGTAAGCAGGCACAGCTGGGTTGCCCAGGGAAGGCTGGAGCGCTGGTGGCTGGGGGAGCATCCCAGGAAGGCTTCCTGGAGGAAGGGCTGTCCTCTGCCCTCTCCCTCCCCACTCCCAACACCCAGCACCAGCCTGGCATCTAGTCTTCCCAACTCTCCTCCACACACACATAAAGGCCTTTCTATCTCTTTTGTGTGGACTGGACTAGATCACCTATGAGCCTGAGCATCTTTCTTCTCTTCCTCAAGAGAACGTGGAAATCCCTCCAGCCAGATACACATCTAAGTATCCAAACCAGCATTATCCAAACCCAAGTGGGGGGATGGAGGAGGGGACGGGGAGGAACAGGGAGAAGAAGGCAGACAGGGTCAGGGAGAAGCTGGTTTGAGCGCCGAGGAGCCCACCCTAGTATCTCTAGTCTTTGTCTCAAACACCAGCTTTAATTACACATAGGGGCCAGCAAAGAAAAATATGAACCCCACAGGGGTCATGACCTCAGAGTATGTCCTTAAAGATACAGAGGGGCTTCCCAGTTTGCTGCTCCTGGAAGGGCAGTATTTTTATGCTCTCCCTTCACTAAAATCTGGTGATGGCTGTCAGCCAAAAAAGCCATGCCACCTTGACCCTTTGCTTTGAACATTAAAACAGGTTCCTGGCTGGAGTTTGTGGTTAGAGAGGAGATGCTCACCCCCTGTGAGTGGTCCAGCTCCTCGCCGCCATCACCCTAGATGCCCCTTCTGTTCAGAGAAGAACTGAAGAGTCTCCTTTAAAAGGACAGAGGCAGAGAGGTGAGCAGGCAGAGCAAAGCGTACTGGCACTTTCCAACATTTAAAATGAGGGTGTTGTGTATTTTCTTATCAGGAAACACGGGCCAGGTTAGGAGTCTCACTCCCCGATGGGTGGTTTCCTTGGCAACAAAACTGTCCGTGACCGCCAGGCAGCTGAGCAACTTCATCAGGTCCCCACATTGTTTGCGCCTCTTTAATCAACCAAACTTTTTTCTTTTTTTAAATTTCAACCATTTTTTAATGGAAAATATTTTCCAAAACGACTTGCACATTTCTCAGAGGGTTTAGACATATTTTGAATTTCTCGGGATGCCTGGGGGCTGCTGCTATGAGCCTGGACCACTGGGCTGGGCTTCATTTATTTTACCCTCCTATGCCAGGGAGGCTGGGGTCACTGGGGATTCACGGGGAGATGAAACAGACGCGCTCCCCGCCCACTGGGCACCGACCTTCTCCACGAGAGGACCAGCGAGAAGCACAAATCACGCAACGCTGGTGTCGGGAGGCACTGAGTGCTCTGAAACCAGAGAAGATACACGTGCTGAGAGGTGGGCCCCATTCCTCAGAGATACGGGGCATTTGCCTCTGTGCTCAGCTGTCCCCGCCGTCTAGTCCTTGCATGATCATGGCGATGGTGGTCTGTCTGACTCTTTGTGACCCCATGGACTGTAGCCCCCCAGGCTCCTCTGTCATAGGATTTTCCAGGCAAGAATACTGGAGTGGGTGACCATTTCCATCTCTAGGGATCTTCCCCACCCAGGAATTGAACCCTCATCTCCTGAATTCCTGGAGGTCTCCTGTCTACAATGCAATGCATGATCACTTTGATTATTCGTTTATGCTATCTTTCTCCTACTGCTTTTGTCCTCGAATGGGAATTTCTGAACAAGCCAGAGAAACGGCAGGAAGTCTGGTTCACTAAAGCGCTCCCCCAGGCCGCTCCCCCTTCACTGGTCACAGGCCTCGGACCCCCTTTGCTTATCTGGCTGCCACGTCAGTGAGCATTAGAACTGAAAGGGGAGAGGACCCCCGAGTGGGAAGTAGCCAGTGCTAAAAGACGGCAGCTGCGCTCTTAACCCATCACGATGGCTCCAAAGTTCTTAAATTCACCTTCAGATACTTGCCTGAATTCAGAGGCAAACCTCCTGACTGTTAAGGCTGTTTCTGCTGTGATCTCAGTCAGGTCTTGCTGGATTAACCAGGAACCGTAAGAACTAGAAGAACGGTGGTGAGAGAGGAGTGCTTTCATGGCAAAAGCAACACAGTCCCTGAGGATCTGCCCCACCCATGCTGGAACCACTGTCCCCACGGGGACAGGGCGGCCCTGTGACCACAGGGCCTGAGGCCCCACTGTGTGCTGGGCACTGGAGGCAGCTATCCTGCCACAAGCAGGGGACCTCTCGCCCGTGCCTGGAGCAGGGCAGCCTGGGAGGAGAGGCCAGTGGGTCTCCAGATCTGTGTGGACCAGCTATTAACCTGGCCTTCCATCTGCATGTTTCTGTCTCTGTGTGCAAGTGCGTGCTCAGTCATGTCCGACTGTTGGTGATCCCACGGACTGTAGCCTGCCAGGCTGCACTATCCACGGATCTCTCCAGGCAAGAATACTGGAGTGGGTTGCCATGCCCTTCTCCAGGGGGTCTTTTCAACCCAGGGATCAAACCCGAAGTCTCTTGCATCTCCTGCATTGGCAGGTGAATTCTTTATCACTGCACCACCTGGACTTTCCTGGTTTTCTAAAGTGGAGGTTAAAATAGCCTTTGTTTCATCAAAACGTTGAAAGGAGTGAATGAGTTCATCCGTGTGAAATACTTGGGGGAATACAGTAACAGATGACTGTTATTCCCATTGTCACCGTTATGCTCAGCTGGGGAGGTTTGTGATCTAGCATATGGTTACAACTCTAAGGGCCTGCAGCACAAGGCTCCATACAGTCCTGGGGTATCAAGAAATATCCACAACGAATAAATCTCCAACGGGTGTCACTCTGCCACCCCTCAGAATCCCCTGGTGACCTTGAAAACTCCCGATCCTCCGGGTAAATGTTGATTGTTGTTATTCAGTGGCTAAGTCATGTCTGACTCTCTATAACTCCATGGACTGCAGCATGCCAGGCTTCCCTGTCCATCACCATCTCCTGGAGTTTGCTCAAAATCATGTCCATTGAGTCAGTGATGACATCCAACCATCTCATCTTCTGTCGCCCCCTTCTCCTCCTGCCTTCAATCTTTCCCAGCATCAGGGTCTTTTCCAATGAGTCAATTATTTGCAACAGGTGGCCAAAGTATTGGAGTTTCAGCTTCAGCATCAGTCCTTCCAATGAATATTCAGGACTGATTTCCTTTAGGATGGATTGGTTGGATCTCCTTGCAGTCCAAGGCATTCTCAAGAGTCTTCTCCAACTCCATAGTTCAAAAGCATCAATTCTTTGGCACTCAGCCTTCTTTATGGTCCAACTCTCACATGACTACTGGAAAAACCATAGCTTTGACTATACAGACCTTTGTTGGCAAAGTGACGTCTCTGCTTTCTAACATGCTGTCTAGGTTTGTCATAGCTTTTCTTCCAAGGATCAAGCATCTTATAATTTCATGGCTGCAGTCACCGTCTGCAGTGATTAATGTTAAATATTCACCAGAATCTCACTTCACCAGAATCTCAGGGGTGGGATCCAGACAGCAGGAGATGGCACAGCTCGCAGGACATCTCATCATGCAGCCGAGAGGGGTCTCGTATTGACCTGAAGCCCAGGTTCTCAGTGAGGGTCCCCAAGCTCGTAGCACTTCACCTGGGAGCTTGCTGGGAATGCAGCTTCTTTGGCCCCCACAGGCCTCCTGAATTAGACATGCTGGGAGTGGGGGTCCTTCAGAATGTGGATTATTGATGAGAACACGGTGATCCCCTCCGCCTCAGAAGCTCCTGGGTCACGGGAATTGCAGAGGGAGGTTCCCTCAGGGCTGTGGGCCTCACCAGCCCCTGAGGCAGCGGCTTCTCCTCCTACCCCTCCATATCTCTTGTTCCCCAGTCCCCAGCCCCAGGCACCTTTCCCCGACACTCCCCCGCACCCCAAGCCCGCAGCCTCTTCACAGCTCACCAGGAAGCGGCCTATCATGGCCATTTTTCTCCTGTCTGGGCTCTGCCATGTGGCTGATACAGGCGGCCTCCGCTTGTGGAGTCTCCACAGCTAATTAGATCCAGATGCGGCCTCATTAGGCCGGCGGAGGCAGCAGGGCCTGGGCCCGGGGGCACTCCCCACTGTCCGGAGGCACGTCTGTCGGGGAGAGGGGCCCGAGGCCTCCCAGTCCCCGAGGCTGGAGGATGCGGGCAGACAGGAGCACCTGCTGAGGAGGAGGGCACAGGTGTGCAGGGCTGTCGTGGGGCCGGTGGGGGCACCTTCTTGGGAAGAGGTCTTCCCACCAGCCCTTCCTCCAAGCCCATTGACCCAACTGTCCCTGCAGTCACCAGGGGGACTGTCCCACAGGTCCCCAGAGGGCGTTAGGCCGAGAGGCTCCTCTGCTGGACTTGAAAGCCAGACTTGGACCTGCAAAGGTCGTGTTCCCTCCTGCAGGCCTTGTCAGAAATGAGAGGGTGTGTGTTTTTCTCTACCTTAGAACCTTCTAGATTAGTTGTTCTCAAACTGTATTACTATCAAAATCACCTGGAGAGAAGGTGTGCTCATACACACATTGCCAGACCCCATGCCCAGCATCTCTGACGCAGGACTCGGCTGGGAACCACCAGCTACGTTTCCAGCAGGTTCCCAGGTGCTGCTGATATTGCTGGTGCAGTGACCTCACTGAGACTCTGATCTGTGTTAACACAGGGTCTCCAAGTCGGCTGACATAGAAATCCCCTGGGAAGGCTTCAGTATCTCACAACCGTCCACCCTCTATCCCGGAAAGTAGGACAGGGTGGATAGTGGGGTGCCTCACTGATCCCTCCCCTCAGAGGGGAGGCAGATGAGCAGCACTGAGGACAGAGGGAAACCCAATGCTCAGCAGCCTCCTGAGATGCCCTGGGATGCTCTGGGTGGGCCTTAGAAACCCCATTTTGCAGATGAAAACACTGAGGCTCAGCAAGTTCCAGGACTCACTTGGGGTCTCTGCTAGTCAGGCACTGCCTGATACCAAATTGATGCTGTTTCCATGAAGCCCTGTGGCCTCTCTCAGGGGTTAGGGTGAGGGGTATATTTACCCCAAAAAAACATTTCCGCAATATACTTGGTCACAAAATGTTCATAACAGCCTTAATCCTAAGAGCCCCAGACTGGAGACAACCCAGTGTCCATCTGCAGGTGAGAGGGGACCACATGTGGTTCTTTATGGCATGAAGAACTGCTCAGCAGTCACGTGGATGAAGTGCGCGCACACAGATACACACACACCGACACACACACTCACACACACACACACACACACACACACACACCTGTGGGTGAATCCCCACACACCACCCAGCAGAAGAACCCAGAAAGGAAGGGGCACTTTCATAGCAGCAAAGCCACTCTGAAGTGACTGAAGGCAGACCATGGCCACCCAAGGCCAGCAGGTGGAGAGAGTGGATGGTAGGGAGCTGGAGCACTTTCTAGGAGGGTGATGCTCCATATCTTATGGGGGTGGTTACAGGAGTGTGTTGTTTTTCTAGTCACTAAGTCGTGTCCAACTGTTGCGTCCCCATGGACTGTAGCTCACCAGGCTCCTCTGTCCACAGGATTTCCAGGCAAGAATACTGGAGTGGGTAGCCATTTCCTTCTCCAGGGGATCTTCCAGGCCCAGGGATCAAACCCACGTCACTTGCATTGCAAGCAGATTCTTTACCGGTGAGCCATCTAGAGAGCCCACAGGGGCTTGTACCTGTATCAAAATTCATCAGGCTGCACGCTTGTTCAGCTTGAGTCTTGAACGACACAGGCTGGAGACCCTCCACATAGTCAGAATCTAAAGTATAACTTCCAGTTGTTCCCCCGTATCCATGGCCCCACTGTATCCAAAACTCGGCATCTGCAGATTCAACCAGCCCAGTTTGCAGGGCTGTGGTGTTCACTGTGGAAATGACCCGTGTCTCAGTGGACACTTGAAGCTGAACGTGTGAATGTGCAGGCAGCTACCCAGCTTCACGGACACTCGTTCGAGTTCTCTACCCCACACCCTGGGAGTTCCCTGGTAGACTTTTTGTCCCTCGTGGCCAATGCCACACCTTACACACAGCAGGCTTTGAGTAAAGACCAGTAGGATAAGATGGTCTGGATAAGATTTAGTGGATAAGATGGAGTCCCAAAGAGGTTAAAATTTCCTGAAAGTCGGCAAACCAGTAGATGGAAGGGATGGGGTTTGAACCCAGGAAGCCTGGCATCAGTGACCCTGATCTTCACAGTCACATGATTCTGCCTCTAGCTAGCCTTCTGACCAGCCATCTGTCCATCAGGTGTCCTTCCATCCAGCCTGCTGCCTCCCTTCCATCCACTCACCCAACCCTCCAGCCATCTGTCCACTCAACCATCCTTCCATTCAAACATCCACCCACTGAGCCATTCAACCAGCTCAACCAGCCAGCCATCACCCATCCAAACAGAGAGTACTTGTTGGGCACCAGCTGTGTGCCAGAGAGCAAGCAACACAAAGTCCTCACTCTCCCGGAAGCTCCAGTCCACAAGAGGACACCAACATGAAAGAAGACCGTGGAGGGTTGGGGAGTGGTGAGCCAGAGTGGGCGGGGACACAGATGCTGGGCAGTGAGTGGAACTGACCCCACCTGGAGGGAGCTGTCCTTGCACATGGAAGCCAGAGCTTGGGCTGGAGGGCCTGAGAGTTTGCTCTGAAGTCCTGCCCCACGGGGGCTGCCCCAGGAGCAACATTGTGCAATCACGCAGCTTGTCCACAAACCTTTCTTTCTGTTTGGAAACATCCACACCCACACCAGGGGCTGTCACGCCATGCTCTGAATGTCAGAGCCTCCCACTCACTGAGGCTTCCTGGGCTGTGGAACTCTCCCCCTCCTGGCTGACTTGTCCCGGGCTCCAGACCTCAAGCCCCTCCCTGTGCTGATGACAACCGGTGTCAGTGACTTGTTCAGATAACTCCCCGTTCTGCTAATATGCTAGTGACCATCACCCCATTAGAGTAGCAGCAGGTTACAACCCAGGAAGAGGGCCTTGCTTCGGAAGGGCTCGATGGGGGTGTATCATTTCAGGCACCAGACTGGACAGTCACCCCTGTTCCAGGGACCAGCCTCTCCATGTCCTTCCAGGAACTATCCTTCTCATGCTCACTCTACAGTACTCGGGTGGTAGACGACACCCATCCCTGCCCCCATTTGAGGGGCAAACACAGGACCCAGACAACCCAAGTCACAGTGATTGGCTGAAGATGTCACATGACCAGCCAGTAAGCATCAACCCCAGGGTGTTGCCAGGACAACAGAATGGAGAACGATCTCCGTGTTTATATCACTAAACTGGCAGAGTGTAATCGGAGCTGCAGGAGACCAGGAAATTAGCTCTGTAAATGAAAACAGGCTAGAGCAAAGGAGAACCTGGAGGACAGAACAAGGCAGACGACCACAGCATTCAAGTGCCTGGATCCAGCTGTGCCTGAACCCCAGGGACTGGGTCCTTGTATCATGCGATGAGCCCTACAGACTTTTTTGTTTTAAACTGAAATGTGAAGTGAGTCTGTCACTTAAAACTGAGAAAGGCTTGACACAGGAAGAGTCACATGGGAGCACACAGGGTCAGCCCCGTAGAAACACAGCAGGCAGAGTCCGGACACCCCTCCCTTTGAGAGCCTTCCCCAGCTCCACCCTCTTCTCTCCGGGGTGCATGCAAACTGCCTCCAGGAAGGCCTGGAGGCACCACTCCAGAGCCAGGCGTTTTGCCTCTGCCAGGCCCTGCATCCTCATCTGTCAAGGCTGGGTGAGGGCAGCAACCTTGCCCCCGGGCCCTGCCCCGCTCTGGCCACTGCAGTGACTCTGCGGGTCTCTCTTTAGGCCTCTCACCTTCTCAATGAAGCTGGGTGTGTGTCATTATCATTTGAAACGAGTGAAATTAGGCAGTGGGTACACACAGATCAGCTTCCTCTTCCAACGTCAAGGAGAGGAGGGGCAGGGGCTGGGAGAGGGAGACCCTGGAAGGACAAGACTAAAGTGTTAAAGGTGAATTATTTCTGAGTGATAGGGTTTCAGATGATTTTAATTCCTAATATCTTTTTAAAAGGTATTTGTTTATTTTTGGCTGTGCTGGGTCTCTGTTGCTGTGAGGGCTTTTCTCTAGTTGCGCCGAGCAGGGGCTACACTCTAGTTGGTGTGCACAGGCTTCTCATGGCAGAAGCGTCTCTTGTTGCGGAGCACCGGCTCTAGGCGCGCGGACTTCAGTAGCTGCGGCTCCCGGGCTCCAGAGCACAGGCTCAGTAGTTGGGCGCACGGACTTAGTTGCTCTGTGACACGTGAGATCTTCCTAGACCAAGGGTTGAACCCTGTCTCCTGCAGTGGCAGGTGGATCCTTTACAACTGAGCCACCAGGGAAGCCCCTTCTTATGCCTTTTTGTTTAGCATTCTCTTTAGGGATATCACAAAGGTGTATCCCTCTTCTAATCAGAGCTAAAATAAATTTCATTTTAAAGGAATTAAACCCAGAAATATCCTAGACTTCAAAGTTGGCAGGAGGGAAGAAGTTGGCCGCTGACATAATAGAACCAAGGTGGAGGGGATTTTCCTCGAGAGGAACACTTAATTGTTGGCGTTCTCGTTGTCCTTTGGAATTTTGTTCTGCTGTACTTGATCTAAAATGTCAGTAAACAGGAGGTTTTCTTGCTAAGACTGTAAAGAAAGTAGGCTGCTAAAGCCCAGTGCAGCCTGGGTAACAGAAATAGACAAGCCCCCTCTACCTGCACACCCCAAATAAGATGGTCAGAGTTTTCCAGTGATAAGCTCTTCTGGTATGGAAGGAAAGTGTATGTTAGCCGCTCAATCATGTCCAACTCTTTGCAACCCCATGAACTGGGGCCTGCCAGGCTCCTGTCCGTGGGATTTTTCCAGGCAAGAATGCTGGAGTGGATAGCCACTCCCTTCTCCAGTGGATCTTCCCAACCCAGGGATTGAACCCACATCTCCCGCATGGGCAGGCAGATTCTTTACCCCTAAGCTGCCAGGGAAGCCTTCCGACCAGCTGGGAAGCTGCCAAACAACTGAGTCTGGTCCCTCACCCCCACCTTCAAGCCCTTGTACCAGGGACCCTGTCCTGGGGGAAGGCTGCTGTGTGTGGGTCCCCCTCTATCCTCACCTAGAAGGCTACCCACGTTCCAGGATGGCTGTGGGAACCCAAGGTGGGCAGAGATCCTCCTGGTGGGAGTGTGCCCTCCAGAGGAGGCAGGGGAGGGGCTGGCGAGGTCCAGAGCCCACCCCGAGGCCACACGTGATTGCCAGGCTATTTTTAACTGATACCAATCTGCACCAGGGCCTCGGCCTGGCAGGCCCCTCCTCCCGGGGGGCACTTCTGCAGGCCAGGGATGGGGATACCACTCTGGCCCAATCACAGTTTCTGGGATTGAGTCGTCTTTCTCTAAATAAGTAAATTAGCTCTAATACCCTTATTTGCTATCAACCTTATAAACCTAACGCAAACCAGATGGGCCTCGCTTCCCGAGCCCCCACGCCGTGTGGCCCAGCCTCCTCGGGTCTGCCCGTGGCTAACCGGCTTCCTTGGCCCCCACACCCCTCCCTCCTCGTTCCCACGTTAACAGCCCCTCCCCAAGGAAAAAACTTTTGGATTACTGCCCGTGTGAGAGGCTTCCTGGGTCCTCCCAGACCCCCCTGGGAAGCAGGCACAGGAACCAGAGATGACTCATTTTCAGGGTCAGCCCAGCGGCACCTTCTGTTCTCCTATCTCATACTTTATTATTTTGTAGTAAAAACGCATTGACGATTTTTCTTCCTTATTGCCAAAGAAGTGCTTTCATTTTTGAAAGAGGCGCAAAAAGAAAAAAATCCAAAATCGCCTCTAATCTCTCCAAAGAGATAGTTAACATTCTGGGAGACAGCCATGAACGTCTGGAGACGTTCATCCAGAGCAGAGGTTGACGCTTTTTTTTTTTCTATAAGAGGCCAGATAGTGAATATCCAGGGCTTTGTGGCTCTTTCTGGCTTCCCAGATAGCTCAGTTGGTGTGGCTCTTACTGTCCCTGCTGCAGCTGCTAAACTCTGCTGGTATAGTGCGAAAACAGCCATAGGCACCATGCCAAGGAATGGATGGACTATGTACCAATAAAACTTTATTTACAAAAAGACCCCACAGGCAAGCAGGCTTTGGGCCACCTTGAACCCAGGAGCCGTAACTAGCTGACTGACCCCTCATCCAAAGCAGAGCTATAGAATAGAAACAAAGTGGGAACTACCTGGTAACTTAGTGTTTCCCAGAAGTCCCTATTAGAAAGAGTAAGAAGCAGGTGACCTCTGTGTGCATAATATATTTTACTTAACCTAAAATAGACAAAACAGGCTTCCTGGCCAGCTCAGTGGTAAAGAATCCACCTGCCAATGCAGGAGACGCAGGTTTGATTCCTGGGTCAGGAAGATCCCCTGGAGAAGGCAGTGACTACCCACTCCAGTATTCTTACCTGGGAAATCCCATGGACAAAAGAGCCTGGCGGGCTACAGTCCATGAGGTTACAAGAGTCAGATACAACTGAGCGACTAAACAGCAACCGTATAGACAAAATACTATTTTGATGTGAAACATGATTCTGAAAACCTATCGATGAAATGTTTTACATTTTTGGGTACCAAGTCTTCAAAATCCAGACCTTATTTTATACTGATAGCACATTTCAATTCGGAATAGTCTCATTTCAGATGCCCAAGAGCCAGGTGCGGCCAGAAGCCACTGTTCTGGGGTGTGAGTCCTTACCACACTTCACCTCCCATGCTGTCTTACAAGGCGGCATCCTCCACCCTGCATACCTGGTCACCATCAGCTACTTAACCTCTCTCTGTTCTAGTTCCCTCATCCATCAAGTGAAGATTATAAGTGCGTATCTCATAATGTGGGTGTAGGGACTGAATGAGAAGATGCTTAAAAGTCTAGCCTTAGGTCTTGTGAACAATAGACGATCAGTAAGTGTAAACTTCTAGGTTGGCTGTGGGCATGAAGGCAAAGCCAGAGAAAAAACTTGTTCTTGTTGGTATTCTCCTTATCCTCAACACCAAGACTGCTTTAGAAAAGAGCCATCCAGGGCTTCCCTGGTGGCTCATTGGTAAAGAATCCACGTGCTAGTGCAGGAGACACAAGTTCGATCCCTGATCCAGGAAGATCCCACATGCCATGCAGCAACGAAGTCCACACACCACAACTATTGAGCCTATGCTCTAGAGCCCAGGAACCGCAACTGCTAGAGCTTGTGATACGCACACACACACACACACACAAAGCCACCACAATGAGAAGTTTGAGCACCGCAATGAAGAGTGACCCCCCAACTGGATCACTCACCTAAATGGAAGATGTACAGCTATAAAGTTCCCAGGAAAAAACCCAGATGATAAAATCTACATCACCACGCGTTTGGCAACGAGTGCTTAGATCTGGCACCAAAAGCACAACCTATCAAAGAACAAAATAAACACATTGTCTCACATCAAAGTTAAAAGCATTTACTTTGTAAAAGTAAAGAAAACATTAACAGAATGAAAAGATAAGCAATAGACTTGGAGAAAATATTTGAAATCATGTATCTGGTAAAAAGGACTGGTATCCGGAATATATAAAGAACTCTTAAAACTCAACAATAAGCAAACCAACCAACCAAATAAAAATAGGCCAAAGATCTAAACAGTCACTTAACTTCAGCAAAGAAGATATATGGATGGCAAATAAGCATATGGAAAAGTGTTCTGCATCATATGTCATTAAGGAAATACAAATAAAAACCTAAAGAGAGGGACTTGCCCAGTGGTCCAGTGGTTAAGACTTCACCTTCCAATGCAGAGTGTTCAGGTTCGATCCTTGGTCAGAGAGATAAGATCCCACATGTGTCTTGGCCAAAAAAAAAAACAACACATAAAACAGAAGCAATATTGTAACAAATTCAATAAAGACTTTTTAAATGGGCCACATTAAAAAAAAAAAAAAAGCTTAAAAAAAAAAAACCTACAGAGATATCATAACATGCCTCTCAGGACAACTAAAATCCCAGAAGCTGATGGGAATTCCCATTCCCTGATGGTGCCACAAAATGGCACAGTTGCCTTATAGGCAGTTTGGTGTTTTTTTATACAGTTAAACATATACTCATTATTATTGCTCAGGCTCTAAGTTGTGTCCAACTCTTTGCTACCCCATGGACCGCAGCACACCAGGCTCCTCTGTCCTCCATTATGTCCCAGAGTTTGGTCAAATTCATGTCCACTGAGTCAGTGATGCTACCTAACCCTCTCATCCTCTGCTGCCCCATTCTCCTTTTGCCTTCACTCTTTCCCAGTGTCTGGGTCTTTTCCAGTGAGTCGGTCAGCTCTTCGCATCAGGTGGCCAAAGTATCGGCGCTTCAGCTTCAGCATCAGTCCTTCCAATGAATATTCAGGGTTGATTTCCTTTAAGAACACTCATTATACACGCTAGCAGCCCTACTCCTGGGATTCATGCTTTTGCCATGTGGGTCTGTCAACTAAATGCCAGGGCCATGAGGCAGGAGCCCCCAAGCAATGGGAGTTTGAGTTTCCTGAGCCCCTTGCCCACCTGCGTGGACCTCACACCTCGCCCCTGCAGCTCAGTCCTGTTCTCTGTGTGGAGTCCTCTTATCTGTACGCTTTCTCCTAGATTTATGACATATAACCCACTCGTCCTTAGGCTTCCCTGGTGGCTCAGACGGTAAAGAATCTGCCTGCGATGCGGAAGACCTGGGTTTGATCCCTTGGTTGGAAAGCTTCCCTTGGAGAAGGGGATGGCAACCCATTCCAGTACTCTCGCCTGGAGAATCCCCATGGACAGAGGAGCCTGGCTGGCTCCTCTGGGGTTGCAAAAAGTCAGACACCATTGAGCAACTAAGCACATACAGCACCCATTCTGAAACTTCCCACCCAGACACCCCTTTGGCGAGCGTTATCAGCGCCGCACACGGGCTTCAAAGTCATCTTGACCCGGGCTTCTCAGAACCTCGCTGCTCTAGACCTCACGTGACCCATGGGAAGGTGAGGAGAAAGCCGGCAATTTGCTCAGACTTATCAGACCACAAACTGGTTTTTTCCCACCGAGGCTTTCATGGGATTTGAAGGTGGGGAGATGGACCCTCACAGAGCTCCCCAGCAGTCTTCCAGACAGGTCTTGTTATCAGCCCCATTGTGCCGATAAGGAAGTCGAGACCTGCAGAAGTTAGAGCCTTTGTTTGCTCAAGGACACAAGTGTGTAAAAATGTGCTGGATTCTGACCCAGGCAGCCAAGCTCCACAGCCCACCCAGGGTCTGGCCCACCTGCCCTTTGGGGTCCCGTCCCAGCCCTACAGGGAGCTTTCAGCCACCCGGACCCCTCCCACCCTTGGCTGCCCCATCCCCCCCGTCCCCATTGCTCTCAGACTGTACCCCCACTTTCCTGGATGCCAGCACCCTAGAACCCAAAGCTTGGCCTTCTGCCCCGACAGGGGCTACAATGGCCAATACCTGCCCTGCGGTCCTCAGGGGCTGGATGCTCCAAGAAGCTGACCTGATGTCAAGCTTGGTGGGGACCTCTCTGGGGAAGTGAGTCAGAGTTGGGTCACCCAGCGGAAGGCCAGAGCTTCCACTCCCAGCAGCATCCCTGGAGGAAGGCCCAGGGCCACAGGCGGGCTCGGCGCAGGAGGCCGGCTTCCAGGCCATGGCCAGATTTATGCTTATCACGTCTGCAGGCAGCTTGGCCTCCAGGTTTGCTCCAGGCCTCAGAACTTTCCTGAGCTCCTGGCAGCCTCTTGTGTCCTAGCAAAATGGGCCACCCAAGGCCATGCCCTTATCTGGGGCGCAGCCCTCTCCCTGGGCCTCAGGCTCCCCAGGGAGTCGCTTTCACCCAAACCCACAAGAACCCTTGGCAGCTCCCCTCTTGGGAGCCTGCCCACCTGGCAATTTAACGTTTGCCTCCCTCTGGGTAAAAAAGACCGCCATCAAATTTATTCTAGAAACACACCATCCTGCGGGGGAACCAAAAGAGGGAGTGAGAACAGAGCTCCTGACGGAGATGGAATTCTCCAGACAGAAAAGGTGGAAGTGAGTAAGTAGTTATCAGCTTCCTCAACTGCGGAACGGGGCTAAGGTGGTTCTTATCTGGGAGGGTAACTTGTGAAGACAGACGAGGCCATAAACACACAGCTCCTAGAGGAAAAAGGGCACAGGGTTACTCTACACTGGTCATCGTGGTAACTGTTACTGCTTCAGTAATGACCTTCATAACAACAGCAACTCTTGAGACTCCCTTGGACTGCAAGGAGATCCAACCAGTCAATCCTAAAGGCAATCAACCCTGAATATTCATTGGAAGGACTGATGCTGAAGTTCCAATCATTTGGCCACCTGATGCAAAGAGCCGACTCATTGGAAAAGACCCTGATACTGGAAAAGACTGAGGGCAGGAGGAGAAGGGGACGACAGAGGATGAGATGGTTGGATGGCGTCATCGACTCAGTGGATGTGTTTGAGCAAATTGCGGGAGATGGTGAAGGACAGGGAAGCCTGGCGTGCTGCAGTCCATGGGTTTGCAAAGAGTCGGACACAACTGAGTGACTGAACAATGACAGCAGCAGCATAATAACCACAACACATGGACATCACAGCCGCACTGTACACAGCGATGGACCCTCTCCTGCTCCATCCCGCTCCTGCTCCATCCCGCTCCTGCTCCATGGGGACAAATGAAGACCCGCAGTTTCCAGTGTGGAAACCAAGACTCCTAACTGTGAACTTGAGTCGCTGCCCACACACCCCTCCCACCCCAGCCCTCGGCTCCCACGGCTGCCTCTCGACTCTTACACAGTTTTGCCAGGTTGGGGAGGAGGAGTTCAGAAGAAGTCCAGACCTCCCCACCCAGACATCCATGTACATCCTATGGGAGGCAAGGAGGAACTCCAGTGGACTGAGTCAGTTTCCCCGCACGTGGCTCCTGCATGGGGTGCTGCCTGGCCCCAGGTGGTGGCCCAGATGCCCAGACTCAGCTACCTCCATCATGAAGGACCAAGAGGGTTGTTGTGAGGGCTAAGAGTTTGGATAAAGAGCACTGAGCCCATGAGGTGGGTTCATAGCCTCTAACACTTTCTGTCCAACCCCCAAAACCTTGCAGGTGGGGTGTTTTTTGAAGAAAGGGTCTTTAAGGCAGTAATTAAGTCAAGGATCTCGAGGTGAGACCATCCTGGAGTGCCTGTCTGGATCCTGGATCCCATGACAGGTGTCCTGATAAGAGGGGAGGAGAGGGGGCTGTGGGACAGACCAGCAGGGAGAGATCACCTGAGGATGGAGGCAGAGACTGGAGTGATGCGGCCACAAGCCAAGGACACTCGGGGTCATGGGTACTGGAAGGACCCTCCCCTGACTTCACACCTCTTCCTTCCAGAGCTGAGCAAGGACTCCTGTCTGTCATTGTGAGCACCCCAGGCCTAAGCCCCCTGGTTTTGTTACAGCAGCTCAGGCTGCTCCCAGCATGTGGCTCACGTTTGGTAAGGGGCAGCTGTCCTCCCATCAGCAGGCACCTGCATGCCCCCACACCCAGCCTGGCACCCGGGATGCAGCAGTGATGGAGACCTGTAAGATCACAGGGTCTTGAGATCCTCGTCGGCCAGGAAGAGACCAGAAGCACACCTGGGCTCCCATCACCCACCCCACTAAAAGCCTGCAGTCCTCACGCCCCCAGAAGCGAACCAGAACCAGGCTACTGGGGCCAGCGACACTGCCTCTGGGGCCTCAGCTTCCTAGTCTGTAAAATGGGCTTATTAGGAGCTCTTCACCTGCAAACACCTGCACGTCGGATATTATTATATCATCTGCATTAAATCGTGGAGGTGGACACCACAGTCTATTCAAGTTAGGGACACCCTGATTCCAAGCGAAGAGTCCACTGGCTTCTTCCTTACAGAGAAAAACCATATCAGTCCTCATGCACGTGAACCCTGAGATCCCAGAGAAGTGAGTTCAGTCAGGGCTGGCCCAGGAGCAGCCGAGTCCTCCAGCGGCCACCTCCCCCAGGCCCGGTAGGGACTTAATCCATCCCACATGCAGCCCTGGCAGGCGCTGACCTTTGCCCATTAACCCCAAGCCCCACTGCCCTGGCAGAGAACTACCGTCTGTCCCCGATAACCTCCCCGACATAATTCAGCCGGCCTCACGCAGGCTGCAGAGATGGGCCGATAACACCGTCCGTTCTGGGGTCAAGTTAGCGGGGCACAGCTGACAGCCCTCACTGCCTGTAAAATACAAGAGCCCGTATCGCCGGCTTTAGGAAGTTACTGCCATACTTTCTTCTCCCTAGAAACCCAGAGGAAACAGTAGAAGGCCAGCAAGGCTGGGAGGAGATGCCATCCCCACAGACAGCAGCCGGGCCACCCCAGAGAAGTCTCTTGCACACCCCTGAGCCGCCTTTGGCTAACAAAGAGCAGTGTGGTGCTGGCCTCGGTCAGTTTTCTCAAACAAAGCTGTAAAATGGGCCCAGGGTCCTAAGGGAGAGCCCCAGGGCCCAAGGCCACAGCCAGCTTCCCCAGGGAGAGTGTGAGGCCCTGATGCTCTCACGTGAAGGCAGGTGGGCGGGCGGGGGGGCGCAACATTGCAGGGGTCCAGGAGCTCAGCTGGGCAGGGCCCCCTAGAAGGGGAGCAGGGCCCGCCCCTGAGGGCTCAGAGTCAGCAGGCCTGGGTCCAAGCCCAGCCCCCACACCCACCTGAGCGAAAGCAGCCTTGGAGAAGTCACACGGCCTCTTGGCCTCAGTCTTCTCATCTGTCAAGTGGGGGTAATGGGAGCGGGTTGGAGACTGGTAATCCTGGAAGCTCTAAGTGCAGAAGCTAATGGTTCAGTCAAGAGCGTCTCCTGCTCCTTCAGGCCTTGAGGTCGCGCCACCCCGATAGCTCCTCACTGGGCGGGCAGGCGAGCCAGGACATGGCCCCACAAGTCCAGCTGGCCCCCAGGCTTCAGGCCTGGATCCCTGCGGATGATGCTGCTGGAGCAAGTCCCCCACCCGATCCCTGCCCAACTCCCCCATCCGGGACCCCTTCTCACCTGCGAACTCGAAGGGGGAGGGCTATCCCAGTGTCCCCGCCACTACCCCAGGCAGGCTGCCAGGACTGCTACCCACATAGCAGGTGTGGTCCAGCACAGCGCCCACCGCCCATCCCGTGGGGCTCTGTGAGCGGAGGCCCTTAGCCCGCGGCAGCGCCCACCGCCCGTCCCGCGGGGCTCTGCGAGCGGAGGCCCTTAGCCCGCGGCAGCGCCCACCGCCCGTCCCGCGGGGCTCTGCGAGCGGAGGCCCTTAGCCCGCGGCAGCGCCCACCGCCCGTCCCGCGGGGCTCTGCGAGCGGAGGCCCTTAGCCCGCGGCAGCGCCCACCGCCCGTCCCGCGGGGCTCTGCGAGCGGAGGCCCTTAGCCCGCGGCAGCGCCCACCGCCCGTCCCGCGGGGCTCTGCGAGCGGAGGCCCTTAGCCCGCGGCAGCGCCCACCGCCCGTCCCGCGGGGCTCTGCGAGCGGAGGCCCTTAGCCCGCGGCAGCGCCCACCGCCCGTCCCGCGGGGCTCTGCGAGCGGAGGCCCTTAGCCCGCGGCAGCGCCCACCGCCCGTCCCGCGGGGCTCTGCGAGCGGAGGCCCTTAGCCCGCGGCAGCGCCCACCGCCCGTCCCGCGGGGCTCTGCGAGCGGAGGCCCTTAGCCCGCGGCAGCGCCCACCGCCCGTCCCGCGGGGCTCTGCGAGCGGAGGCCCTTAGCCCGCGGCAGCGCCCACCGCCCGTCCCGCGGGGCTCTTCGAGCGGAGGCCCTTAGCCCGCGGCAGCGCCCACCGCCCGTCCCGCGGGGCTCTGCGAGCGGAGGCCCTTAGCCCGCGGCAGCGCCCACCGCCCGTCCCGCGGGGCTCTGCGAGCGGAGGCCCTTAGCCCGCGGCAGCGCCCACCGCCCATCCCGCGGGGCTCTGTGAGCGGAGGCCCTTAGCCCGTGGCCAAGCCCTTGAAAAGCAGAGTCAGGACTTGATACCTAGATGTGGGGAGCACAGAATATATACCTGGAAATATGAACGTGGCTTTGGACTGGGTAGCAGGTCACGTCTAGGAGAACTTAATGGGAAAAGCAAGATGGCCTTGAACTGCTAACTGAAACGTGGAAGTCGAGGGTGGCTGGCGAGGACTCGGGAAGGGGCAGGCGTGGGGGGCCCGGGGGAGGCAGCAGTCTGAGAGAAGACCCGCGTCCCTGAGCAGGCTATGCCCACCCTGCCGCTCGTGCCCTCTGAGCCTGGGAAAGCAGCAGAGGGAAAAGGGAAGGAAGGAGGAAGGGGGTCGCAGGAACCCAGGTGCTGTCCAGAACCACATCAGGGAGGTCTGGGCCACGGAACCGCAGCAGCAAGAGCTGCTGGAGGAAGCCATGCTAGGCTCAAAAACAGAGGGAAGGGGCCGCTTTCTCTGAGCCGCTTTGCCGGTCTGGACTGATCAGTTTAGAGACTCTCTACCCAGAGCAGGGTCCCCGGACCAGCAGCTGCAGCAACACCAGAAAGCTCGCTGGAAATGTGGAGTCTCAGGCCCCACCCCAAGCCCTTCGAATCAGAGATTCTGAGAGGCGGCCAGCCTGCCAGCGTCAATAATGTGAGGGGTTTTCTGTTTCTATGGACATCTCCAGCTTGTTTGGAAACAGCAAAAAATACATGCTCTTATGCACACATAGTAATATATGCACATATGTGCATATATATTGTATATACTTATACATAAATATAGACGTGTATAGGAATATATATAGTTATAAATCCCGTGTTCGTAAGATTGCTTGATAGAGATGTTCTCTTTTACAGCAGTTGAACTTGTGAGTGGTCTTTTTAAAAAATATTTATTTTTGTGTTTATTATTTAATTGGCTGAGCGGGCCTAAGGTTGTGGCACGTGGGATTCTCCGTCTTTGCTTCAGCATGCAGGATCTTTAGCCGTGGCACGTGGCCTCCAGTTCCCTGATCAGCGATGGAACCTGGGCTTCCTGTATTGGAAGTGCAGAGTCTTAGCCACTGGACCACCAGGGAGGTCCCGTGAGTGGTCCTTACAAAAATGCTGAGCAGCCGTGTTATTTCTCAGCCACTGCATGTTCATTTAGCCTTGATGTTAAGAATGCTTTTCTGAAATGTAAAATAATGTACAGAAAAGTTTGTTAACTATGAGTACACGGATCAATGAATCCTCTTAAAGTGACCCTGTCGTGTACACAGCCCCCCGGACCAGGAGAAAGAAGGTGACCTGCCGTCCCCCACCCCCCCCCACGGCCCCTCCCAGTCACTGTTCCCCGCCCCAGGACCCATGATTCTTTAACAGCCTGGTTTTGGCCCTCCCACTGTATCTCATTCAAACAAGAAATGTATAATCGACACTCTGATTCTACCCATATGACTTGTTAGACGATGAGGCAACATCATCTACTTACATTTATTGGCAAAGAGTCCAGCCCCTGCTTTGCTGGGCACCCTCCATCACTGTAACTCGGGGTCCCTGCTCTCACAGCCCCTCTCCCCCTCTGGCCTGTGCTCTCCGCTCCCAGAGCCCCCCACCTCGTTTGTTCAGGAACCACCGTCATGGGTGGAAGAGGACGAGGGTCAGGGTTCAGACCCCATCTCCACACTCTGCAGCTGGGAGACTCAGTGTGTCACAACAGCCTCATCTGTAAAATGGGCGTCTTGATAGGCCCTCCCTTGTAGGTGGCTGTGAAGGTCAACTCTGTGGGCAGCCCAGCCCCTGAGGAGGGGATGCTGGCGCCGGCCCTGGGGTTGGAGCCCCAGCTCCCTGACTGTACCATGGGCCTGGCAAGAACCCCTCTTACAGGGTCAGGGGGAAGAATGACGTCTGTGAAAGGTCTGGCATGTAGGGAAAGAGTCTTGCTGTCCCGATGTGTTATTTATGTTATTATTATCATCATGGACCTGGCTCAGGAGGGCCACCTCCTTGAGGCAGGTGGAGGTCACGCAGAGGGCAGCAGAGGAGGCCTGGACCCCCCCCCACGTTCCCCCCTCCATGTGGGAGATAAAGTCTATCAGGGACCATCTGGGCTGGGATGTGTCAGTCGTAACCTCTAGGAGAGCAAATGTGTCATCAGCCAGAGGCCAGCTCCCTGGGGCTGCAGATAACCCAGAGACCCTCATGGACGGTGCTCACCCACAGAGAAGCAAGGAGGCACCCCCTGCCCTGGGCGCCCCATGCAGAGCCCTGCCCTCCTCCACTCCTACCTACCCGCCTTCAGCTGGCCTCCACCTGGCACCAGGAGACACGCAAAGACACTCGTGTGATGAGTGAGCTGGAGAGGTGCTGGGTCCCCTTGGCCACTTGGCACGCTATAAATCACCACCCTCTGATAAAGCCCAGCTTTCCTCCACCCAGGACGCCGGGCCTGGGAATTCCACCTGCCTTTTGACATCTGCTGTGTGACCCAGCAACCCCATACACTTTGGAGAGCGACTTGTTCTCCAAAGCCAGGAAGCAAGGGTGTGCGTCAAGTTACTTAAGAGGCAAAAATACAGGAGCCTTACAATAATGGTGATGATTATCATCTCGCCCGTTGTCTCAAGGGGCTAATCTGCCAACCTTCGGTTTAAAAAATGATATTGATTTGTTTTGTAATTCCAAACATCATCTGAGTCCGCAGAGGAGCTGGAAGCCGGGCAGCAGGAATGTTTATGTTGCCGGGCAGACAAGCACCGCTGCCACTGTGGACAACGCAGCCTCGCCAAGGCCCGGAGGTGACCAGGCAGGTGAACCTGGGGAAGGGCTCATGAGCATGGGGTGGAGGGAGGAGCCGGTTCTCAGACCCGCTCTGAGGACAGCTGCTGCGCATGTGACTAATGGACCTACATGCAGGCTCCAGGCCAGATAAACGCATCCCCTGGCCAGGCCATTTTTCCACCGCTATCTCCTGTTGAGGCCACGCTAACACCCCGTCAGCTGCCTCTGATGGATGGGCTCGGGGGGCCCAGCCCACCCCTCGTGCCGACCCTCGGGGGAGCTTGGCAGAAGCAGCCTGCTAATCTTCAAGACTGGTTCTCTTTGGGGGTGAACACCCCCAGACTAGAGCTTCTCACACTCTACAGACACCTATGCACACACGCATGTGCACGCACACATGTCCACACACACACACACACTGCTGTGCTCGGTCAGTCAACTTGTAATGCTTGAAACTCAGCAAGCTCAGTTCCTAGAAACTTGTCTGAGTTCACAACCCCGGACACTCAGCTTCTTATTAACCCTCTGTGAGTCTATATAGGGGTTGCACTCAAGTTCCCAAGGGACTTCCCCCATGGTTCAGATGGTTAAGAATCTGCTTGCAGTGCAACAGACCTGGGTTCGATCCCTGAGTCAGAAAGATCCCCTGAAGAAGGGAGTGGCAACCCACTCCAGTACTCTTGCCTAGAAAATCCCATGGACAGAGGAGCCTGGAGGGCTACAGTCCAGGGGGTCGCACAGAGTCAGACATGACTGAACAACTCACACACTTTCAAGGTGCCCACAGAAGGAGCTGGGATGAGGAAGCTAGCTGACCACCACTTCCCAGGAAAGGCCACACCAGCCTGTCCACTTGCCCGCTGAGTCAGACCCCAATGTTTCCTGGGAGAAGCCAGCCAACAGTCCCTGTGCCCCTTAATCCTCAGACAGCCAGAAACAGTACAGCGATCCTGAAGCCTTGTGCCAAACACTCCACCTTCAAGCCATAAACTTCCTGTCAAGCAAAATAGAATGAGCTGCACGGGCTCCAGTTACAAAATGGACGTGGAAGCGTCACGTGGCCACGCCAGATAAACAGTGGGCTCCCCGACCGCCCCGGCTGCTCCGCGTTCCATCCATGCCCGTTGTAAACCCCACCCCTCGCCCCAGCCGCCTCCGGGGAAATGACAAACACCGGATGGAACCAGTGGGACCCCGGAGGCCGGATGCCCACCGTCCAGGACTGTTTATGCTGAGGCCGTCCTGGAAGAAAAATGTGAGAATGCCTTTTCAGAACATGGTGGCAAGCGAGGCCCATCCGGGTGCCAGGGAAGCCACACAATAGGGGCGAGTGCGTAGCGGAAGGACAGGGCTGGGCACGGCCGCCCTGGGGATGGAGTGGCCCCTGCCCTCCGCTTTCGGTCCAGGTTCTACAGAAGGCGCTGGGTCCCGTTCTCCAACTGGTACTCCGTGTTGACCTCCCTCGACCCGGCAATTCATGGGAGCCAAATCCATCATCCCGCTGATTGGCCAGGAAAACACTGAGTTCTGGGCAATGGACACTCAGGTGGACACGCGGTTCCCTTGTGAGAGTCATTCATACAAGTCCCTGTACCAATACAAGGTACCTAAACAAGTCTGGAAGCAGGTTTTTTATTATTATTTCAGTTCAGAGGCTACTTGTTCATTCACAGGCAGGCGAGTTTCTCCAAAAAAAGCCCTGTTTGCCTGAGCTCTTGGCTACATTGGCTGCTCAGATGATGCTCCTCACCCTTTCGCAAGGAGGAATCTGGACACCCACGGGTCCTCAGGGACCTGCAAGAGAACCAGGCTCCTCGGCAGCATCACCCTCACTAGTCTCCTATCTCACCAAGAACTGAATTTCTTGAGACAGCAGCCCAGAAAAAAGCCAGTAAATCGATGCTTATGAAAGCTCCATGCAGAAGGTGCTACTGGTTAAGACTCACCAATCCCAGAGGCAAGCGCTGGTTGCTCCTTGGACTGAGAAATCTCACCTTGGATTTCCAGAAGACTAGCTTTGGGGGCTCCTCAGATACTGTGTTTCAAGTAAGGGCTCTGCCTTCCTATTGATCGTAGCTCTGTGACTACAGCCACATGAACTTGCCCCTCTCTGCCTGGGTCTTCTCTGCAAAATGGAGATAACAATCATGTTTACCCCTCGCCAGAGGCCGGTTGTGGGAGCCGAATGAGAAGATGCACATAAAACTCACAGCCTTGCTCTCGACCTCACAGATCTGCACTGGACAGAGGTGGGGTCGGGCTGCGTCTAACAGACCCCAGCTCACAAGTCCATCTCTCTCCCTCACAGCAGTCCAAGCTCTGCTCCGCAAAGCCCACAGCAGGCAGGGCTCCCTCCATCCTGCTCTCCCCCACCTCGCATGTCCTCATCCGCTGGGTCCACAAAGGGACACAGCACATCCAGAGCCACACCACCTCAGCCCGCCGGCCAGCACTGCTCACGTGACCACATCCGCTGCAAGGCAGGCTAGAAAGGGGGTCTCTATTTGGGACCATCATTTCCCTCGCTCGAATTTGGGAGTGCTGTTCTTCAGGGAAAGGGAAGATGGATATCAGGGGCCCGCAGACAGTCTACTCAGTCTATGAGATAAGTATTGTCCCCATTTTACAGATGAAGATGCCGAGGCTCAGAGAGATAAAGGGCACCGCCCCAAAACACACAGCTTCTTACATCTGAGCCTCACCCACGGGGCTTGGCCCCAAGGGGCCTGTGGTCACAAGGGGCCTGTTTTCTCCACACTAACTCGTGAGTCTCGGTGAACAAACAGGGTGGTCATCTGGGAGCAAGGGGAGGTTTGCAGGCCGACCTCTGTATGTCACTGGGCCTCCCAGGAAGAGACCGCAACTGCCCAGGGTGGCAGGGCAGCCTCAGGAAAGTGGCTGCTCCGAGGCGGCCCAGGAGGCCCTCTCCACACAGGCCAGTTGTTTTTGGAGTCTCCAGGGATTAAGAGAGCAGAGAGGGAGCCTTTCCCAAGGAGCTGAGGGTCCTCCACCCTACTCCAGCCCAAGCGCTGTCCTCCCCAAGCCTCGCTGGGCAGCGTCTGGTGGGGCAGCAGGGGCAGGGAAGGGGCAACCCTGGACCCCTGCTCCTCTCTGAGCTGACGTGGCCGGGGGCTCATCACTTCACCCACTGGGCCCAGGGCCAGGCGCCCCACGCGTATCATTAACTCTCGAGGACTGGCAGCGGCCCCACGTGGCTGCACCGCCACCATGCCTTCCCCAGCAAGAAATGACTCAGGTGGCCCTGGAGGGGCTTGGAAGCCAGGTCACCAGGCACCTGTCTACCGGCCTCGTCCCGCACGGAGCCACCGTCTTCTTCATTGAGGTCAAGCTCAGTGGCCACACGGCTCCAGGCGCCCTTCGCTGTAAAGGCTTTTACACGGGTGTTCTGGAGCCACCCCGAGGACAGGTCTCAGGAAATTGAAGAGATTCAGGTTCTGTGGCCACGCTGGGTGTTCAGCCCAGACAACCTGCGTGCAGACTGACCCTGGCCTTCCTGGCTGTGCTTCCTATTGAGACAGCCCCCCACCCCCACCCCACGGCCTCAGTCTTCTCGTCTGTGACCTGGGGATGTGAGTGACCATTGGGCGGGGCTGCTGGAAGAAAGCTGTCTCTTCAGTGCTGGCAGTGGTGGGCACTGGCATCTTTGTCTTTCTCTTGAGCTTTCCTTTACATTTGAAACGAGATCAAAGCTTAAAATAATTAAATGCACGGAAGGAGAGATGGAGGTAGATCTACAAATTAAGGAAACCTCAGCGTCACGCTTGACCCTTGAAATTTAAAGCCTGGTGCTTGCCCCCTGAGAAGCTGGTCTGGGACACAAATAACTGCAACCCAGGGAGAGGGGGCGGGGGTGGCTCGGCACCAGCCCTGAGCCCAGACGGCCCTTGTGCGAGGCTGCAGAGGAAGCCTGGCTCCTTGAAACCAAGCAGCGCCTGTTGCAAGAACATCACTTCCCCCCCGTGAGGAGACAGAACCTCAGGGGGGCCAGGGTTATGGGTCACCCCCTCCTCGGTGGAGGCTAGGATCAGCCCACTGTGGGCTCAGTCCTGAGCCCCTGTTCCCAGGGGAACCAAGGTGCCAGGCGGTGGTGTCTGAGCTGCCTGCCAACACTCACGGAGACCGACGTGGCCGGGGCAGGTGGGGCGGGGGCCGCGGTGCGGGACTTGCCCAAGGCGTCCATCCCAGGGGAGATGGAGCCGAGGTCTGCGTCCACCAGCCCCGACCTGTCCCAGGCTCGGGGCGCCCTTTCTGGTCTGCCTGTGGCCGGGCCTTCTCTGAAGCCTCAGGCTGACTCCAGGTACACGGGGAGGAGGCCAGCGGTTCATCAGGAGGCTGGAGGGCCAAGGGGTGGACACAGGGCAGCCCTGCGTGTGGCCGTGTGTCTGCTCCTGGCGCACTCGCCCTTTCTGTGTCCCTCCCTTTGCCACACTTTCCTAAGTCTTAGTATCTTTGATGATAAGAAAAGAGCAACAGAAGTCATTGTGAATTCTTACAAAAACACAAGAACTGTTTCCCCCAAATTTCTCCCCAGGAGAGTCGGCTTGCAGTGGGGGTACTTGAGCACAGCTTCCTTCCAACCAGGTCCTGCCTCTGGCCTCCCGCCCCCCCGCCACCGCCCTGCCTCCCCGGACACCTGTGGCCCATCGGGTGACACGTCATTGTGTATTTGAACAAGCAGCGGTGTCCATCAGCAGCCTGAGGCCACCACTGCCCGGCTGTGATGACCCGGTCCTGACCAGGCCCCTTTTAGACAGAAATTCCTCACTTGCTGATGGTCAGGATTGGACTGACCCCCACATGGGAGTTTCCCTTTTTGATTCTGGGATGTTGAAATGATTAAACATCGCCTGGGGTGGGGTGTGGGGCATCCATGGGGAGTGAGGGTCTGTACTGCTTGGGGGTTGGGGGTCTCCACACAGAGAAACAAGTCCCTTCTCCTCCCAGGCCCCAGCCAACCTGGGGACGCGCGACAGAGAGAACAAGGCATCAGGCCAACCCAGAGAATTCCAAACCAGCTCATGGGAAACCACTTGTGCCTTTTCTCCCGACACAGAACCAGGGTCATCCCCTGATCAGAATAAATTGAGAGCCAGTTCCCTGGAACTCTGTGTCTCAGGGGATGGAGGCTGAACCCGAAACCCTGCAGGAACCAGTCATGCCACGTGACCTCGGGCAACTGACTTAAATTCTCTGCCTTCGTTTCATCCTCTGAAAAAAAAATGGAGACAATGAAATCTACTACTGATATAAATTTTTAGAACACCTGATCTTGTGACTGCCATAAAATAACAGGGCAAGGCTAGTAAGTGGGGCCATGGTGGCTGTGGTGGGGATTTGATGAGTTGCAATGTTTGGAGAACTCAGCAGTTGGCTTGGCACAGAGCTTGGCCCTCAAGTAGTTATTATTATTAGCGCCACGGTCACTGTGAGGCAGAGTGTGGTGGAGGAGAAAGACTACTGGCTTTGGAGACTGAGAAATCTGTGGACTCGGCCGCTTACTGTGTGTCTTTAGGAGAATCGCCTAACCTCTCTGCTCTTAGTTCTTCATCCATGCCTTCATTTTGTTTTGGGGGCAGATATGAACTCTGGGAGTTGGTGATGGACAGGGAGGCCTGGTGTGCTGTGATTCATGGGGTCGCAAGGAGTCAGACACAACTGAGCGACTGAACTGAAGATTATGCAGCATTTTTAAAAATGTATAGCATGGATGTTTGGGTGGTAACAGATGATTTTAGGTGATGAGTGGGCAGATTTTTTTATTTTAATGGTAAATGTATTTCTTTTCATGCTTATTAGGAGAAAATGCAGAACTAAGTACCAAACCCATCCTTTTTCAGGAATCGTTACTGGGACCGAGACTCCTTTTACATATGCTTGAATGTCTTCTATACTGAATCTATTTATAGAAAAGTATTAGTAAAAAGTACAGGGGGCACCAAACACACAGCAGGAGTGGGGGAGGTCGTGCCTGGGTGAAGGTAGGCTCGTGCCCCGTGTAGCCCCTGGAGCGCCGGCATCCTCGCAGCTGCGGCTGCCCCTCTCTGCTTCTCACCTGCATGGGGCATTGCTCCACCCTGCTGCCAAGGGAAGCCTGGGAGCGCCTCACTTCCCATCCAGCACCTCGTGGGCACAGCACTGAGGGTCCCCAGGGGGCTGAGCCCCGGCTGCCCGCACACTTCCTAATGACCTTTTCAGCATCCCTTGGCCTGTGGCCCCTTCTCCATCTTCACTCAGCAGGGTAACATCTTCAAGTCTCTCTTCCATCTTTCAAGGACCCTTACGATTGTACTGGACCTCCTCAGATAGTCTAAGATAATCTCTCTATTTTCTTGTCTTTTTGTTGAAATATTTTATTGAAGTGTGGTTGATTTACACTGTTGTGTTAACTTCTGTCCAGCAAAGTGACTCAGCTATACATATATACTCCTTTTCATATTCTTTTCCATTCTGGCTTATCACAGGGTATTGAATATAGTCTCCTGTGCTCTATAGCAGGACCTTGATTATCCTTGTTCTATATGCAATAATTTACGTCTACTAACCCCAAACTCTCACTCCGTGCTTCCCCCAACTGCCTCCCGCATGGCAACCATAAGTCTACTGTCTGTCCGTGTATCTGTTTCTGTTTCATAAATGTGTTTATTTGTGTTGTGTTTTGGATTCCATGTTAAGTGAGACTGTATTTGTCTTTCTCTTTCTGACTTACTTCATTTAGTTGATGATGTCTGGGTCCATCCATGTTGCTGCAAACGGCATTATTTCTCTTTTTATGGCTGAGTGGTATTCCGTTGTCTGTTTGTCCCACATCGTCTCTATCCATTCCTCCGTAACAGACATTCAGGCGGTCTCCCTGTCTTAGCAACTGTAAGTACTGCTGCCATGAACACAGTAGTGCATGTATGTCTTCCAATTATAGTTTGGTCTGGATGTATGCCCAGGAGTGGGATTGCTGGATCATATGGTAGTTCTAGTTTTTTAAGGAACCTCCAGACTGTTCTCCATAGTGTCTGCATCAATTTACATTCCCACCAAGAGTACAAGGGGGCTTCCCTTTTCTCCACACCTTTTCCAGCATTTGTTTTTCGTAGACTTTTTTCTGACCAGTGTGAGATGGTACCTCATTGTAGTTTTGATTTGCATTTTTCTAATAATTAGCCATGTTGAATATCTTCTCGTGTGCTTGTTGGCCATCTGCATGTCTTTGGGGACCATTATCCTGCCAGCCACAGGATTCCTGGATCACACTCCCCCCAAAAGCTACCTGCCCCCAATCCTTATCTCAGGCAATGCTTCTGGGGACCCAACCCCCACCCCGAGACAAAGCACACCACCACTCAGCCTCAAGGGTCCCCCGTCCTGTGCTCTTGGGAGCCCGTGTGAGACTTCTGCGTGTGGAATTGACATCACACTCTATGACTCCCTCTCGGAGCCAAACACACCCACTGGAAGCCACTGTTCCCAGAAACTCTTGAGTTTCAGCTGCAGGAATATGAAGTTTTATTTCAAAGTTACCCTGATGGCCTGTTCACCTAAAAGAAAGACCCTAAACAATATTGGCTGCTTTCCCCTAAACTTCTCAGAGCCCCTCTATCTCCAGTAGCAGCATTAAGTCCAGTAGGTCCCCGAGCCCTTGGCAGTCAGGCATGTCTTTGGGACAGAACAGATTCCCTGCTCAGCTGAGGTGGGGAAACAATAGGAAACGGAGTCCTTGTGAAAAGGGAAGATTTTTTTCCCCAAGCTCTGGACTTGGGAGTGGAATCTGGTTGCCCCGGCTTTGAAACCCAGCTCTTCTCCTTCTTAGCAAAGAGAAACTTCATTTCCCCAAGCCTCCATTTTCCCATCTGTAAAATGGGGTGATAACATTCACCCAGCTCCAGGGGTGATATTCAGAGTGTCTAGCAGTTCACACAGAACAGGCATCAAAAATTCCAAGCAGGGCCAGGCATAAACAACCTATACGGGAAGCCAGCACCGTGAGCAGAGCACCCGCCTCGCCCATGCCAGGACCGCCTTGAGGACGTGATGAGAACTTGGGCAATGCAGCGTGTCCTCCAGCAGCGGGGCCACAATGGCCTGCCCTCATCCTACCAAGGCCATCAGGTCACATCACTATGCTGAGGACAAGTTCCTCCACTGGAGGCAAATTAAGCCTTTCCTAAAGCAAGTCCTAGCAACCACAGGGAGGCCAGACCTTGCTGACCATGCCGGGACCAGGCAGCAGAGGCCGCTACGCTCGAGGGAAAGCAGAGTCAGGTCCCAGCTCCACCACGTCTGGACTTTATCTTGAAAATCAGGACACGTCTCACTTAGGCTTGCCCCAAATTGCTCAATGCGCACATCAGATCTTGGCATCGGCTGTCTGGACAGAGGGCCATGTGGAGAGGAGTCTCTGAAGCCAGGGTCCGGGGTGGGGGGTGGGGCGTGCGTGCTCCCCTACTCCTCAAAGGGCAGCTGGCTGGGCTCCGAAGGTGGGGGAGCCTCGGGGACAGTGTGACCTGGAGCTCGGCGAGGCCAACATCTGCAGATCCTGTCCAAGCCGCAGCCAGAGCCCAGCTGTCCTATTCTGTCCTGTTACCTATTAGGGGACACGAACCCTGCAGAGACCCGGCCTGGCTTTGGAAACCCAATGTGGGTGATTCCTACACCCTGAGTCACGCCGGGAAGAAAGCCTTGGTGGGTCACGTTGCACAGGGCGGGTTCCTGTTTCCCATTTGTCTTTCCACATTCTCATTCCGCTTTGGGCCTGCGGCAAGGTGGGGTGGGGTATGGAGACAGGGCAGGCCCTCACCTTGGGGATCCTGGCAGGGAAACGGAACAGAGGAAAATGACGGATGGGACACGCGCCACCCCTGCCGGCCTCATGGGGGTCATCCCCGGGGGGTGGGGGAGGCAGGGAACCTCCCCTGCAGGCAGCTTGGGAGGAGGGGTGAGGCTCAGAGCCCACCCTGCAGCTCCATCCCTGAGTTCCTCAGAGAGGTCAGCCACGGAGTCACACACAGCCACAAACAATTTGCGTGCAGAACCCTTTACATATATTATCACATATGATTTCATTCAGTCTTCACAGTACACCCGCAGCAGAAGCCAAGGCCCAGAGAGGTTATGTAACTCGCCCAAGGACACACAGCCAGCAAGTAGTGGAGCCTGGACTTGCCATCTGGCCCATGAGATGCTAAAGCCCCCGGGCACACAGAGCGGGTGGAGCTGTAGACGCACTGTGTGTCCTCTTTGAGGAGCTCAGTGGACGATGTGTCTCAGGCAGAGACACGTCAGAAGTGCATCAGGCAGAGAGAACAGAGTGTGGTGGTTCACAGGAGACGCTGTTTGCTCAAAAGCAAGGGCTTTTTGAGGGAAATGAGGTCCTGGGACCAGGAGATCCTGACACCAGGGCCAGGCCCTCTGACCACGAAGCCCCCAGCTGAAAGCCCGTGCTCTGGTTCCCAGTCTAAGTGAATGCCGGCCGGCACCGTCCCTTTCAGGGCTCGAAACATCCAACTGCCGGCGCTAAGGTCTCCACTCTGCGTGGTGCCACCCCTCATCATGCTTGTCCATTTGGAAATCGCGTCTCTGCTGAGGTGGTCAGTTACAATGAGGTTATGCTAGATGAGACTGGGCACTAAATGCATCGACTGCCATCCTGATGTGAAGGCCTCATGAAGACACCATGGTGGGGGCCTGGAGTTGGGGAATGGAGAAGCCACGTGAGGATGCAGGCAGAGGTCGGGGTGGTGCAGCCACAGCCAAGTGACACCTGGGAGAGCCGGCAGCCTCGCAAAGCTGCGAGCCAGGCCAGGAGGGCCTCCTCCTAGAGCCATCAGAGTGACCCTGTGACACAGATTGCAGACTCCTGGCCTCCAGCTTGTGACAGCAGCCTGAGCACAGGTAAACTGGAGGCGTTAACACCCCTCAGAGCAGCCCTCAGCTGACGACACGTGAGAGCTGATGAGTAGATATGGGCCCCTCACCCCATGGGTGGGACGGTCCACTTCCTAAAGCCTTAGTGGGAAGCATCTTCACCACTCACTCTTATTGGTGAGAGCTAGTCACGTGACCCCTGTGATGCAGAGAAGTCTGGGAAATGTAGTCCCTGGCCAGGCATGCCGCCTAAGGAGCTCTATGGAAAGGGGGTCAGTTTTTGGAAGATGACTAGCCATGGATGCATAATAAGTATTTGCTTGATTAATTAACTAGTGTATTAACTAATGAATGAGCAAACAAACCACTTGGAAAGGCCCATTTCATAAATGGAGGCTGGACGCTGAACTGCCTTGTGTGTGTGTGCTAAGTCACTGCAGTCGTGTCTGACTTTTTGCAACCCCACGGACTATCGCCCGCCAGGCTCCTCTGTCCATGGGATCCTCCAAGCAAGGATACCACAGAGGGGTGCCATGCCATGCTGAGCTGCCTCCCGACTCTTTGCAACCCCACAGACTATCACCCGCCAGGCTCCTCTGTCCATGGGATTCTCCAAGCAAGGATACTGCAGTGAGGTGCCACGCCTTGCTGAGCTGCCTCGAGGACCCTCAGATCAAACATTCTGGGCCACAGATCTGGAAGAGAGCCTGACGTGGGCCCTGTCAGCCCCCTGCCTGATTCCCTCCCTGCACCAGGTGCTTCACCCACTGGTGGGGCTCCCTGCACCAGGTGCTTCACCCACTGGTGGGGCCTTCCAGGGGTCCTGGAGGCCAGCCCACCTGCCGCTGCCTTTCCCATGGGGAGAAGTAGGCCCAGGGTGGCGTGGGGACAGGCCAGGGTCACGAGGAGAGTTTGTCAGTGAGGAGCCAGGCCCCTGGCTGCCTGACCCCAGGCCAGTGCCTGGGCCACTCAATAGCTGCTGGACCCTCATTGTTCAGCTAATTACTGCAAGTCCAGGCCTGTGCAGCGTCTGTGTGGGGACGCTGTGTAAACATTTCCTCTTAGGCAGAGCAGGAAATGAAGGGATGATGAGGTCAAGTGACTTAACTGGGCCCCTGCCGCCCTGCCCATCATCTCGGCCCCCACCCGAGCCTGCCTGCGGCCCTTCCCAGGGCTTCTGAGTCAGGTCAGAGGGACGGCCAAGGGGCTGTGGGCCCTCCATCACCTCCTGCGCCTGGACCGGGGAACCCTGGGGTTGAACCCTGCCCTGCACTTCCTGGCTGGGTGCTCTTGGGAAAGTTGCTCAACCTCTCTGAGCTCTCATTTCCTTCTCTGCCAAGTCCCTTCCTCCCTCATGGAGTTGTGAGGATCGAATGACACCATGTGGGCAAAGCATTTGGCACAGGCCCTGACAGTGGGTTCTCACTCTTTTCCTAATTTCTAAGCTCTTTTGAAAAGATTAGTCACTGAACTCTACACTTTAAAATAGATAATTGTGTGAATTTCACTATAAATGTGAAATTTATATTTATATTTCATTTCAAATAAATGTGAATTTCACCCCAATTTAAAAAGATTATGTTTTAGATTTTTTCTCCACTGTCCCCCCATCACATACATACTTATACACACTCAAAACTCACACATCCACATACTCTCTCTCTCTCTCATTCAATTGTTATCACTCTGGGAACTCACAACACCCATGTAGAGGTATACACCCATCCTGGGTAAACTGAGGCTCAGAGAAACAAGCCACTGGAGGTCACCGTCCAGTTAGTGGCAGGGCCAAGAGCCAGCCTCAGTTCCACTCCAAAGCTGGAAATAAGCACTGACTGCAGATCCACCCAGGTCTGCCCCGAGTCTCACACAATCCAGGCATTTATGAAGTGCCTCCAAGGCCTGCCCTATCCCAGGCACTGGGCTTGGAGCCCTCCCCTCCCTACGGACCTTTGTGTTCAAAGGAACTTCAAGATGAGTCAATCTGGCACCCCATTTAAAGAAAAGTAAACAGACCAGAGAGGTTAAGTGACTAGCCCAAGGTCACACAGCTAATTAGTACCAGACCAGACACACAGCTGAGGCTTCCTGTTCCCCCACCCTCTCCCTGGCCAGGGCAGCCCATGGCCTTGCTGCAGACATCTCCTGGGGAATTCTGCTCCAAAGACAGAGCCCTGCGGCTGTGACGCAGGCAGGCAGGCCGGCCGGCAATGATGGGCTGCAGGAGACTCGACAGACTCTGAGAAGTCTTGAGATAACAACTCCACTCCTGGCTCCTCAGAATCTGAGAGCCATGCCACAGGTCTCTGTGTGTCCTAAAAAGAGAAGAGTCACTTTGAAGCTTAGGAGGAGACAGTTTCCCAAGTGCCTGTGTATCAGATCAAGTCATTCTCCCCCTCATGTGGACTGTGGGATTTTTGAAAAAAATATTTCCCATTAAACTTAAAAATAAGTTCAAAGAGAAAAAAAGAAGCCCTTCTGAGCAAGGCAAGGATCTCAAGCTGTCAGGAATTGGCTGCCCTCTGCTGGACAAAAGCAGCACGGCCACTTCATAATCAGCCCTTCGACACCCCAGTTAGCCTGGATCTGACATGAGGGTAGCTGTGCTTGTCAGACGTGGGCTTGCCTTCTCTCCATAACTAACAGCGACTCAGAGATCAGAAAGGCGTTCCGTGCATGATCTGTGCTGTTCACTCACTCATCCGTTCACCCGGCCACACATTTTGATGGACCGGCTACTGTCTGTTGAGCCACATCCTGGGATGCTCTACAGAGCGAACACATTCCAGAGGGGACCACAGATGACAAGCATATTAAAAACTAACAGACAAAGCGAATTAACAACAGGAAAAAAAAAAAGCCAAGTGGCTGTAAATGCTGTGACATTAAATCACAGAAGCAAGCAAGGGGCCGTGGGGGCCTCACGGAGCACAGACTGAATGCAGTGAGGAGTGGAGTCACGTGGGGGGAACAGCAGTCCCAGCAGAGGGAACAGCCAGAGCGAATGTGGGGCAGACAGAGCGCATCTGCCTGGTCAGAGGAGAGTAAGGGGCTGGCTGGCTGGATGAGGGACGGAGAAGAAGGCGGGGACGCAGAGGATGGGGCCATTGCCCACAGCTCCCCCGACATCCGAATCAGAGTGGTGCAAACTTGTGTCCTCTGTCCAGACCATGGACAAAGGAAGCAGGGGCTCTTTGCACTAGGGGGACCCCCGAGGACTGCTCCTTGGAGGAGCTTGGGGGTGAGAGCAGGCCTGCACATGTCTCCTCCAGCAGGGAGTCCCAGGGCCCCCCGCTCAGGAATGAGACAAACCTGGAAAAGAACCTGATATGTAGCCTTCCCCTCATTCATGGGGAAGGGGTCGGGGGCACCACTCACGTCAGGAAGAGCCAGCTAGATTCTAAACCTCAGCACAGGATGGATTGGGGCTGGTTTCCCTGTGGTCTGGGTCTCGCCACTTCCCCCCAGGGAGGGGGCCCCTGTGGCAACCGGGGCACCCAGAGGCTGAGCGGTGGAGTGGGGATGAGCAGTGGAGTGGGGAGGGCCTCAGCAGGAGGCTACAGGCCCGCCGTGCTGAGTACAGGCGCCTGTGTCCCACACTCGGCTTCCTCTCAGGAAGGGGCCCGCCTCCCTCCAGCTCGGGTCACGATGACGAATGGAGGGCAGCTGACCCCTGGCCCCGGGGTCAGGCACCCACGTGTACCCACGGCCAGGCAGCACCCGAGCAGCCCGCAGGCGGGCACCTGGTCCCTGTGAGTGGTGGCGGGGAGGGCAGGGCTCCGCCCCATTCCTTCCTCCTCCCCAGAGCTGCCTTCCCTTGAGGCGAAGGAAAGAGTGGCCCCAGCCTGGGGGCATCCACATAGCCGAGGCCAGAGAGAAATTCAGAGTCTCAGGCCCGCCCACCCTCTGAACGTGCTCACCCCCGTGGTCCCAGTGCACTGGGCAGGTGAGACCAGCCTGTGCCATGCCAGCCTCTCCTGGCTCCTGTGTCATCCTCACTGAGGGCTCCAGGCAGCCCACGAGGGTCAGCTCTGGACGATGCCAGGTGCTCATCCATCCACCCTGCCGAGGCCCGGATACTCCAGCACCAGGGCCCACCCCCCCGCCTTGCCCTCTCCCTGCCACCAGCACCCAGGCCTTCCAGGCAGCCCCAGAAGGCAGCAGGGCTGCCACGCCAGCTCACAGCCGCCAGCGCTTCCCAGCAGGCCCGAGGGAAAGCTCTCCTCAAGCACTGACATGTGAATGTCTGGAAGGAAGAGGTGCCAGCTACGCCGGGGACACCCTGGCTCCACTGCCTCAGGGTCCAGGCAGCCCCAGGGCCAGCCCAGCACAAGGGCACTCACCAGGTGGCTGAAAGGTTGTGGGAACAAGGTGTGGCCATGACACGCAGGGTATGTGAGGGCCTGGCTGAAATTGTGTGCTGGCTTTGGGACCCCCGAGGTGCAGCCCGCGGACCCCAGGGCAAGAAGCAGGCAGTCAGCCCCCGGCCAGGCCTGTGGTCAGCCAGCAACTCAGCTGGAGACTGCTCCCACGGGCTGAGTCCTCTTCACGTGCAGACACTTGCCTTGAGGGTTATCTGCCCTCAGATGAGTCTTTCAAACGTTCATTATGAAATTTTTCAAATTGAGAAAATGAGTAATAAAAGTGAATGGTTCCCATATATCCACAACTTCGACTCAACAATTACAATCTTTTTGCCTAATCCTCTTCTCATCTGAGGATTGGAGAGGTGTGTTGAGCATTTTAGATTGTCTGGCGGACAGCAGGACCCTTTCACCCTAAATACCACAGCACGCATCGCCAGAAAGCCATCCTTCCACATGCTCACCATGCCATCTGCTCACCTAGCAAAGTCAGCATCCGTCTCCTAACACCGTGGGGTACCCGGCCCACTTCCAGATTTCGCCCAGTTGCCCCCGTCATGTCCTCCAGGGCTGGCTTTTTAACTAGGACCCAGTCGAGAATGACAAGCCATGATTGGCAGTTCCAACATCTTGTGACTCTGGATCGGTGTCCCCCACTCACTCCAACATTACCCTGCCGTGGACTGTCAAGCTCGGCCGTGTGACTCACCCTCTGGAGCCCCGGCGGGGTCAGGCTGAGGCTGGTTATCGCCAAAATTGCTGCTGGCCTGGCTTCTTCTTTCTTTCTGATTGCTTCATCCCTTCCTGGTTTCTCCCAGAGTCTGTTTCTAGCAAATCCAATATATGACAGTCAGTTGATTACCTTCCCGATTAGCATGCTTAGAAATCTTATAAATCAATGCAGCTGCTCCCCAGGGAGAAACAAGTCATATTTACATAAATGTGCATACAGTTCTGGGTCCCCCAGAAGTCTACTGCGCCTGCCTTGAGACCCTGAACCCCAGGTGAAGATCTGCTGCCCATGTGTGTTGTGTGAGTGTGTGTGTGTGTGTGTGTATGTGTGTGTGTGTGTCCGTGTGTGTGTGTGTCCAGTGGAGGGGGATGGGCAGGACAGGAGCCTGCATCTAGATATCAGCCACCCACCAGCAGGTTGAGTGGCCTTGGGCAACTTTTTTCCCTTCTCTCTGCTCAGTTTCCTCACTGCAGAAGTGGGTATGACACCACCACAGTCTCAGATTCTCATGGCGACCTGTTATAATAATCCATATAAAGCCCTTAGCACAGTGCCTGAACTCCTGGCAAGAACAGTATAAATGCTGACACCGTTATTGTTGTTATTCTACGGTTAGCTGCTCACATCGGTACTGACTTGCTTGTTATTAGGATAATTAAACGTGCCAAACCACTTGGTGGCGGTTCAGTCGTGTCCAACTCTTGAGACCCCATGAACTGTAGCCCACCAGGCTCCTCTGTCCCTGGGATTCTCCAGGCAAGAATACTGGAGTGGGTTGCCATTTCCTTCTCCAGGGGATCTTCCTGACCCAGGAATCGAACCTGAGTCTCCTGCATTGCAGGCAGATTCTTTACCTACCATCTGAGCTATTGAGGGAAGCCTAACCACTGAGAGGCCATTTAAGAAAGGTCTGACTCACTCCCAGGATCCAGGTCTTTGAAATCGTATGTAGTAGCTACTTTCTACCTTCGATCTCGATTAAATCTGAAGACAGGTCTGTGAGGGGTGATGCGCCCAGCCAGGGACGCCCAGGTGCAGAGCGGGCGGCAGGGGCCCTGCCCCAGGTTGCGCACTCGCACGACTGACGTGGGCTGGTTCGGGACCTGCCGTGACCGGGGAGACCCCCAGGTGTCACTTCCAGCGTGTGCTGTTTCTCTGGAAAGACTCCTGGAGGACCGGAAATCTGGACCTGTTGTCTTAACCGCCACGTCTTCTGCTGTTCATCAACCTTGGAAAGCAGCTGCGAAAACTCCGTTTCCGCCTCGCGGGTTCCCATGAGCTGGGGAAAGTGCAGCGCTGTCAGTGGTTCACAGCCTTCACCCTTTCCTCTCCTTTCCAATTCAGGAACTGAGTCTAGTTCCTTTCTCCGCAAATGCGGGTGAGAGAGGAAGCAGTTTCTGCCCCCACCGCAGCCTGTGCAGGCAGAGACGTGGGTGGGCTGCTGGTTTCCTGCCTGCCCTTTGCCCCCTGATTCTCCCCCCAACCCCACCCAGCCCATCCTTCACGAACCAACGGGCTGCCTCCAGCCACAAATTCCTGCCGTTCCTGCCAGGCAGCCCACCTGGATTTCAACCACTCACCAGACAAGAACTGTGGTGCTGGAGAAGACTCTTGACAGTCCCTTGGACTGCAGGGAGATCAAACCAGTCAATCCTAAAGGAAATCAGTGCTGAATATTTATTGGAAGGACTGATACTGAAGCTGAAGCTCCAATATACTTTGGCTACCTGGTTCGAAGAGCTGACTCATTGGGAAAAAAAAAAACCTGTTGCTGGGAAAGATTGAGGGCAGGAGGAGAAGAGGATGACAGAGGGTGAGATGGTTGGATGGCATCACTGACTCAATGGGCATGAGTTTGAGCAAACTCCAGGAGATGATGAAGGACAGGGAAGCCTGGCGTGCTGCAGTCCATGGAGTCACAAAGAGTCAGACATGACTGAGTGACTAAGCAACAGCTAGACAAGAACAGGCAAGGATGGCCAAGGTTGGCAGAGGGATCTCCTTTGAGATAAAAGGACGAGCTTCCTTCACCAACGACACAGCCATCTGTCCATCCCCTCCAGGCAGCCACCAACCACACTGGGGTCCCCACTGCTCAGTGGGGAAATACCTGGAGCAGAACAAAGGAACTAAGCCACCCACAGTGGCATCAATAAAACCAGAACGACACTACTGTGATGGACCTACTGGACCAGGCTCTCCTCCTGCGTCCCACCACCTAGAATCTTTTTTTTTTTCTTTTTTTATGCACACATACTCTGTTGGAAGCACTGGTGTTATAATAATTTGATTTCTAATTTAAAAAGAGAACTCTGACATCTATGTGACATAGATTATCAGATAAAGAGTCACAGAGGGTGCTAGCAATTTGAAGGCTTTGGTCTAGGAGAGAGATATTGGTGGTTTAGACAATTTGAGCTGATGAAGATGATGGCAAATTAAACACGGGTTTGAAAGATAGGGTTCATGGATCAGGCCAAGGGTTTCTGTTCTGAGCAGCTTGGTGAGTAGTGGTGGCATTTTCTGCTATATGGGCATGGAATAAATACTGTATGAGTTCAGGTTTTCCAGGGAAATATCATAACCATCCTGTTACATGTCATGATACTCTTTTTTACATACAGAGGCAAGGTGGCATAAGAAAGAAAGAAAGTGAAGTCGCCCAGTCGTGTCCGACTCTTTGCGACCCCACGGACTGTAGCCCACCAGGCTCCTCCATCCATGGAATTTTCTAGGCAAGAGTACTGGAGTGGGTTGCCATTTCCTTCTCCAGGGGATCTTTCTGACCCAGGGATCAAACCCAGGTCTCTGGCACTGTGGGCAGACGCTTTACCATCTGAGCCACCTGGGAGGGAGGTAATGAAAACTGACAAGCAAATATCATATGATCTCTCACGTGTGGAACCTAAAAAAAAAAAAAAAAAAAACAAATAAAAAACAAAAGAAAAGCAGATACAGAGAACAAACAGATGGTTGCCAAAAGGGAGGGTGGTGGGGGTGGACAAAATAGGTGTAGAGGATTTAGAGATACAAACCTCTAGTTATATATAGTAAATAAGTCACAGGGTTGTAATATATAGCATAAGAACCATGATCAATAATATTATAATGACTTTGTATGGAGACAGATGGTTACTAGACTTGTGATCATTTCATAATGTATATAGGTGCCAAATTATTGTATGCCAATTGTATTCCAATAAAAAAAAATAAAGGAAAACTGCCCAAATGTACAAACCTAACATCATCGAGATATCTCATATAAGTTCAAAGGGTGTGCTGCTGCAGCTAAGTCACTTCAGATGTGTCCGACTCTGTGCGATCCCATAGGCGGCAGCCCACCAGGCTCCTCCATCCCCGGGATTCTCCAGGCAAGAACACTGGAGTGGGTTGCCATTTCCTTCTCCACCACCACCTAGAATCTAGTCTAAGACCTTGCCTTGTCCAATGCTTGCATCGCCAAGAAGATGTCATCCGGCTTGCCTGCTTCCAGGAGTGGGGAGCTCATTCCTTTCCAGGGCTGGGAAGTTCATTCCCCATGATGAGATGAAGCTGGCCTCCTGCCTCCTCCTCCATGGAACCTTTAGAGCCAGCCCCACAATCGAGCCTCGTTATAGCCCAAGAGACGCCTGAATACAGCTGGCATCAGCTGAATACAGCTGAACACAACACCCTTTAGTTCCTTTACCCTTTCTCTGGTTTCATCCGCATCAGACCCCCTCTCCCTGGACGCAGATGCCAACACTGACTGAAGGCGTCCTTCATGCCAGGATATCCTCTGAGTCTGCACAACAAGACGGCCACACTGACACTATTCTCATCCCTGTGTCACAGATGACTTAGGGATCTTCCAGAGCATCTGTAAAAGAGCTATGAGCATGAAAAGATGGAGTGAACGTCTTACGAACTGATGTGGAATGTTCTTCTGGACATGACGTACATGTGGCATGTCTGCCTAGAGAGCTTTACAACTCATATCCATTGAGTCAGCGATGCCATCCAACCATCTCATCCTCTGTCATCCCCTTCTCCTCCTACCTTCAATCTTTCCCAGCATCAGGGTCTTTTCCAATGAGTCGGCTCTTCCCATCAGGTGGCCAAAGTATTAGAGCTTCAGCTTAAGCATCAGTCCTTCCAAGGAATATTCAGGGTTGATCTCCTTTAGAATAAGTTGTAAAGATCTTTAGGGAGGGGCTTTAGGGAATGGAGGGGACAGGTCCTTTTCACCCTCTGTCCTTTTTCACTGTTCAAAATTATGTTTATCCTATGTAATTATCGCCTCCTTGAAATGGTTTTCCAAATAGAAAAATAGCAACCTCGGGAGTGGGGAGACCATGGAATAGTCTTCTGTCCCCTACAGGGAGACAGGGTTGGGGAGTGGTCCAATATCTGTTTGAAAGGAGAGGAGAGGAAAGAGGATCGCCTTTGGGAAAACTTTAGCCAAATTTGATCACATAGCAGGCATCACGTGTTGTGCAGGGAGAACACTGGGATGAGCTAGAAAAGGGCCAGAGATCTGTTGTGCAGATCTTCCCACTTGGCCAGCGCGGTAGAGTTCCGGTGGACACATGACTTACCGAAATCATACCCTTTCCCGCTGACCATGGCAGCCATCGCTCAGACACCAGCAGAAGATGAGGGAAGTTTCCCTTTGGAGAGGGCGCTCTGGCCCTTGGCCACCAGCTCCACCCTGGCCAGGCGAGGTCCCTGGGCAGTGCCCCAACCAACACTGCGGGAATGACCTAGACCAGGAGGTGTTTGCTGGGGAGTGTGGCTCCGGGCCTGGCCTGCCTCCCAGCCCTGCCAGGCAGAGGGGCCTCCCACTCGTGGGCCTCCCACCAGCTCAAATATTTCTCCCCGCGGGTGCCAGACCCTTCCCCCGCACACCTCCACTCACAGGCCCTCTAGAAGAGCAGACCCTGCAGGCTTTCACCACCTTGTCTCAGAGAGACCTCAGGTGGGGAGCCAAGAGGAAAAAGGCTGAGTGGGTCCTGAAGTTCATCGTCAAGGACAACTCACACACTGATAGGTGTTGGGCTGCGGAACTGGCCCCCATCCACAGCCTTAACCTCCTGCTCTGAACTCAACCAGGGAAGCCATTTGATGGCAAAAAGACAGCTCTGAGGATGTTTAGCTCAGCATGGTTATGACAGCAAATAATGGGAAACAGCCTCAGTGTCCCCCAGGCAGGGCCGGGTGATACAAAGGAGGGCAGAGTCACAGGACACAGCGCTTCCACTGCCATTAAAGTGTGGGTATGGCAGTGCTTCTGTGGGTGTGGAAGTATGTTTTCCAGATGCTGTTAAATGGAAAAAGGAAGTTACAAAATAGTGAATGTCACGTGACTCTGATTTTGTAAAGCACTACATGCATATGCACGACCTATGTACAAAGTGCCTGCAGTGTCATTTGGGCTATGGGCCAAATACTCGCAGTATAATTTCCAAAGGGTGGAGTTACAGGTCGTGTGTGTGTGTGTGTTAAATTTCAGCTAATCTGTGCATTCTATTTTTTTATGAAATGATAAGTGTTCTTGAACTTTTATATTTATTTATTACTATATTATTTCATTTATTTCTATATTATGTTATTTATTTTATATATATATTTTTTTAATTTATTTATTTGGCTGCGCCAGATCGTAGTTGCAGCACACAGGATCTTTAGTAGCAGCAGTGCTAACTCTTGGTTGCAGCATGTGGGATCTAGTTCCCTGACCAGGGATGGAACCCAGGCCCCCCTGCATTGGGAGTACAGAGTCTTAAGCTGGACCACCAGGGAAGCCCCTTGAGCTTTTTAAAGGTATAATTTGTGTACAATGAAAAGCACCCATTTCAAGTCTATGTTTCAACAGATTTCAAAAAATTTATGCCACCCAGGTAAATACTGTCACAAACAAGGCATATTTACAGGACATCCCATCATCACCCCCAAAAGTTCTCTCGAGCCCATCTTCAGGCAGTCCTTGCCCCTCCCCCAATCCTGGCCCAAACAACCATTGATCCACTTTCTGTTACATTAGATTTCTTTTCCAGAGTTTCGTGTTAGGGGAATCATACCGTATACCTTCCCTTCTGTATATGCCCTCTTTCACCAGCATCTTTTTAAATTCACTTTACATGCATCAGTCGGGTTTTCCTCCCTTTTAAACTGAGTAGTATTCCACTGCATGGCTATGCCATACTTTACTTATCCATTGACCTCTTCGTGGGCATTTGGACTGCTTCCAGTTCAGGGTCACAGTTACAGAGTTGTTGCGAGCATTGTTGTTCAAGTATTTCTGCGGTCCTGTGTTTTCATTTCTCTGGGGCAGAGGAATAGGAGTGGCATCACTGGGTCACGTGGGAAATGTATGTTTGGTTCTACAAGACGTTAGGACATTGTTTTCCATAGTCATCATACAACTGCACATGCCCGTCAGCAGCTGAAGTTCTAGTGGTTCCAGTCTTTGCCAGCAGTTGGTATTGTTAGCGACCCTGATGGATATGCATCCCGTTGTGATTTCCATTTGCATTTCTCTGATAACTGGTGGGGTTGAACATCTTTACTGTTTACTGACTGTTCACTTATCTTTCTGTGCAGCAGTTTCACACGCCTCTAGCAATTCTTCCATCTTTTTCATGGTGTTGTTGGCTTCTTATTAGTCAATGTAAGAGGTTCGGAGATGGGCTCGTTTGTTTTCTTACTTTATCAAGGACTGAATACAAGTCCTTCGTCAAATATACTAATCATGAATACCTTCTCCCAGTCAGTGACTGGAATAGGCTTTTTTGTTTCCTAACTGGTGTCTTCTTAAAAGATATTTATTTATTTATTTGGCAGTGCCAGATCTCAGTTGTGATACGCAGGATCTTTTTTTTTTTTTAGTTGCAGCATGTGACCCCCTTAGTTGGGGTTGCAGGGCCTTTACATGCCACACGTATCGGCATGTAGAATCTTTACTTGCACGTGCAGACTCTTAGGTGCAGCACATGGGATCTAGTTCCTTGACCAGGGATCGAACCCAGGCCCCCTGCATTGGGAGCAAGGAGTCTTGGCCACTGGACCACCAGGGCAGTCCCTTTAAATGGTATCTTTTGAGGAAGATAAGTTTAAATTTTTTATTAAGTTCAATTATCACTTTTTCTTTTATGGTGTATGCTTTTTGTGCTTTATCTAAGGGATCTTTGACTATCCCATGGTTATAAAGATACTCTATGTTTTCTTCTTGAAGTTTAATAGTTGCGGCTTTTATATGTAGTTCTATGATCTGTTTCAGCTTAATTTCATAAGTGGTGTGAGACAATGTTCAAGGTGCATTTTTGCCCTTAATTTACACTGTTCAGAATCACAGCTCGTGGCCACAGGTTGCTGCTGTGCACTTAAGATGTGGTTAATCTGAACTGAGATGTGCTTTAAGCATAAAATACGCATCAGATTTCGAAGACTTGGGACCAAAAAAATTATGAGATGTCAGTGTCAAAGTGACAGTGTTTTGGATAGATTGGATTAAGTAAAATAACATTATTAATGTTAATTTCACTTGTTTCCTTTTACTTTTTAAATATGACTGCCAAGACCTTAAAATTACCTATATAACTTGCATTATATTTTTTAAAATAGGACAAACTATGTGTGTGTGTGTGTATATATATATATATATTTTTTTTTTTTTGGCTGTGTTGGGTCTTAGCTGTGGCACACAGGATCTCCTATCTTCTTTGCAGCCTGCAGGGTCTTTAGTTGCAGTATGTGGGATCTAGTTCCCTGAATAGGGATTCAACCTGGGCTCACTCCATTGGGAGCACAGATTCTTAGCCACTGGGAAGTAGCTTAGCCACCAGGAAAGCCCCTGCATTGGATTTCTAATGGGCAGCACTGGTCCATATGGTTATCCATTCAGCACAGTTTGTTGAAAAATCCATCCTTCCCTTGATGTCCACTGTTGTGGAGACTCAGCTGGCCACATGGGTGCGGATCAGTGAGTGGGTGCTTTTCTGCTCCCGTGGTCCACAGGAGTCCTCAGGCCATTACCACGCTGTCCCAAATATTGTTGCTTTATAGTGTGGTTTGAAATCAGGTCACACACTCCTTCCAATTTTATCCTTGTTCTCCAAAACTGTTTTTGATATCTTAAGCCCTTTCCATTTCTGTGTATAGGTTATGGAGTCAACTTGTCAATTTCTTTTTTTTTTTTTTTAAGGCTGTTGGGATTTTTTTAATTAAGATGGCATTAAATCTATAGATCAATTTGGGGGAAATTGTCTTCTAAATACAGTGACTCTTTTGATCCATAAACATGGTGTATTACTTCTTTTATGTAGGTCTTCCTTAATTTCTCTCAGCAATACTTTATGGCGTAATTTTTCCTTAAATGTGTTATGATTTTGATATTATTTTAAATGGTACCTTAAATTTTTCCTCTTCTGATTATCAATGACTGCTATGTAAAAACACAACTAAACTAATTTTGGTAAATTGACATGGTAAATTGCTCCCTTACTGCATTCACTTAATACTTCCACAGTAGTCATTGTAGACACCCTAGGATTTTCTGTGTCTACAACGATGCCATCTCTAAAAACAGTCCGAATTCTTGAAGTGTTTTTCTTTTTTGAGTATATCAAAACAGCCATATGGTCTTTCTCTTTTCTGCTGTTAATGTGGTTATTTCATATGTTTAACCAACTTTGCTCTCCTGGAGTGAACTAGTTGATCACAGAAGTGCTGGGCTCAGCACAGACACTGAGCGCTCTTCCGTGGACTCATCAAGGCTGGGTCCCGGCCCTAATCCTTTCATCTTAGAGCCCAGGACCCTGGGCGCCAGTGAAGGGCAGGACTCCCCAAGGCAGGGTGGAACTGAGATTGCTCTGCGTGGGTCTCTTAACAGACCCCTTCTGCATGCTAGGCGGGGAACGCCCCAGGGCGATTCTCCACTGCAGGGAGAAAGACTGAGCACCTGTGCCTTCAATTGCTTGGTGGGGCTGCCCGGGTCAGATGTCGCTCGGGTCAGAATGGCTGGCCTGTCCCCATTGATATACTCTCAGTTTCCAGCTTTAGTTCAATGGGGGCTTTGTGGATACACACACCCTCTACACCAGTGGGTGGTCCAACGCCGATTGGCCGAAAGCCTCACGCAGTTGAGTGTCTGGTCAGTTATGCTTTGCGGTAATTCTTGGGCAGAGAGGCACCTTGATGCTTCAAGTCACTGCCAAGGTCACCCTCCCACAGCCCTGTGGGAAAGGGAGCCTGTGAAGGCCCGAGACCGTGAAGGGCCCACCGGTCCAGCCCGACCACGGGAGCTCCAGCCCCATGCCTGTCATCGGGCCCATTTAATCCCCAGAAAACTCCGCCCTCGGGAGCGCCCTCGGCAGCACGGAGGACGTAAAGCGTGATTAATTGCCGCGGAAGCGCGTCCTTGTGTACTCCTACACCGCCTTGGGGAGCAATCCCTCAGTGTCAGCGCCGGCCCAGGAGAGGTGGCGGGGGTGGGGGGCATGGGAAGAGGGACGCGGACCGCCGTGTGCGCCCTGCCCGGGGACCCTCTCCAGGACCGCGGCCAACCTCCTTGGGCCAGGAAGACGTCTGGCCGCAGAGTCCTAGGAGGGGCTCCGGGGACCCTGTGTGACCGGGTCCCTGGGCCCAGGGGAGCAGCACTGGCCCGTCCTCACTTCCTGCCCTCTGGCCCGGCTGCCCCGGTTTTATTAGAACCAGTTGCAGATGAGTTTCCTAGAAACAAAGCGGCTGATCTCACCGGCCTCTCCCTGAGCAGAGGAAACGCGGAGCCCAGAGCTTCCGCCCTGGGCTCAGAGCCGGTCCAGACCACCTGTGGGCCCTCGCAGCCCCCCCCAGGGGTCACCGCCAAGGAGGGGAAACTGAGGCACAGAGAGGCTGAGTGCCCAGCCCCAGGCCCCACAGCTGCATCTAGCCGGTGCCCCTCAGGCCCTCTGTGGCATTGCTGTTGGCATCAGCGGGCCCGGGCCTGCCCCCAAGATCCGGCACCTCGGTGTCCTGTCCCACTGTCCTCCCAGAGGGAGGGGGGAGCCCAGGGATCCTGCAGCCCCAGCACCCAGGCTCCTCTGGACTTGGGGTTCCCCTTCAAGGGGACAGGGAGAGGAAGAGTCCGCCCCTCACAGGGGTTCCTCGCTTTTCCAGTGAGGGGCAGGTGCCCCTGGGGCTCAGGGCTCGTTCCCCACCGGGCTCTGTGCTGCCCGCTCCCCGGGCTTTAGCTCCTGTGGTCCTAACAGCTCGCATTACCTTCGGGGCACAGACAGAGGACAGGGACCTGAAAGGTCTGGGGATCCGAGCTGCAGGAGGCAGGGCCAGGACTGAGGCTGGTGGTCCGAGGCCTCACCCTGACCTCCCACGAGGAGTGCGGACACCTCCCCACAAACAGCACCCGGCACCAAGAAATAGTGAGGTCTCAGTGAGGCCTCGGCACAGCCAGACTCGCCCACAGGGCTGAAGGCTCCAGAGCAAGCGTCCCCCCCAAACTGGTAAGAAGTTGCACAGCCTTTTCCAACCCTGACTCAGAGCCACCCCGAGTCACGTCCTCCGCAACCTCTGCTCCGAGGCCACCGAGCCGACTGCCCAGGTTCAAGGGAAGGAGACAGTGTCACCTCCAGGCGGGAGGCGGGCTGGAGGAGGCGTGGACATGTTGTGAATCTACTACAGACGAGCATGTGTATCATCTCCGTCCTGCAGATGACAGAGGCACAGAGATGTCAAGTGAGCGGCCCAGGGTCACACAGCTGCTTTGTTACAGGTTTTGAAACCAAGAGAGTCTGCCCTTGACTACCTCACTGTGCTCCAATGTCAGGGGTTCGTGTTTTCCTGACATTCCTACCCAGATCCCAGGCCAAATTCCTAGTTCTAATTAGAGCTATATGTTGAATCCTCAATTTCCGGTCCACTAACATTTTCCAAGTCCCACCCCCACCCCCCGCCCCAGGCCCTGGGTTAACCCGTGGTGACGCTAATGAGGACATAGTCCCTGCACTCACGGAGCTCCTGGCCAGGCAGAGAGATGGACTCGTCCCCATCAAACTGCCGCCCACACAGCTGGCTTCGCGGGCAGGAGAGGAAAGGGACACTGATGCCGGGGACCTGACGTGACAGGCTTAGAGCAGGCTTCCTCAGCCTCAGCCTCGGGGGAGACATTCGGGGCTGTCTCATGCCAGCTATCTCAGTGGTAGACAATCCCCCTCCAGTGCAGGAGACATGGGTTCGACCCCTAGGTCGGGAAGATCCCCTGGAGGAGGAGATGGCAACCCACTCCAGTATTCTTGCCAGGAGAATCCCCTGGACAGAGGAGCCTGGCAGGCTACAGTCCATGGGGTCATAAAGAATTGGACACGACTAAATGACCAATTTAGGATATTCAGCAGCATTGTAGCTTTGACCAGTAACACACACGCTGTCATCTTGTGACAGCCAGAGACAGCTCCAGTTAGCGCCAAAGGGTCCCTGGGAGCAAAGCTACTTGTAGCCAAGAACCACTGGCTGAGGGGAAGGAGTGGGCTCTTTTCCAGGTGGAAAATAAACAAAGGGCATTCCGGGTGGAAGAAAGGAAACAAAGTAAATACGGGCAGCTTCAAGGAAGGACCTGAAAAGTAAGGCTTCATCGCAAGATAGGAAGCCAGAAAGAGGAACTTAAAGTGAGACTGGGAGAGCCTTGGATGTCTTGTCAGGAAATTTGGACTTGATCTTGTAGGCAGTGGAAGATTATTAAGCACGGGAGTGACACGATACAGTTCACTATTTGAAAAGATCACACCTCCCTCGTGGGCCACTGGCTAAGATTCTGAGCTCCCAGTGTAGGGGGTCTAAGTTCAATCCCTGGTCAAGGAACTAGAGCCCATGTGCCACAACTTAGAGTTTGCATGCTGCAATTAAGACCTGATGCAGCCAAATAAATAAATAAAAATTTAAAAAATAAAAAGATGACTTCACCAGAGATGTAGAGGCAAGGACTGATGTTAGGAGGCTTCTGCAATGGTCCAAGTCAGATAATACATGCACACGCACAGATAGGAGCGTCACCCTACAGCAATGTGTGCCCGGGGTCCTTCCTGTGGGCACAGTGCTCATTGTGTGGGTTCGTTGGTCATTGTATGGGTTCGGTGGTCATTGCCATGGGCTAAGTGGTCATTGTGTGTGCTCGGTCATCATTGTGTGGGCTCAGAGGTCATCGTTTGGGCTTGGTGGTCATTGTGTGGGCTCGGTTGTCATTGCCATGGGCTAAGTGGTCATTGTGTGTGCTCGGCCATCATTGTGTGGGCTCAGAGGTCATCGTTTGGGCTTGGTGGTCATTGTGTGGGCTCGGTGGTCATTGCCATGGGCTCAGGGGTCATCACATGGGCCAATAAGGTTTTGAGATTCATCTGCACCATTGCCCACTTTGATCCTGGCATCTATCTCTCCTGCTGCAGAGTAGCTTTCATCATCTGATGGTCCCGCAGTTGGCACATCCATCCTTCACCCAGGGACCCTTGGGTTATTCCCAGTGTGGGGCTGTGACCCATGAAGCCCCCGTGGTCATCTCTGTAGGAGTCTCTTGGTGGCCGACATGCTCGGTCTCTTGGGGCTGCCTCCAGGAGGGGACTAGGGAACCACTTCGCTGCACCCCTGTGTAACTCCGTGCCCCGCAGGCAGGCGTGTCATCCTGGCCCCTCTGCACCTCCTCCAGTCCTCAATCCTCTGCGGTGGGAGCTGTGTGTCTCGTGACTTTGTCTCATTTCTCTGTGAGGGGTGATGCCCAGGAGGTGTTTCTTCTGTTCTCCAGCCATTCAGGGCCTGCACCTGGTTTTTACCCAGCTGTCTGTCTTTTTCTTATTGATTTGTGGGATGCTGAGAGTTCTTTATATCTAATGTGTTTTCTGGGTGTGAGTCCTTGATCAGATATGTGTATTTGGAATATTTTCTTCCAGTCTGTGACTTTCCAGTTTCTTAATGGCATCTTCTGATGAGCAGAGGCTTCCCTGGTGGCTCAGACGGTAAAGAACGTGCCTGAAATTCAGGAGAGGCAGGTTCAATCCCTGGGTTAGGAAGATCCCTTGGAGAAGGGAATGGCAACCAACTCCAGTATCCTTGCTTGGAGAATTCCATGGACAGAGGAGCCTGGCGGGCTACAGTCCATGGGGCCACAAAGAGTCAGACATGACTAAGCGACTAACACTTTCACTTTCTTTGATGAACAGAAGTCTTTAACTTTGACGAGGTCCATTGTCGCAACCTTGTCTTGTAGGATCGCCTTGTCTGGGTCGAGTTTAAGAAAGCTTTGCCTGCTCCAAGGTCCTCAGCGCCCATGAGTGTGCATGTCCTGTGCCCTATTCCTTCAGTCCCAGCCCTGAGGCCGCCCTTGTTGCACCCCGCCCTCAACACAGTGCCTGGCACACCATGGGGGCTCCCCCCGATGTGTGGCTGCGGGAGTTACTAGGTTCCCCCCCACCCCCACCTCCTGCCTGCCTCTTGATAAGGAAGGACATAGCCCTTTGATGGAGCTCTCAGTTCAGAAGGCGAGACGGCTGAGAGGCCCCAACTCCCTGTGATAACTGCCCGACAGCGTCCCCAGGGAGCCTGCCTGGCCACAGCCCAGGACTCAGCATCTTCTCAGCCTGGCCTGGACCCCAGGCTGTCCCCCGAAGGGAAGATGAAAGCTGGACTCCACTTCAGAGGCAGAGACTCCACTGGGTCCCAGGGTGAGTGAGCACAGAGATAACCGTGGGCTGACAGTCGAGTCACTCGAAGCCCTAGCTCCTCAGGCTTGTGGAAGACTCGCCAGACTCGCGCATCCTGGGATCCTGGTCGAATTAGAAGTCCCTGGTTTAGAGGACACAGCGTGCAGAAAACTCACCCAGGCGGTCAGAAACCTGAAGAGGCACCGTGAGAGATTTCTAATCTCCCACGTGGCAGGCGAGAGCTCGTGTTGGTGCAAGGACTTTGGAAATCCGGTTGACAGCATTTGCTGCAGCCGAGCCCAAGTGCGATTCCCATGTCGTGTCGTGTGTATCCACAGCCCTGCACCCACGTCTTCACCACAGTAACAGAGCCCCAAACCGGGACCCAAACCCTGTCAACAGTGGGACTGGGGACAATTTGGAGGAAATGAACTTGCTATTGGTACTCACAACAACACAAATGCCTCTCACCAACACGGTGCTGAGAGAGGAAGCGTTCTGTGAATCTGTCATAGGGTGAATTTCAAGATCAGATGATCTGTGCTGTTGAGGGCAGGGGGTGCAGAAGGGGGTTCTGGGGGCTTCGGAGGCTGCTCTGGTTCTGCGTTTTGACACAGGTGCTGCGCCTCAACTGTGCTCAGGTGGTGGGGACTCAGTGAGAGGTCCGTCATCGACCGTGAATTTTCCCACGTGTCTGTTACACAGCAGTGAGAGGGGCTCTTTTTTAAATTAAATGATAGTTGGTCTACAGGGTTGTGTTAGTTTCAAGTGTACAGCAAAGTGACTCAGTTGTATATCCATACATATTCTATTCCACGTCATTTCCATTGGTTTTTATCACAGGACACTGAATAGAGTTCCCTGTGTTATACAATAGGACTTTGTTGTTTATCAGTTTTCTATATTAGCAGTAGTTTGCATCTGCTAATCCCAAACTCCTAATTTATCTCTTCCCCCGCCCCTTTTCCCCTTTGGGAACCATACGTTTCTATCTCTGTGGGTCTATTTCTGTTTGTAAATAAGTTCATTTGTATCATTCTTTTAGATGCCACATATGAGTGATAGGATATTTGACTTTCTCCGTGTAATAATCTCTAGTTACACCCAGGTTGGTGCGAGTGGCATTTGTTCGTTCTCTTTCATGGCTGAGTAGTGTTCCACTGTCTATACGTCCCACGTCCTCTCCATCCGTTCCTCTGTCGATGGACATCTAGGTCTGCTTCCCCGTCCTGGCTGTTGTGAATAGTGCCGATGTGGACACTGGGGTGCATGCATCTTTCTCGAGTACGGTTTTCTCGGGATGCGTGCCCAGGAGTGGGCTTGCTGGAGCCTATGGTGGTTTTAGTTTTTTAAGGAACCTCCATACCGTTTTCCCTTGTGGCTGCACCAGTCCACATTTGGAAGGGGTGCTCTTTTGTAAGGGGAGGGTTGTCTTGGCATCAGAAGAACCTGGGCTCGCACCTGGAACCACCCCCCCTCCCTTGGCAGGTAACTGTGGCCCTCGGCCCTCGAGTCCCCCCCATGAGACAGCGGGCAGCGCCGCCACCCCTTGCCTTGCAGTCAGTATACTGAGGAGGGAGATTGCCCTGCAGGTGTGGGCTGAACCACGGAAACTTCATCTGAACATGAGGAAGCCAGTGCCTGCCGAAAGGAATAAAAATGAAAGAAAAGTTACGTTATTTGACAGGGTCCCTGAGTTTTATTCAAGGACTGAGAAATACAGATCGAAACAAGGAGTCGCAGAACAAAGTCTTGCAGTACGAGGAACAGATTTGCCTTTCAAGCCAGAGACAGGCTATTTATTTGAACAAGAACTTGCACAGGTCTCTTTTCATCCCCATTGGAGCATATTTTATGTCGCCAAGAATTTCATGGCTATTAAAAGCTGCAAAGAAGAAAACCTTTTAAGACCGTCTGTAGCACAGGATGCCCAGGCTTCCCCAGACCTGAGGATGGCAAGGCTTCAGAAGCGCATTGAAAGTCGATGGTCCTCAGAATCTACTGAGACTGTGCCTGCTCCCCGACCTGGGACCCAGCAATACCATTTCCAGGTGTCCTCTCACCACAGGGGGTTGTGTGCTCACCAAAAGACATGTACTAGAATGTTCGAGACGGCCCTATCCAAATGTCCATCGAAGATAAATCAGACGAGTGAGGACACGGTCTCACCATCGAATAGTATACAGCAGTGAACATGGAAAATCAACAGTGACATACTCACAAATGCAGCCAGACACAGAATTCGATTTGCTCATGAAACCCAAAATGAAACAAAGTGCTCTGCGGCAGTGGAGGTTGATCCTGGAACAGGGTGGTCGTGGGAATGGAGTCAAGGGGGCTTCGGGGTCGAATCATGTTCTGAGCCTTCACGTGGGTGCTGGCATCACACGTGCGCACACGCGACCATCGCGCAGAGTTGTTCTCACGATGCTGTGCTTTTCTGCATGGGCATTCTACTTCAGTCAAGAATTAGTAAAAGTTTAAAGCACTTTTTTAAAATATGGCCTGGCTACACCTTGGGTGCAGAGTTGGAAAATCACCCTGAGTATCTTCCTGAAGGACCCCTTGCCGGGGAGCAAGTGCAGCCAGGCTCACACCCAACCACACCCGGGGAAATGCATGCCCATGACTTCTTCTCCCTGCTTCCCTGGCCCTAACCCGGGCCCTCTGAATGCCAGCTCGGAGAAGGAGTGCTCCCGGAAGACTTCTGGGTCCAGGCTGAGACAGGAGGCCGAATCTAGAGCCAGGAGCAAGTGCTCCTGCAAGACTGGAGGACAGGAGGAAGACGGTGGTCATTCCATAGCACCTCCTCCTGGTTGTTTGTCGGATGCTCATCTTGATACTGCTCGGGGGAAGATTTTGCAAGTGTAAGTCCCTAGGAGTTTGCTTTAAATCAATCTGAAGGGAGCTCATCTTGAGTGGGCCTGGATTAATCAGCAGGAGGGTCTTTACAAAAGGAAATCGACTTTCCCTGAAGGAGAGACTCCAAAGAGCCCCAGGGTCATCAGTGTCCTCGCTTATCTCTGAATCCTCTTTCCACAAGTCTGCCGCCTGGGGGCAGCTTTGCCCGAGCCTGCCAGACCCAGCCTGCTCCCCATCTTCCCTTCCTGGTGCCTGCCCTGTGGACGTTGATCGTGCTCATCCCCCACAGGGGTGTGGACCACAGCCCGTGCTCAATCTAGCCAGCCAGCCATCTCTGTCTGTCTATCTCCCTGTCCCCATCCATCTAGGTAACTACATCCATCGTGATCTGCCCCATCTGTACAGCCAAGTCGTATGTACATCTTTATATCTCCTTCTGCCTCTGCTCCTCTGGTCCAGCCCGGATGCAGGTGCCTCGGTTCCCCCACCCAGCAGATGCTTGCTGGAGTGTGAGGTTCAGCACACACAGTTCCCCCCACCACTGATTAGGTCATGATGCTTGGCAGGTTACTTCACCTCTGTGTCTCAGCCTTCTCTTCTGTAAACCGGGGATAATGAGAAAGTACACTCCTCCCAGGGTTGCGGTGAGAATTAAGTACATTAGCACATTTAGAGTGCATAGACAAATGCCCGCACTTAACAGGTACCACACAAAATAAGTATTAGCTGTTATTTCCCACAAAACGGAACTGAGAAGAGTATCCAGTACCTGCTCCGTGGCGGAGTGGGGGCTGGGCTAGATCCGCATTCCCTAAGTTTAGGTCAACAATATTTTTACCGTTATCTGCATGCCGCTTGTATTTTTGTCTGTCTGTCTGTTTACTTAACATACTTATTTTAATCAACTTCTTTGTAACTTGCAATTTTATTGAGAAGGAAACCATGCATTACCGAGATAAAAGGGGAATCAGCCTCTCTTTCCATAAATGGAGGGCACGATTCTCCATGAAAATCAGCACAGCTCCGCCACCCCATTCTACTAACCCCAAACCCTAAGGCTCTGAACAGCACATCATTATTTGGGGGGTTGTTTGGTTTTGTTTCGAAAATTTGGTGCCATACCTGACCTGATCTGACTTGCGGCTCTTCAGTCTATTTGTGCTATTCCACTTAGCACAAAAATCATGTTTCATTGGAGAAACAGAAATAGCAAAGAAATGGCCACTGAAGGTGATAAATAAGTCACCACATAAGCACCTTATTGCCCATCTAAAAAAACCCCAAGGGAGCAAGGATTTCAAGATACATCTGGCTAAAACTTTTGATGAAGAGGAGGCACTGAAGAACCCTGGGTTGTACAAATGCAGTTGCGAGGGAGCGGATGGTTCTGTGTCCACGCCGCCCGTGACGGGAAGGTGCAGAGCCTCAGTGTCTGGCCGAGCTCCAGACGCAGGTGTCGGCTGGCCTGGGAGTCCCAGCTGGCAGGTGACGCGACCTCCCTCCAGGACGGCAGCCTCGGGGAAGCCAAACGGCCCACATGGTGGCACCAGGCCGAAGCTGCCTCTCTCCTCACCTCGCCCAGAAGCCACACGACCTCGTTCCTGCAGACAATCTCCGTCAACTGGTCAGAGAGACTGCCCAGACTCCAGGGGTGGTAGATGGAGCCCATCCAACAATGGGCTGGGAATCAGAGAAGGCGGACCGTATTTTACAGGCGTTAGTGCTGCCTGAATTTCTACAAGCAGCTACCTGAGTTTGTACTTCTTTCCTGATTGAAAAAGAAGGCATCTGCGTTTGTGTTTTCTCTGCAGCATGGGCAGAGAGTCCAGAGATTCCAGTTCTGTCATCTACTGAGGATCCCAGGCTGGTGACTCACTGGGCCTCAAGGGCAATGCTCCCCACTTTGACCAATGGGCAATGGAGCCCATTTCCTGTAACTTTGACAATTCTGTCACGTCTCCCCCCGCCACCCTGCCCCCAGCGACAGTTATGCCTCCACTGGATGCTGGAGTGCCCGCAGGAGGCAGAGACCCCCACGGAGCCCCCTACCATGCTACGCCGGCCTGGTGACCCTGGGCCCCGCCCAGGCCCCTTCCTTCCCCACCCCACCCCCAGGTCCCTGCAGACCCCTGCATGCTGGGAAGTCCAAAAGCCTCCAGCATCCTCATCCTTCCTCCCGGTGCCAAACAAGGGCCCAGGGGAAGAGAAGAGCCTCAAGGCCAGGGGAAGATGGTCATCCAGGCGAGTGGAGGCCAGTGGTCCCTCCGAGACTCCGTAAGGACCGTGCTGGGCAAAACATCGTCGGAGTTCTAGGTGGTTTCCATGGCTCGGAACTTATAACCTTATTTTCTGTTTTCCCATGTAGAGAAAACGCCCTGGCTCCCAGCCAGCCCCTGACCAGCAGCTTCTAATTATCCACGTGTGGAGGAGAAAGGCAGGGTGGAGACTGAGAAGAGTGTGCTGGATCGTGGGGATCGAGGGCAGGAAGCCCAGAAACTTCCCTCCTTTCCAGGCCACCGGGAAGCCTGGCCGGGGAGGGCGGGCCAGTGAGGGGAGGCCTGGACATTTTCACAGAGGTCTCAGCTACCTGGTTCCTGTGACCCAGAAGTACAGCCCCTTAGGTCAGGGGGCCCCAGCACCCCTAAGGATGGTCTACTGGCCGATGCACCAGCTGCTATAAAAAATGGGCCCAGAAACTTCAGGGGCATCGCACATTTCTCACGCAGGACGTAATCCAGAGGCGAGTCCGCACGGTGCACCACTCCACACCCGTGTTCAGGGACCCAGGCCTCTTCCACCTGTGGCTCTGGGTCCCCAGACGGGTCCGGTTTCTTCTCTTGGATCCTCCTTTTCCCACTGGCAAACAGGGGAGGGGGAGAAGGTGGAGAAGGAAGATGGTTCTTAACCCTCCTCCCTCTCTGTGAATTTGTTCCTCATCCCACAGACCTTCCTTCCAGACTCTTAGGTGGCTCTAGGAAACAGCAGGTGCTAACTCCATTAGCATCGAGGCTACAGGCAAGTGCTCTTCAATTTAAAAATGCTCTGCACCTATGTTCTCTTCCCGTTGAGAAATCTTGGCGTTCAACTTCAGGCAAATCAGGAAAGGTTCTGTTGTGTGGTCCACAACCGGCCCAGAGTGCCCAGCGACTCGTTTGTAAATTCCATCAGCCTCCCAGCCCTCAAGTGGGGATAATGTGAGCTAGTTCTCTGCCCAACCAGTGGGAAGGAATGGAGGTCATCGTATTAGGGAGTTTTGAAAGCCCCACCCCCTCAGTCTCCCTCCAGTAACCCAAATCCACTGGTGCAGCCCAAACTCCTCAATTTGGTATTGGGAACTTGAGGGTCTGATGGACCTGGGGCTTTCCCAAGGTCACAGAGCCCTGTTATTGATCAAAATCAAAGCAGCAGATAAGTTCAGACCTCCAGTTTGGCCATCTAGACCAGCACTGCCCCCACCCCCAAATGTAATGTAAGCCACATGTAGAATTTTAAACCTTCTAGTTGCCTTATTTTAAAAAGTAAAAAAAGGCGGGGAGGGAATAGCTATTAATTTTAATAAAATATATTCTTTAACCCCATATATAGTCCATGGAATTCTCAAAGCCAGAATACTGGAGTGGGTAGCCTTTCCCTTCTCCAGGGGATCTTCCCAACCCAGGGATCGAACCCAGGTCTCCCGCATTGCAGGCGGATTCTTTACCAGCTGAGCACACGGGAAGCCCAATAGTATATATTCTTTACCCCAATATACCCAGAACACCAACGTGTAGTGAGTATACAAAGCATGACTGCATTCTGTATTGCACACTAAGTCTTCAGAGCCCAGTGAGTATTTTACACTGGTGTGTGCGTGCATGCTCAGTCGTGTCTGACTCTTTGCGACCCCTCAGCCAGGCTCCTCTGTCCTTGGAATGTCTCAGGCAAGAATACTGGAGCGGGTTGCCATTTCCTACTCCAGGGGATCTTCCAGAGCCAGGGATGGAACCCACGTCTCCGATGGTGGCAGGCAGATTCGTGACCATAGGCACCACGTGGTGAAGCCCCACGCTACAAAACCAAGTGCAGTCTCACACTTCCACATCTTAACTCGGAGGGTAGATTTTCACTGAGAATACTTGTTCCGTATTTACAGTTCATAAAACTTATAGTTGAAAAGGTAGATTCACACGTCAAGTGGATGCAAACAACCTTAAGAGTTTTCTTAATCCCTGGAGTATCCATTTTCAAGTTGAAATGAATGGAAATTAACCACAATTGAGAATGCAGCTCATGGGTCACCAGGGTCGCTTCTCCAGTGCCGAGAGGCCACACCAGGCTCGTAGAGACGTATCCAAAGGCGCTCTGGAACTCCGGCCAGATCTGCGGTGACCCCGGGACCCTTCATTACAAGGAAATCTGTGAGAATGACTGTTTCCCCAGAAAGATGCCTTGGTGCTGGGAACGCAACGGAGGCTCTGAGACAACACATTACTCTTGTTTTCCTGCGGTCATGCCTCTGGTTTCCCAGGACTCCTGTCTGATCCATGGCAGCATTGCACCCACAGTGGGAGGGCAGCCTGAATCTCTGGCAGGAGGGGCCAGGCAGAGCCCGGGGCTGCCCTGGACGAGGCCCGGATGTAGGTGCCTGTGGATGGGGGGTCTGTGGGTGAGCCACGTGGCTCTGGAGCAGAGCCAACATCCTGAGGCCCTGAAGGCCCACAGGCCACGTGAGCAGGGAAAGGCCGGATTCCGTGACCAGCGCTCAGAGGGCAGGCTTTGGGTCAGCCGCCGTGTGAGTTTTCTGGGGCTGTGGCCCAGGTACCGCTGTTGGGGGGCAGAAGTCTGAGATCAGGGTGTCCTCAGGGCTGGTTGCCTTCCAGAGGCTGCAGGAGGGTCCTTCCTGCCTCTTCCAGCTTCTGGGGTCATTGGGAATCCTCGGCTTGTAGACACATCACTCTGACCTCTGCCTCTGTCGTGACATGGCTGTCTTCCCTGTGTGTGTCTGTGTCCAGATGTCCCTCTTCTTATAAGGACAATGGTTTTTCCAGTAGTCATGTATGGATGTCTGAGTTGGACCATAAAGAAGGCTGAGCGCCGTAGAACTGATGCTTTTGAACTGTGCTATTGGAGAAGACTCTTGAGAGTCCCTTGGACTATAAGGAGATTCAAGCAGTCCGTCCTAAAGGAAACCAACCCTGAATATTCACTGGAAGGACTGATGCTGAAGCTGAAACTCCAATACTTTGGCCACCTGATGCGAAGAGCTGACTCATTGGAAAAGTCCCTGAGGCTAGGAAAGATTGAAGGCAGGAGGAGAAGGGGACAACAGAGGATAAGATGGTTGGATGGCATCACCGAGTCATTGGACATGGATTTGAGCAACCTCCGGGAGATGGTAGAGGACAGGGAAGCCTGGCATGCTGTAGTTCATGAGGTCACAAAGAGTCGGACACGACTTAGTGACTGAACAACTATAGGGCCACCTGAATTCTTCTGAGCTCATCCTTTCTAAAAATATTTGTTTACCGTGTATTAATTTGGCTGCCCGGGTCTTAGTGGCGGCACTCAGGATCTTTAGTTGCAGCCCCTGGGATCCTAGTTCCCTGACCAGGGATGGAACCCGGGCTCCCTGCACTGGGAGCAGAGAGTTTTAGCCACTGGAGCACCAGGCAAGTCCCCTGAACTCATCTTAAGTTGATCACATCTGTGAAGACCACGGTCCCTGAAAGACTGCATTCCCAGGCACCAGGGACTAGGGCTTGAATATATCTTCTGGGGGGACTTGAGCCACAGCAGACCTTCGCAATCATCTGTTCACTGACCTTGATCTGCCCCAAGACATTGATGTCCTCAGGATCTCCATTTCACAGATGGGAAATGGAGTCCTAGGGCTGAGGGGACATTGCCCAGCTTGTCGCTGGCATCCTAGGACCTGCAGCTGGCCCTTCCCCAGAGCCCATGCTCGCAGGCACTTCCTGGGCCTCCAGCTCTTCCAGCTGAGAAACTAGGACACTTGTTTCGCAAAACAACTTGTAAAACCAGGGCAGGCTCCAGCCTCCCCCGCCAAATGACCCAGGAGGACAATTCTGATTGATTCCGAATGCTTGCCCAGGGACTCGTCCAGGAGTCTGGAAAAGGCAACCCGATATTTCTCTGCTCCTTCCAGCTCTGCAAACTGGACCACAACATGGGAAACGCCAGACTCAACATGCGAGCATGAAGTTTTCCTCTAACGAGCTGGCGCAGGCGGTCGAGGATGGCTTGGCTCCCTCTTGCCGAGGGACATTCCCCGCTCCGGGCCCCCTTCCCTGGCCTTAGCTCGTGGCATCTAGCTGGCCCAAGTGGCACAGAGGACAGGCAGGCCTTGAGATTACCCTGAGGAACGAGCCATGCCGGGCTGGCGAGTTGGAAACCACACAGGCACAGCACCGTCGAGGGAGGCAAGAGAAACGGGAGAGTTCTGGAAATGTCCATAGGGTCCCTCCTCAAACCTGGCCAGACAAGCTCTGGGGCTGGTGATGGTGCCAGCAGGGGCTGTCAGGAGAAACCCAGCTGCCAGCTCCTCCTCTCCCAGCAGAGAGGTCGGCCCAGGGCACAGGCTGCTCTGCCAGGATGGGTCCCCCACCCCCACCCCGCCAACCCTGGATGATTCCTCCGGGGAATCAGGAGAGCTTTGAAGCCTCTCCCCAGGTGTCAGCAGGAGGGAGGCTCCTCCAAGCTCACACAGAGCTCCAGTTTGGGGGAAGTCAAGGCTTTGATCCCGGGCCTGCGTCTGCTGCTGGAGCCTGACCGTCTCCCTGCCTCTCATTAGGGATCCCCGTGCAGCCAGCGTGTAGGACAAGCCTGGCATTCTCCGTCTGACCTAATAAAGCCTCGCTGAATTGCGTCGGCTCTCGTTCCTGAAGAAATGAGGCCTCTCCAATTACTCCCATAAGAAAAGGCCTCTTAGAAAAACACCGAGTGCAAGCAAGGCCGGCCCTTCCTAACATCCCAAGTGCCTTCTGCAAACAGACCCAGAGTGGAGCCAGGTGGAGTGGAGGGTGAACCAGGAGGAGGGGGCCCTGGAGTCTCTCGGGGCAACACTTCCCTCCCTCAGGATAGGGGGCTCTTTTCTCCCAAATAGGCAGGTGAAATTGAGCATTAAGGGAAAATTGGCCTGGCCAGGTCAGGGTGGAGGCAGAAAGCGCTTGGCTTTGGTAGGAAATGTAGCGAAGAACGAGAGAGAGAGAGAGAGAGAAAGGCTTTCACGAGGTATGGGTTTCCCTGAGTTAGTGGTGGATCGAAGCCCTGTGGGACTTGGCCTGAGGTTGTCCAGTCCGGCTTTGGAAAACAGGGTGGGGCTGATTTAGCTGCTCCTGAGAAACCTTCCCTTCCTTCCCCACCCCACCTCCCCACCACCAATTTCTTCCCGCCTCCCCTGCCCCTCTAAGGAGGGAGAAAGCTACGCCTTCCCACAAGGGGCTTTAGAAAGCACAGGGAAGCTTCCCCCAGCTGCGGGAAGCTGACTCCTGGTCTGCAGGGGCTTTGAGGGGTGGGGTGGGCAGCGCTCTAGGGAAAGGAGAAAAAGGGAAAGAGGTGGCCTGGGCAGTGTGGAAGCTGGGCTGGGATGCCATTTCAGAACGGGCCTTAGTTGTCCCCCCAGAGAGTAGCATGGATTCAGTGACCCTTCAGAGCTGCCCCAACTGAGCAAAAGTCCCCGGCCTTTAAACCCCCACATCGGTCAGCTGGATGGGAGTTGCCCCCACGCAGTCAGAAACTATAAAATTATGCAAAGCCAGTGTACGCACTGGTCTAAGAATTAGCTTAGGGATGCAATTACACATCAAATTTTATTAAGCAGCATATTTTATTTATTTAGTTTTGGCTGGGCTGGGTCTTTATTGCTGCACATGGGCTGTCTCTAGTTGTGGCAAGTAGGGCTACTCTTCATTGTGGTGCTCAGGCGTCTTATTGCAGTGGCTTCTCTTGTTGCGGAGCAGAGACTCTAGGCACATGGGCTTCAGTAATTGTGGCACACGGGCTTAGTTGCCCCATGGCATGTAGGAACTTCCCAGACTAGAAATTGAACCCATGTACCCTGCATTGGCAGATGGATTCTTAATCCACTGGACCATCAGGGAAACCCCAAACAGTATATGTTTTAATGAGTTTATTTTCATAATTTGGGGGTTTGTGTATGTGTTTTAATATTTATTTATTTGGCTGCTCCAGGTCCTCTTGTGGCATGTGGGATCTAGGGATCAAACCCGAGCCCTCAGCACTGGGAGCATGGATCTTAGCCACTGGAACACCAGGGAAGTCCCGCGGCTTGTATTTTTAAGATGGAGGCTCAGTTGACTGAACTTTCAGTTCATCTTAAGCAGATTCACTTGTTCTGATGATAGCATACTTGCCACCACTTCGCATCCATAGCAGGCATCACTAATCAATCACCCACGGCAGGCATCACTAACCAATCATAGGGCACATCAGTCTCCCTCTAATTCATAAGCACACTTCCTGTCCCTTCCCCTGGCTGTGGTTGTTGTTCAATCGCTAAGTCCTGCCTGACTCTTTATGACTCCATGGACTGCAGGACGCCAGGCTTCCTTGTCCTCTATTGTCTCCTGGAATTTGCTCAAAGTCATATCCACTGAGTTAGTGATGCTATCCAACCCCCTCATCCTCTGTCGCCTCCTTCCCCTGCCCTCAATCTTTCCCAGCATCAAGGTCTTTTCCAATAAGTCAGCTCTTCACATCAGGTGACCCAAGTATTGGAGCGTCAGCATCTGTCCTTCCAATGAATCCAGGAATGGGCACGAAATCCATCTGGAGTCTATGAGACATGACAGGGAGCTTGCTAGAGGCTTCTGGGAAAGAAGAAGCCTCCCCTAAAAATGAGCTCTTTCTCCTTGTAAATTGGTAGTGTTTAGGTGTGATGCCTGGAACTCTTGCAACTCTTTTGCAACCTAGAGGGAGGTCAGCTTGAGCTAACACTAATGAGCTAATACTGCAGAAATAAAGAAATTGGATCCTGGTAATACCATCCAGCGCTAAACCAAATGCTACCCCCATCTCCAGAACATTCCTTACATGAATCAACAAATCAAATCCTCTATTAAGTCAGTCAATACTACTGAACTCAACTCCTGCTTCCCACTTCTCTGACTTGGCCCCTTGTTTGAGTCACTTAGCCTCATGGTCTTGGGATCCATAGGGTCCAGCAACAGCATCGGTGCTTCCTCACTATGGGCCCTGTACAACTCACATCACCAACTTGAGCCTCCATTTCTTCAGACCAAGAATGTGGTTTTAAAGGAAAGATTCCTCTGGATCGGCTGTTAGAAGTTACTTCTCCTTTGACACAGGCGGAGCCTGCGCCCTGGCAGCTGACAGTCACAAGGAGAATGGACGTCCTTCAAACCCCAGGCAAACCATTGGACCAAGGGTCAGGGCCCCACATGGCTGGCTGTTTCTGGAACAGATGAGTATATTTTTTCAACAAATACCAATACAGCACTTACTCATTGCCAGGTTCTTTTCTACATGCTTTGAAAATATTAACTTGTGCGTCATCAATGACTCTATGAAATGGGTGCTGTGATTATACCCATTTACAGGGGAGAACACCAAGGCCCGGGGAGGTTAAGTGACTTGCCTGAGGTCACAGAACCAGTGGGTGGGGTAGCCTGGGTTTGAACTTCAGAGGCTGGTGGCTCCAGAGTTGGAATGTTTAGTCACCCTTTCGTGTCTGAATAATCACGTGTTTGCTGTGTGTAGGCGCCAATCATGAACTGTCTCATCTGATTTCCCCAGAAGCCCCATAAAATGTGTCATGACTTTGATATTGTAACGGCACTATCTCTATTTCGCAGAGAAATAAAATGGCACAGTCATGGGTGAATGAACGAGGGGGTGAGTGAATGTCCATGAGCCGGACCTGCCGGTGACCTTGGCCTGAGCCCCGTGCTCCCGGCTGACAGTGGGCTCAGGAAGTCCCCGTTACCCGGGGCATGCCCTGGGGACCCACAGCTTCATTCTGTCCGTGATCCCTGAGAGCAGGCCTGGGCACTGAGTTCCCAGTAGCTTCAAAGGGAGCCGAGCCATCGAGCTCCCAGGGGGGCCGCAGGCAGCGGGAAAGCCGGCCTGGCCCCGCCCGCCAGACGTCAGAAGCGCGAGGCGGCTTTGGTCTCGGGCCCTGGGCTGATGGAACCAGGGCAGTGTGGAGCCAGGCCCTTCTGGGAACCCTGCGCTGGCATTTCCTTGTTGTGTCAACTCCACCGAAGGGCCCCGGAAACCACATGCAGAACAAAGTCTCCAGGCACTGTCTGGAAGGCGAGAGGATTAGAGAGGGGAAGGAGAAAGTGCCGCGGGGCCAGCCTTCTGGGGCCTGGGAACTTCTGCCTCCCGGGAGATGTCAGCTCCGCCAGGAAGTCCCAGGGACCTCGCCTGAGTCCCCGCCTCAGCTGCGGGAGCCACCCACCTGGTGCCGAGCGAGGTTTGTCCGCCAGGTGTGCTGGCCAGGTGTGTCTCAGCCATCCTCAGGCCCCGCCCCCGGGGTAAGGACCCTCACTGTCCCCGTTTTACAAATGGGATCAACAAGGCTGAGGACAGTGAGCAGCTGGCAGGTGATGAGGGTGGTTTGGAAAAGCCCGTTTCGTTCCCAGGGCCGAGCCTGGGAAGTTTGTTTGTTCCTCTGTTTGCTTGTTTTCTTGGATTGAACTGAGTGAGATGAGTGTTAAGCCAGCTTTTTGACTCTCCTCTTAGAAAGAAAATGAAGTCGCTCAGTCGTGTCCGACTCTTTGCGACCCCATGGACTGTAGCCCATCAGGCTCCTCCATCCATGGAATTTTCCAGGCAAGAGTACTAGAGTGGGTTGCCGTTTCCTTCTCCAGGGGATCTTCCCGATCCAGGTATTGGACCCGGGTCTCCCGCATTGTAGGCAGACACTTTATCGTCTGAGCCACCAGGGAATCCCGTTTTCACGGATGATACGGTTCAAAAATGAGGATGTGGAGATGGTACTGCCTGAGTGCCCGCATGCCTTATCCGCGAGGAAGGGGAGGCTCCGCTCTGGAGCCCGCCGGGATGTGCCTGGAGGGCTGGAAGGAGGACTCTTGGGGACTGTGAAGCAAGGCCACACACAGGGCCACCCGGGGTTGGCATGCAGGAGGGCAGGTGGGAGTGACCAGAGTGAGTGACGGGGCACGTGGAGGTGGGGGTCCCGCGGGGCCAGCCCTCTGCTTGGGGTGTGGCCCAGGTCCTGGACATCCTGCCCAGCCGGCGACCTACTGGAGGCCCTAGGAGGGGGCTGGACCTCAGGATGAGGAGCGGGGTTCCTGCAGGGAAGGGACACCCCGGGCCGGCACACACAGGCTCACATTCGTGCACCCACCGCCCAGGATCCCCCCACGGTTCCAGGCAGGACAGGAGGGATTGAGAGGGTCCAGTCCCGACAAGGAGCCCCTCCCCGCTCCCGGCACGGCAGGGGGCTGTGTCCCCCAGTCTCTGCGCTCTCCCCACTCGTCCCCTTCTCCTCCACGTGTCCCCCGATGTGTCTGCGGGTGGGTTTCTTCACAGCCCTGTGCGTGCCTCTGTCTCCCCTCCGGCCTCTCATCCCTTCTGGCTCCACGGCCTCCTCCCTGAGTCTCCCTCTGCCTTGGCTCACTGTGTATTTATTTCTCTTCCTATGTCTCTCTTTCCCTCCCCCCCGCCCCTCCATCCCTCTCCCCATCCAGGGGTCTCTCCTGTGGACATTTCAGGGCCAATCCTCTAAAGAGGCCGCAGCTGAGCCCCCAGGAGTCCTGCTGAGGCCACGTCCCTGGAACCAGGGGCAGCCAGGAGGCAGGAGTGGACCCCGGATGGGCAGCTTCTCTGGGCAGTGCCGGGAGGCAGGGCGTGGTGAACCCAGCTGGGCACCGCTCCAGCCATCCTCCACAGCAGGGCTGGGGGCTCCTGTCTGGAGGGGTTTCCATCTTATCAGCAGCGCCTCCCCCATGCCGGGGGCTCCCAGGAGTGCCTTCTCTCTAGCTCCCCTGGAATGTGCGGAGGGACCCGCTAAGCTCTCCTGGAGATAAACCCTGTCAGGGGGTTGGGGGAACAGAGTTTTCAAAGGGAGACATCCCTGAGCCTGCTCTTCTTCGCCATGCGCGGACCTGGTCCACTTACAAACCCTGAACCTCCTTGAGGGGAAGGGCTGAGACTTCCAGGTCTCTGCTGGGTGCTGGACGGGATGTCTGACGGGTCCGGTCTGCCCCCGGAGGTGGGGGTGGCAAAGCCTCCACCCAGCCTCAGGGTCCACGGTAAGAAAAGCGGTGAGCGGTTCCTGACCAAGGGCCGGGGGCCCAGGTGGGGAGAGAGACAGTGAGAGATGGTCAGAGAAGAGAGACACAGAGAGAACTCTGCCAGAGACCAGTTGCGAAGCAGAAAAGACAGAGATGGGGGAGGGCGGAGGGAGGCCCTAGGCAGCCCGGAAGAGCCTAGAAGGTAGAACGTGGGTGCAGGCGTGGCTGGCGGGGATGGGGGCCACGCCCACTGCGCTTGGCCGCCTCGGGAGCACACGGAGCTGCAAGGCAGTTGTGCCCAGCTTCAGACCCCCCATCAGCCCCTCACCGGCTGTGCGGCCTGCAGGAGGTGATTCAGCCTCTCTGAGCCTTTGTTTCCTTATTCCAGAAAACAGGGATAGTCGTCCACACCCTGGGGCTGTTGCGAGGGCTCTGTGAGTTTGTGCAAAGCGATGAAGAGCCTGCTTGGGGTACCCCCTGCCAGGCTGCCATGAGGTCCCTGGCATTCCTGCCTGAGCCGGGTCAGGAAACGTCAGGTCTTCCCTAGTGACCATGGGTGAGGCATCGGCCTTCCAGTGTGGGGGACACGAGGCTTAGATCCCTGGTTGGGGAACTAAGATCCCACATGCCGTGGAGCAGCTAAGCCCACGTTCCTCAACTACCGCGCCTAAGCGCTCTGGAGCCCGTGTGCCACAGCTAAGACCCAGCGCAGCCAAAGAAATAAATAAATATTAGAAGAATTTGCCTCATCAGGAAACCAAATTGAGAGGCATTCTATAAAAGAAGTGGCCTGTACTCTGTCAAGGGCAACTTATTGGGATGATTGGTGAGACCGGGATGGCGCCCGAGGCCCACATGGCAGGGCTGGGTCGCTGTTGGCCTCTGCAGGTGTGGCTCTTTGGCCTCTGCAGGTGTGGCTCTTCAGGGGGTCGTCCTGTGTGGGACACACAGGCTGACCGACACAGAGCGTGGTGTGCGGGTGGGAGACAGCTGACAAAGGCCGATTCTCCACACGGGCAGCTCTTCTGTAAGTCTGAGGTTACTTCGATTTTTTTTTTTTTTAATACATGGAGAAAGTAAAAATAATAAAATTGGATCTGAAACAAGGAACAATAACAGGAAAACCTCAAGAGAGATTAACAAATGGTCAGGACCTGTGGGCACTGCCTGTAAATGATCAGAAGGCCTGGAAGCAGCCTGTTCCCCCCAAGTTGGAGTCTGTATTTTAGGGCTCAGCCCCAGTCAGTCCCCCCACCCCTGCATTTGGGGAGTGTTGGTGTCCTAGGAAGAAATCAGGCTGTACTGTCAGATAGATGTGCCCAAAACCCAGCTCTGCTTTCTAGCTGGGCAGCCTTAGGCCACTGGCTCACCCTCTCTGAGCCTCAGATTCCTCATAAGTGACCACTGACGGCTCCCCTGCAGTGACTGTAATTAAATGAGACCAGCAGTCAAAACGCAATAGAAAGGTGGCTCCAGGGGTCTTTTCACATCAGTTCTCCAAGACCAGGGCTCATGTCCCTCTTTTGCTGTCTCAGCCACAGGTCTGGAGGCCAGCAGGCTCAGGGGCCAAACACAGGCCACCTCCTGGCCGGATCAGTTGCCTCTGGAGCCACTGAGCTCCATTCAAGGCCTGGGAGAAATGGAGCCATAAACGCCCCCGCCCGCCCCTCCTGTCACTGGAGATCAAACCGTTATCAGAATCAAAGCCGGCCCACTGATGGATGAGCCCGGGGACAGGGCCCAGGCCTCCAGCCCCGTCCTGGTCGTGGAGTTCAGAGCCCGCCAGCACCTTGCCAGGAGCCCCGGCATAGTTTAATTGGGGCCAGAACACCTTCTGCCCCTTGTCGCCCCTCAGGAAAGCTGCTTATCTCCCTCTGCGGGGAGGAGGGCGCAGAAGTGTTAGCAGGCCGGCCAGATGACGAGCCTGCGCCGACAGGGAGGCCTGGCTGGCGGCCGGCCCCTCTCCTCCGACAGGCCTGGAGCCCCAGGTGGCTCTCCAAACCTGGGGAGCCCTGAGATTAAGACACGGCCGCAGCCAACAGATCTGCCAGAGCCCTTTATTTCGGGAGGCTTGGCAGGAGAGAGACCAGGGGCGGGGTCACCCTGGCACCCTCTGGACTCTTGGCCTCCCAGGGGAAAGGAAGACATAATACCCAGGGGTCAGAAGATTCCAGAAGAGCCTGGCCGAACTGAGAGCTGACGCCAGCCCCCACCTCAGGGGACCCCAAAGGAATTCACGGAGCTGTCAGAGATGTAATCGTGACCACGTCAGCACCCTGGAAGCTTCAGATAGAACCTTGAGAAGAAAGGAACGCAGTTGCTGCTGTTGGAAGCATCAAAAGAAGTCTGGGTTGCCCAGCTCATGGCCACCTGACTCCCGCTGGGTGACTCCAGCTGTAAAATAAGGAGGAGTGAGAGGTCATGCTTCCAGCTGTCCTGGTGTGGACGACGTGAGCCAGTGAGGTCGGTTTTAGCAGTGCCTGTCAGTCCCCAGTGTATTATTATATTATTATTAGGAACTGGCTGTGACATAACATGGAATGAAAATTCAAGTGACAATGAGTGGGGCCTGGAAATACATCAGTATGTCGGCAGTGAACTTGAGTGTGCAACAGAAGCTTTAATGTCTTTTCCAAGGCCTCCTTAATAAACCTGTGTTCCCTTGTAACTGTGAAAGCTACAGCTGCTAAGTTCTGTAAGAGGCGCCCACACGGGCAGGGCCCACGCAGGGTGGCTGGCCCCTGGGTGCTCCTTCTTGGAGAAATCGCGAGCTGCCCAGGGTCACACTGGCCGGTCTTACCGGGTGCTCCAGGTATCTACAGCCGGTGTAAACGCCTATCGCTGTGCGCAGGGAATTAGATGATGGTGACCTTGCTGCCTCTGTGTATGAGCCATTTCCCGGCTCTACCTGTGGCATCTGGTCTGAAAAGCATGCTGTCCATGTGCTCCAAGGCGGAGTTCTGCCTGGCAGGGCCGCAGCCTCGCTGGCCCTATCGGCCACAACTGGCCCCACCAACTCCACCAACCCCACCAAATCAGCCCCGCCACCCTGCATGCCAGCTGCCTGCTCTGGGTCTGCATGGCTCCGAGTGAAAGATTTGCTTTCAGCTTCATCACCCCGCGGCTTAGCAATGAATGAATGAATGAGTGGGAACATTGTTAGGTAGGATGGCATGAGGAGGGCAAGCTCGGGCATGCAGGAAAGACTGATTTTCATCGCAGAGGCAGAACAGGCAAGTGGAGGGACCCTGGAGGCAGAGGGGCCTGGGTTCAAATCTGGCTTCCATCCCCCACTAACTCTGCAGCCCCCCGACAAAGTGTCTAATTCTGGGAGTCTTCGGGTTTTCCTATGCAAAACTGGTTAACAATTTATCCACATGGGTTTTTCATGAGGGTTAAATAAGATGATATATGAACCACTAAGACACAGTAAATGTTCGCTAGATGCAGTTGTGACGATAAGGTAAGGAATATCGACAGCCCCCTCCCCGACCCCACCAGCCCAGGCCAGCAGCTCTTGACACCAGCTCCCGTCACAATCACCCGGGGAGGTTTTAACACCACGAGTGCCAGACCCTGAGCTCCTTGGATAAATGGCTGATTCCAGGCTGGGCAGGGAAGCCGGGGTGAGCCTGGAACTAACTAGTCCTTAGGGGAGGGTGTTCGGGGCCGAGCACCTACAGGAGAAGTGTTTATGGGGCTCTCTGTGTGCATCACCTTCTCCATCCTTGCTCTAGCCCTACTGGTGGGAACTATTCCAATATCCATGTCATGAGGTTCAGAGTGAAACAGCTTACCCAGAGCCCACAGAAGAATGTGGCAGAACCAGGATTTGAATACAGAAATGCATAACTCAAAAGCCCAGTTTTTCTACTAACCCGGGGAGATTCCATCCTTGTTTTCCCTGGGCGGGGTGGGGGGGGTGGGGGAGTGTCTTTGCAGGAATCTTTAGCTGGAGCACTGTCATCCCTAAAATACCTTAGCATAAGTATCTGCTTCACAATTCCAAAATATCCACAATGTGTCTGTGTGTTTCAGGAGTCTGGTCCTCTTGGCTGTGTGTCGTTGGGGTGGTTGCATCCCCTCTCTGGCTGGGCTAGAAGCACCTCTAGACCCAGTCACCTCTGGTGCTGCACCTGCGAAAACCAAAGCTGAGCCCAGGAGTGTGGACTGCAAGAGCTGCAATCCCAGGACGTCCAAGGGTCCCACCTCCATGGAAGGCAAGGAGTCCCTCAGGCTGTGCGAGCCTGGTGTTCCACAGCGACACCCTGTGGCCAGAGCCGGAGCAGCAGCTCTAACGCGCGGGGCATTAAGCCTGTCCACCTGCTGTCCACAGGCAGCCTGACCCCCACCTTGCACCAGGAACGCTCCAAAGCTCTTGGTCACCAGGGAGGCAGGGCCTGTAAGAGGTGGTCCACCAGGCTTGGAGCAAATAAGGACAAGTTGAACATGAGCAATTACTTTTTTGAAGCATCATGTGGTCATATTTGACCTCCAAACTGGGAGAAGCCGGGGGAAGCTGAGGGCAAATGACTTCTATGTCATCACAGCCCCCACGATCGCTTTGTGGGAAGGCCAGCACGAGGTCCGTAATATCTAACATCTGTCAATGAGAAAAGGGTGTTTGAATTGCAAACATTTGATGAACGCCAAACTTCCAAGGCTGGGCAGGGAGGTGGGTCGGCTTCTGGGGGCCACTTGCCCAGCACCAACTCTGACCGCTTCCTCTTACTCTTCTGTGTGCGTGAGTTCCCCAGAGGGTCTTTCCTCGCCTGACCCTGCCATGTTCTCACATTGTTCTGTTTTTCTGACAACAGCTGGTCGCCAAGGAAACCACTGCGGAGACCATAGTCAGACCCGTGTCTTCCCTGCAGGGAAATTCAGCCCTTACTCATCTCTCCATCCACAGCCGCCTCTTGGCGTGACCTCGGAAGGCGCTGCCAAACCCCAAGCGAGGAGTCCCCTCCCTCTCGCCGGGACCTTTCCCCAGGGGGCTGAAAGAAGGAAGCAGGGCTGGGATGAGAAAGCCTAGGGCAGCAGAGCAAGCATGGCCCTAGAACCCTGTCATCAGCCCGTCCTTGTTTCAGCGTACATGTGTTACTGGAGTGTAACACACAATATACAAAGCAGGAAAAGCACCCTTCACATCTCCCGCTCCCTTCCCCCTGCGTCCAGAAAGGTGACCACTCTCCTGACTTCTAACAGCAGACCTTTGCTCCGCCTGCTGCTGCACTTGACATCTTAATACTTAGAATCACCCAGTGTCTGCTGTTTGGAGTCAGGGCCGTGTCTTGAACACTGTGTGGCTGGAAGCCACAGGCGGCCTGGCACACGCACGCAGCCTAGGGCTTACGCTGTCACAGGCACCGGGGGCAGTCCCCAGCTCTGTGTGAAAGGAGCGGCGTTGCTGTGAGCTGGCCTGTCTGTGTCTTTGGGTGAACCTCTGTTTACGCGTCTCTTGAGCATCCATCCAGGGTGCGAGCTGCTGGGCACGGGAGGATGGCTGCAGTAGCCACGGCCAACAGGGTTCCCAAACGCCGGTCGCAAATGGCACTCCCACCACCGTTCCTGTCCTTGCCAGCACTTGGCATTGCCTGCCCTTTGCTTTATGGCCGTTTTCTGCTTCTTTCATGTTGGGGATAGGGATCCTGAGGCCAAGGAGACGGCCACTCTCAGGGTCCCAGGAGCAGAGGAGCCAGCCCCCACCTTGAGCTAGCTCTCCTGTCCTGCCAGAGGCACCCGTTCGGTTTCCACGTTGAGTCTCATCCAATGAAACCATCCCTGAAGTCACGGCGGGCTTTCCACTGAGCAATAGCAAGGAATACAGTAATGAGTTGCGTTTCTTGGACCCTGACTGAGCGCCAGGACCCCGGGAGAGCTCTGCCTGCATCGCCTCTCATGGTCCACATGTGACCTCAGGACAGAGACACTTCTTTCTGTCCCTGTGGTAGAGGTGGGGAGCCCAGAGAGGTGGAATAACTCGCCTGAGAGCACACAGCTGGCGAGGGGGAGAGCTGGGACTCAAAGCCTCGCCCTCTGCCTCTGGAGCCCAGTTCGTTGGCCTGTCTGGTGGGGCACTGGGAGCTGAGGCGCTCTCCCAGGTCTCCCCCAGGTTTCTTTCTTTCTGGGCTCAGCCTTAACAGGGAGTGTTTGTCTTTTCAGAATCTGCTAATCTGAAAAGTACATTTTCCCAAAGATTAGGTAGCCAAGTAAACCTTTCCAAAGCTGCGTGCTTTGCAGGTCTCTTGACTGACACGTTAAGTTCCACAGCGAATCCGCACGTGTTCGCCACATGTGCACGTGTGTGTCCTCGCCTCTCGTTTCATCCCAGGTCTCTCTGCACCGCGTCCGAGTGTACAGGCCAAGGGTCGCCTGCCTGCAGGGGTCTGAGGCCATGCAGCCTGTCCCCTCCATCTATCTACGAGGCCTTTCTCCCCCCATCCATTCATTCCTTCACTGACCCACATGTTGTGTTTCAGCCCCATACGCCCGGCCCTGGGACACAGCGTGAAGTTCTGGCACAGCCAGTCTCTGTTCTTACACAAGGCAGACCCAGCACAGTGATGGAGACATTCGGGGCTCTGAGAGTGTGGCCACATCCGCTCACGGAAGACAGAGGCTTGGAGAAGGAAGCTGAGACCTACAGGGTGGGAAGGAGGAGCTGGGAAGGATGTCCCCAGCACAGGGAGGGCAGGTGCATAGAGGGAGCTGGTCAGGCAGCAGCTTGGAGCTGCCTCCAGGGGGCGTTGTTTCTAATACGCTTATTTAATACACTAATGCGAGAGGTGTGTGCGTCAACCCAGTCGTGTCCGACTCTTTGTGACCCCGTGGACTGTAGCCCACCAGGCTCCTCTGTCCATGGGATTCTCCAGGCAAGAATCCTGGAGGGGTTGCCATTTCCTTCTGCAGGGGATCTTCCCGACCCAAGGATCACACCCTGGGTCTCCTGCACTGGAGGTGGATTCTTTACCACCTGAGCCTCCAGAGAAGCCCAGTATGCTAATTAGCATGCAAACTTAATATGCTAATTCACCGTGCTTTGTTTATGTGCTAATTTAGAGTGCTAGTCTACACTCTGAGCCTCCACGAGCATTTCCCAAACTCTTCAGCCAAGGAAGACAATTCCCCAATGATAAAACCTTAAAATTCACAGAACACCCTTTTCCTGTACTGTATCCTTTGATCTTTTAACCCCTCTGGCCTCTGCACTGGCCTCCCCTGGGAGCCGATTAGAAGGACAAGGTCTCAGGCCCCAGCCCAGACCAACTCCATTAGGACTCTCGTCTTATCAAGATCCTAAGTGACCCGTATGCAGGTGAGAGTCCAGAAGCATGGCTGCCCTCAGAGTCCAGGAAGAAGTTTGTTGTGCTCATTTCACGGCGAGGAGATGGAGGGCCGGAAGGACCGAGTCCACAGTTAATAAGTAACTGGTGACTTCAAATCTTGTTCCTCCCTCTCCGATCCAACCTGCTACTCTTATGCAGTGAGAGCGCAGAGGCCCAGAGAGGGCACATGCCTTGCCCAAGGCCACACAGCAAGGCTGGCAGCCCAAGTTGTCAGACTCCACAGGCATCCTGCTGTTCTCCCTGACCTCAAATGACCCGGGAGCTGCGGTTCCCAGTGTGGTCAACGTCATCCTGCATGCTAGTTAGGATGCATATTTCTAGGCCCTCCCCAGAGCTGTTGAATCCAAACCCCTGAGGACAAGGCCCCAGAATCTGCATTTTAGCAAGCTCTTCTCTTTCTTAGGCTCACTTGGGAAATTGCTGAGGACCTTGAGGGAACACCATGCAATTCTCAGATTATCCACTAGAGGGAGCCCGCACCCCAGAGACACAGCCTTTCCACGTCCTGAGCCCCCAAGGAGCAGTTTCCTGTGTTTTTCTCCTGGTGGATCCACTGTGGTTACTGTTTAGGGAAGAGCCTCAGGTCACACCAGTCAAGAGGTTCAGAGAAGGGAGCATTTTTGTTAACACAGGAGGCAGGAACCCTGAGTTGATCTCATGCCATCCATCTAGACCGTCACATGTAAGCCTGTCGCAGGTGGATTCATGGATGGCCTCAGCAGCGTCCTTCAACCTCTGAGCGTCAGCTTCCTCCTCTGCAGAGCGGGGCTGTCAGACCCAAATGTCCTGAGTCCCCAAATCCAGCCTCGATATTTTACAAGGCATCTGTTAATGTCTGCAGAAAGTTAGGAAACGGAAGGCATGTTGTCATACAGACATTCACAGGGTGTTTTTGGAAGGTTCTGACATGATTGCATGTGCTTTTCATGCAGCTCCATGAATCACAGGCTCTCCAGTCACAGAATGTGATAGGAAGTTGTTGTGCTTGGATGTAAGGGCTGGAGCTGTGGCAGCCACTTTGGGCCCCTGCAGCGAGATGTTTGGCTGCCCTCCTGAGACCATGATTGCTCATGACTGCAGCACAGGTGCAGAACATTTTGGCACAAGTGAGTTCTACTGAACAGCAGCTTGAATAATACATACAGGTTGTTTAATGGGGATAATTACTTAACACTGGAGCTTTAAGTTTAGAAGTTTTTTTTCCCCTGTCTGTCCTCACAAGAACGCTGTCAGATCTAGATCAATATATTGTTATTTTCAATTTTAATGAGGAAACTGGGGCTCAAAGAGAGCCTTGCACAAGGATGTATGGTGTGTATGTGTGTGTGTTAGTCGCTCAGCCTGGACTGTATCCCACCGGGCTCCTCTATCCATGGGATTCTCCAGGCAAGAATACTGGAGTGGGTGGCCATTCCCTTCTCCAGGGCATCTTCCCAGCCCAGGGATTGAACCCGGGTCTCCTGCATTGTAGGCAGATTCTTTTCTGTCTGAGCCACCAGGGCAGCTAGGATGCATGGTTGGAAACAGCAAAGCCAGGTTGGAAGCCTGATCTTCTGGCTTCTCATTTTAAGGTCATTTGCCACCGCTCCTCCAGCCTGAACCTTTCACAGTGACACTTTCCTCATCAGCTCGATGAGGCACTCCTCAGAAGGAGTTTCAGAGTTTTACAATTGCTGCCCTTCCTGTGGATGAAGTAGAAAGTGCTAGAATTCAGGGAGCAACTCTGCTTATTTCTGAGAACAACACCCAGCAAGTCCACGGCCCTGGAGCCATTTCTGAAGATGCCAGGACTGAGGTTCTCTCAAATGAACAAGTTATCTTATTGCAAAACTGTCATCAGATCTCCCCTGAAATACAGCTTTGCTCTCCCTGAGCAGAAGTGAAGGGCAATCGGGAATACGGTCAGAGGCCCGTGGTGCTCGCTACTGATCTAATCATCATCGGGGCTAGGAACTGGACTTCAAAAGATGACTGTACCCCACCCACCCTCAAAAATGAGCGCTTCTAAGAAGCTCATTACTTTTCCTCCTGCATGAACCCTGCCCCAACAGCCCCTGTAAACTCTTCATTTGAGACTGTACACAGCTGACCTGGAAAGGGAGAAAGCCAAAAAGCCAGGAACACTGACCACGGCTCTGTGATGCTGCTGAGGATAGTGATGGTGGTGACGGTGGTGGTGGTGCTGGTGGTGGTGGTTAATGATGGAAATCACAGCCTTGCTGGTACTTGCAACGTACCAGCCCCTGAACCACCTGCTGGCCACCTTACTACTTTTTCCTCGCCCCGCCCCAGGCTCTGAGGAGCATCAGCTCATAAACTCTGGTTGCTTCCATGAGCTGGGACTCACAGCATTCCCCACGAGTGTGTGTGGTGGAGAAAGCACGGGTTCAAATCCTTGTCTGCTGCTTCCTGGGCATGTGACCGTGGGAGTAACTTCCCCTCTCAGTTTCCGCATCAGTAAAATGAGGGCAGCACAGTCCCTACCTTAGCGGGCACCTGGAGCAGTTACACAGGGTCCTGGGTGCAAACAGCTGAGACAGGAGCACCGAGCAGGTGCCCCAGAGCCTGTTTCCCTGCCCACGCCGCACACAGGCTCTTGGGCGCTCGAGCTCGTCCTTGGGATTGCAGGGACGCCTACTATGGGAACTTGCCGACAACTTCCACGTGTCCCAAACTTTGATGACATAACAGTCACCCACCCCCAGAGCTCTGAAAACATCAACTACCTGGTCCACGCCCCAGGAGAGAGAGATGAGAGAAATTAATGTAATCAAATATTTTATTTAACCCAAATAAAAGCCAGATGCTATCACTTTCGCATGAAAATCCAGAATTGAAGAGTCGCCGGTGAGAGACATTCCGCTTGTTTCCGGTCCCAAATCTGTGACCTCTGCTGAGTGTTTCACATGCAAGCCCATCTCGATTCGCACTCTTCTGTCTCCGGTGGCTCGCGGCTTCCACTCTGCACACCCACCTGGCAAGAAGGGATGTCCCCACGTTACAGATGAGGAAACTGAGACTCAGAGGGTGAAGGGACCAGCCCAGGCCACGCAGCTGTGGCGACTCAAAGCCCGGTGTCCTGGCCGCAGCCAGGTGCCCCCCACCACCGCACATGACCCCATCCAGGTGGCTCCTGGCTCCCCTGTCCCACCCCAGACCATGGGAGAGGAGCAGAAGAGAGCACCCAGGGGCTGAACCCCCAGACTGGGCCTGTGGGGTCCACACCCATCCTCGGATCCGACCCCTATATGGGGGTGATTTCACCATTGTCCACACTCACCTCCCAGCTGCACTCTCTGGGTGGGTGGGACTTGGGGCTCTTTGCATCTTGCTCAGCACAGTGCCCGGGGCCCCCCAGGCACAGGTGAGATCCCCAGAAACCAGAGTTTGTCATCAGGAACCCCTGAGGGTAGCCGATCCCTAGGGAAGAAACGTCCAGGGGGCATGCCACACCAGAAACCCTCTCTGGTCCTGAGAGACCCTACGAGGTGTGCTCAGCCCCCCTGCCCACTGCTTGGTTCTGCTCCCATCGAGGGTTTGGTGGGGGTCTGTCCCTGCCGCTGGAGTGGAGGCTCTGGAAGTGAGGCTCTGTGTCTATTTCACCTCCTGCTGCATCCCCACTCTGGGGGCCTGGCAATCCACAGCTCCCTCCGCAGACGCTTGTGGAAGGAACCCACTCATCACCTCCCAGTTCCAAGGGACCTGGAAAGCTTCCTGCAGCTTCTAAGGACTCCACGCTTAGAACGGGGAATAGAGGGGCCCTGGAAGAATCTGACCCCACAGCTCCAAGGGGAGATGTCCCACATCTCTTCTGCCATCAGATGAGCGGGGTTCGTTTCCATTTGTTCAGGCGAGGTGATGCAGTGGGCCACCTGAGCCAACTCAGAGGGCCGGGGGGACCTTCAGTGATGACAACACTTGGTCAGGGACTTCAGACAGTAACTAAGCGTTGGGGAAATAGACCTAATTTCCCACCAGGGCAGATCCCGGCTAGAGGGAAGCACGCTGGAGCAACCAGCATCTCAGCATATCATAGACGTGTGGCCTTTGTAAGGGCTTCCCCGCTGGTTCAGCGGTAAAGAATCCGCCTGCAATGCAGGAGACCCAGGTTCAACCCCTGGGTGGGGAAGATCCCCTGGAGATGGGAATGGCAACCCACTCCAGTATTCTCATCTGGAGAATCCCATGGACAGAAGAGCCTGGGGGGCTACAGCCTATGGGGTTGCAGAGTTGGACACGACTGGCCTCTGTAAGCCTCTGGCTCTAACCTTCATCCCATCTTGGAGGACCTGCATTCCCTGGGCGGGTGAGTTTCCCTTTCCATCACCTCTGCAGCCTCCCCATGTCACCTGAGAGCCAGGGTGCCACGGGCAGTTTCCTAAGGAAGCCCTCTGAAGCCCTGGCATCGCACTTAAAATCTCAGAAGTATGTTCAGAAATAGATGCTGGATAGAAAAAGAGAGAGCGGACTTGTGGCGTCAAGGGACGGGGGCGGGGGGAGGAGGGATGACTGGGAGTGTGAGGCTGGTAGATACAAACTATCGCAGACAGAATAGAGGCACCAAAAGGTCCTACTGTAGAGCACAGGGGACTATATACAGTGTCCTGGGATAAGCCAGAATGGAAAAGTGATATTCAAGAAAAAAGAATATACATGTGCAATGACTGAGTCACTTTGCTGTACAGTAGAGATTGGCACGACATTGTAAACTAACTGCACTTCGATTTAAAAACTAAAAGAGAAATCGGTGCTGGAGAGTATTTGTGGCCCCCGGGCAGAAGGGGAGCGGCCCAGGTGTTCTCCGAGAAAAGGACGTTTCGCAACCACTCGCCCAGCAGAGCCCACACCCCAAACCCAAGCACATTTAAACCAACTTCTTATATAACTCAGTTCACTCTTCCTCATCCTTGTGGTTGGAGTTTTCTAGAACCCACCACCAACCTTCTGGCTCATCTTCTGGTTTTGATGTGCTGCTCTCCGCCTCTGAAGGGGGAAATGGTCCGGAGACCTGAGGTCTTGTTCTGTTTTGCTCTTTTTGATCTTTAGTCATGATGGTGGGTGGCCGTGCTCCGTCCGAACGCTCCCTGGAGGGAGACCTGGGCCCAGCTGTTCCAGGGAGGGAGCGCAGACCCTGAGAAAAGGGAAGTAGGAGCAGCCCCAGGATGCGAATCGAGACTTCCGTGGAGTTTGGGGAAGCCAGAAGGCCCTCCTTGCACTGTTCTGATTCTCTCTGCCGTTCGCTGTGCTCAGCACGGCCCTTACGTCTGAGCTCAACGCTCTTGTGTGTTTCAACACGCTGATTCTTAAGGCTGCCTACTGTGCGACTCTGACTGTGACATTCTGGCAAACTGAGAAGCCTGTAAAAAGATCAGCAGTTGCCAGGGGGCCAGGCCCACCCAGATAAGCCAGCATCATCTCGCTAGCTGGAGGTGCTTAACCCCAATCGCATCTGCAAAAACACCTTTTGCCGCATTTGCTTTTGTCGTTCAGTAGCTAAGTCGTGTCCAACTCTTTGCAGCCACATGGACTGTAGCCCACCAGGCTCCTCTCTGTCCGTGGGATTTCCCAGGCAAGAATACTGGAGTGGGTTGCCCTTTCCTTCTCCAGAGGAATCTTCCCAACCCAGGTTTCAAATTTGCGCCTCCTGCATTGCAGGCAGATTCGTCACTACTGAGCCACCTGGAGAGCCATAATGTAGCATATTTACCAATACTAGGGGAAGTGGGATGAACGCTTTGGAGAGGTAGTTCATCCTGCCTACCGCAGCATCTCTTCCTGTAAATAACTCGTACATAAACGTTCCCAGAAACCTTGTCATCTCCAGAAACTGGAACCAGCACCCACATGGAGGTAGATAAAGACTGAGTAGTATATCTATACAATGCCATGCTCCTCTGCAAGCTACAGAATGAATTCTTGATACCTGCTGCAACGTAGCTGAACCTTAAAGTAATTATACTGCATGGGAGAAGACAGCCTCCCCCTAAAAGCCATTCAAACTATGTCATTCCATTTGGATAAAATGCTAGAAAATTAAAACTCATCTCTAGCAGCAGGAAGTAGCTGCCACGGGTCCAGGGTGGGATGTGTCAGGGAAGAGCAGGTGGGAGGGACAGCAGAAGGGCCTGGCTAAACCTTGGGCTGATGGGTCTGTTCACTGTCTTGGGGGCGGTGGTGGTGAAGCATCCATGTGCCAGATGTGAATGCACTGAAACCAGGTAGTAGCTATTCAGGTGCTCACTGGGTGTCAACTTCTCCAAACACTTGACAGTTCTCATTAAAAAAAGAAAAAAAAGGTGGGTCGGGGTGAGAATCCAAGCTTTGGAGTCAAACCTGCAATCAAGTCTGATTCAAGTCGTATCCTAGCTGTGTGAGCTTGGGCAAGTGATGGGGCGAAATAGGCCTAATCACCCGTGAGCGGGGGCTTCCCTGGTGGCTCAGATGGTAAAGAATCTGCTTGCAGTGCAGGAGATGCAGGTTCGATCCCCAGGTGAGAAAGATTCTCTGGAGAAGGGAATGCCTACCCACTTCAGTATTCTCGCCTGGAGAATCCCAGGAAAGAGGAGCCTGGTGGGCTACAGTCCATGTAGTCACAAAAGAGTCGGACACGACTGAGCGACTAACACACACCCATTAGCAGAAGTCACTGGACTGTGAACATGAAATCAGATCAGTACACAGGCTTAGCAGAAACCTGGGATGCAGTGAAGGTTCCCTGAAGGTAGCTGTCGCTATTAATTCTTATCTGAGAGACATGGAAACCGAATTAGAAAACTCGGGAGACTTAACTGAGGTCCCACGGCTCCCGCCAGGTCGGGGTCTGGCCGTGAAGAGCTACCTCTCTGGATGTCTACCACACTTCTTAGAACTCTGAAGTAAATAGTTTATGCAAATACGGCCAAGCCACCCCACCTGAGATGAGGTCCTCGGTCTGGCCAACAAAGGAAGCCAGGCCCAGCACCCAGAGGTATTTTTAACAGGGTGGAGATGTGCGCTTTGCATATTTTGCCTTCTTGGCAGCTTGTGGTTCAAGGTCCCAACCAAAACTAAATGTGTTTACTTGTTTGTTTAGACAGGTAAGATCTCACAGTCTCACACCCCACAGTCAGAACGCCTTCTCTAAACTGCAGACAAAGGCTTTCCTCAAAACACTCATTTGGTTACTCAGTTTGTGCTGAAGCCTTTATCCTCCAGGTCGCATGAGGGTTGGCCTGGAGTGTACTGCAAAGCCCCCATGTATGAGCCCACAGAAGCCTGGTTCTGTCAGCTCTAAGTCTCTGAGTTTCTAAGTGAGAGGGCGTTCTGGGGAAGCAGGGATATACGGTGGGCGGTTCTAGCCCTCTCAACTTCTGGAGATGTCGCCGCTTGATTTGTTAAGCGGTTTTGTTAAAGGGAGCCTGAATGTAACTGCAGAGAGGAGGAAGTTGAAAGGTGATAGCTACAAAGAGGAAAACGGACTCTGGGGGATTGCATTTCTCTTCTACTTGTCTCCTTACACGCTGACCTACCCACTTACCTAGAACGCTATTCCTGTGGCTACGAGCGCTGAGGGCTCTGAGCAGAGGACCTGCTGGGCTCAAATCTGTGCTCCTGAGATCACAAGGAGCCATGTGGGCTGCTGTGGAGTTTGCAGAAGACAGAGCCAGGGAAGGGACGGGGTCTGAATGGAGACGCTGGATTGAAAGAAGTGGTGGGAAGCACAAGGTAGCCATCAGTTTGGGGAGCCAGGGAGAAGTGGGCAATGACTCTGGGTAATGGGGAAATGAGTTGGCACCACTAAGAACAGAAGCAAAAAAACCCAGAGGGCGGGGGATGCTGACTTCACCTTGGGGATGAAAGGTGACGGTTTACATAATTTAAAAAAAGGGAAAAAAAGGTGGGTGGGGGTGAGAATCCAAGCTTTGGAGTCAAACCTGCAGGGGCAGTCAGTCTGATTCAAGTTGTATCTTAGCTGTGTGAGCTTGGGCAAGTGGTGGCGTGAAATGGGCCTAATCACCCATGAGCGGGGGCTTCCTGGTGGCTTAGACGGTAAAGAATCTGCTTGCAATGCAGGAGATGCAGGTTCGATCCCCAGGTCAGGAAGGTCCTCTGGAGAAGGGAATGGCTACCCACTCCGGTCTTCTTTTCCACTTATTTTGACTCACTGGGCAGCATGCGAGATCTTAGTTGCCCATCCTGGGGTCGAACTGTCGCCCCCTGCATTGGGAGCACGGAGTCTTAACCACTGGCCTGCCAGGGAAGTCCCCACCCTGGGGGGGTTTTCATTCTTGCAAACGGAAGAACACACAGGTGGAAATTTCCATCAGGCAGTAGAAACTATAAGCAGCCAAAGGAGAGGTCAAGCCGGGTGCAGCCAATGAACCCAGGAGGTGAGGCCTATCAAGTCGATGTCACTGATGCCTGAGTTCAGGGATCAGCTCTGGGGGAGACGCCTGGCCTGTGGTGTTCACCAGTCCCCGCGCGGTGTCACGCCCAGCACGGCCTATTCCGCACTGCCCTGTGACGCCACGGACGGGAGCTGAGCTGATGCTCACAGGGGTTCTCTCCAGCCTGGCCGGCTCCCCGACACCTCCTCCAGCTCCCAGGGCCGGGGCAGAGCCGGCACACTGCCCCCCACCCGCCCCCCACAGCCCACACTGGAGGACGACCTTCTGGTTTTCATCTGCCCAGATGGGAGGCAGGCTTGGTCTCTCTGAAGACAGGGCAGCTGGGTCTCACAGGAGGCGGTGTCTGCATCCCAGTTTCTGCCTGCCGGCCACAGTACTAGTGGCTCCTGTGGTTTTACGCGGGAGGCCTGCAGCGGCCTTTGACTTAAAACGGGATGGCTGGGGCTCATCCCATTCCCCCAGAGACACATCATATCTCCAGACCCACGGCGGTGGGAGTCGCTGCCCACAGACGTTGGAGGCGGAGCTGAGATTCCTCACCAGGAGGGGAGAGGAGTTCTGAAATGAGAACTCCAGAGAGAAGTGGCACGCGAGGGCCCCACGGGGACTGCGTGGCTGACGGGGGCTCGAACCGATTCCCATAATTCCCTTCTTCCCTCGCGCTTTCCTTCTGTCTCTCCCCTCTCCCCTGCACATCCCTCTGATATGTATTCAACTCTGTCTGCCGACATTCACAACCGTGGCAGAGACCGGCATCTCTGCTCCTTGGGCAGAAGGCCCACTTTGGCAGGGGCAGGGGGGCACCATGCGCTCTTTTCACTGCGTTTTAAAGTAGAGACATCATTTACATGCCATGGAACTCGCCCTTTGCAGCAGCCGTCCTGGAGTCTTTAGCTCATTCACCATCTTGGTGTGTTTAAGACCCGGCAAGCCTTCCATTCCGAGGTCCGGCCCTTCCTGGGGTCACTGCTGTGGAGAGTTCCTCCAAGTGTCAGAGGGAGATGGTGATCGCCCTGACCCCAGAGCTCGGACGCTGGACTCCGCAGACAGCTCACAGGAGATGCCCTCATGCGGCAGCTGTCATCACGCCTCACTCAGTGGTGGGCCCTGGGTGGCGTGGGGACCGAAGGAGGGGAGCAGCCAGACCCCGCTGTCTAGAGGCTCACAGCCCTTGGGGTGCTCGCTAGTAACTGCTGGAGAGAAGGCAGGGAACAGCTTCCTAAGGACTGCGGGCCTTCAGGGGAGCCTGTCCCACGCTCTGTGTTCATGGCTCTCACCCACCCTCTGTTTTTCGAACTTCTAAAGACAGGTGTTTACGTGACTGATCAGGGCAGGGTTGGGAATGCCACCCCCTGCGTGGGAAGTTGAGGACAGGTACTTGGTTGGGAGAGCTGCCTGGGGAGACGGGGTGATGTGGGGGTGTCGGGCAGTCAGGACTTCATTCCAAAACCCCGGATCTTCCTCCTGTGGCCTCTGCAGAATGGAAAGTGCTGGTTTCTCGTCCCACCAGGACTCAGATGTCACCTGTCCTGGCTCTGCCATTCATTACCCACAGGACACTGGACCAGGGTGTCTCTCCAAGTTCCCTGTCTCCCCATGCGATGTAGAGACAGTGGCCGCGGGCATCACATGGGTGGCTCACTGCCTCCCTCCCCAACTGCACCTGGCTCCCAGGGAGCAGTCAGGGGGTCTGGACGTGATCGCAGCTGTTTCTGCTCCGGGGACGTGCTGGGAGGCCGTGGGGAGTGGTCCTCGGGTCGTTCTTTCTCACCGTGGTGCTCCTCTCTCACCAAAGCCTTGTTTTCCTCCTCTGTAAAGTGGGGGCCATAAGTGTACCCATCATGTAGGATTGAGGGAGAGTGAAGACGTGCAGGGGATGTCTTAGCACCGTGCCTGAAGCCGGACCAGGTCTTTCCCCTTTCTGTGCTACGTGTCCTAGAACTCGCTCCAAACAGCTGCTCCCGTGCGTGCGTGTTCCAGACTTAAGGAGGGACCCCCATCTCTCCTCACCTGCATCCTGAAATTATGCACATTGACCCACCCTCCAGCAGAAAGGCCTGGAAGTGGGCATCTCATGGAAAAGCAGTTTACAGGATTCAACAGTTAAACTCTTGCCCCCGAACAACCATCAGAGGCCAAGAGCCATTCACGAAATGATATTAATACATAACCCAGCCTTGAGTGACAAGGTGAAGGTCAGGAAAACACGGGCTGATGGAGCTGTTAGGTCTGAGCACAGACCTTCCTTGCACGAGCTGCAGGGCACACATCCCTGTGAACACGAGGGCAGCGGGTGCTCCTGAGAGCGGACAGCCCCACGCCTGCCGTGACCTACAGGGGCTGTGGTGACAGCGACGAAGCAGTTTTCCTGGGACGTTTCCCACACATGGGCCCGGGGTTATGCAAGCCTCTGGCCTCCTGGACACTTCCCTCGTTTCAGCAACCGTCTGGACACCCAGCGCATACACTCTCTGCTCGCACGCTCTCTGCTCACTGTCTCTCCTCCTCCTGGGTCCATCTGTCCTTCAAGGTGAACTCCAAACCTACAGGGAAGACCTGTCTGATTTTCCCTTTTGTGTTTTTTGTTTCTCTTTTCCTTTCTCTATTTGGCTGCACTGGGTCCTAGTTGAGGCACACGGGATCTTTAGTTTTGGTGGGCAGCATCTTTAGTTGGGGCACACGGGCCCTAGTTCTCTGACTGGGGATGGAACCTGGGCCCCTGCGTTGGGAGCATGGAGCCTTGGCCAATGGACCACCAGGGAGTCCCTGCCCATTTTTCCTTGAGAGAGAGTCAGTGATGGCCCCTCGCTGTCGTGGGGTCGGGAAGCTCCAAGCTGGGCTTTGTGTCCAGTGTCTTGACTTCCCCTGAGCTGCTTCTCCATTCTGCTTCAGGAACCCACGGCCCTCTTCTCTTCCCCCAGAATCCCTAACTCAGGCGTCCTCAGACCTCAGCTCACAATTTCTCCTTCTCCAGTGCAGCCTCAAATGCTTGCACAACGCCTGCCCCTTGGCCCTGCTGGGGCCCCCGGTCCACTGGGCACCTCATTCCTCTCCGTCCGCCCCTCCTGCCCTGCTCAATTCCATATCCAGGGGCCCATGATTCATAGCCACACTCTCAGAGTGCAGCCCCCAGGGCGCTGGAGAGAACTCTCATCTTGCAGGGCCATCGACGAGTTCTTGTTGATCCAGCATTTTTTCTAGTTTAACCACTGTCTGTGGTGGCGGGATAGAGGAGATGGGTGACATACAAGCCAACCCCCCTTCCTCTGGAAAAATCAGATCAGAAATAACACTTTCTCTTTAAGAATGATGAGCAGCTTCTGAGCAGTTCAGTGTGAGGCAGCAAGAATAAAGACCACAGAGAAGATTTTCAGAATTCACTTGTTTCCTTTTTGCCTTTATAGGTGTGAATCCCACCTAGAGAAGGAAGAATTCTGCTGGTGTGAATAAATGTGACTGGTTCCTTTGCTTACGGATGTTTTAAAAATCTTTTATGGCCTTTTGCTCGTCTAAGAGCCTTGGAAGCATGTTGGATGATTAGATGAGTCACAAATTAATTATCGTGAAATGCACTCTTTTCATATTTTTATTCAAATTTTATTTCTTTAATTAATTTCTATTGGAATACAGTTGCTTTACCATGCTGTGTTGGTTTCTACTGTATGCAAAAGATGGGGTATATATACAGACAGTGGGGTGTTGTTGTTATTGTTCAGTCGCCTGGTCACGTGCGACTCTTTGCCACCCCATGGACTGCAGCACGCCAGGCTTCCCCGTCCCTCACCATCTCCCAAAGTTGGCCCAAGTTCATGCCCATTGCATCAGTGATGGCATCCAACCATCTCATCGGTGGAATATTATTCGGCCATAAAAAGGGGAAACATTGGGTCACTTGTTAAGATGCAGATGGACCCAGAAATGAACTCTTTCAGATGGCATCATTTGATGTACAGGACCTGGGGGTGAGCTCCAAGGCCTCCCGCAGTGTGGCATGCCCTCAGAGCCTGGGCCACCACCACGTAAGCTCCCGGTGTGAGGGGAGCTAATTGAGGTGTAATTAGCATGCTTTTCCAGAGAAGGCAATGGCACCCCACTCCAGTACTCTTGCCTGGAAAATCCCATGGACCGAGGGGCCTGGTAGGCTGCAGTCCATGGGGTCGCTAAGAGTCGGACACGACTGAGCGACTTCACTTTCACTTTTCACTTTCATGCATTGGAGAAGGAAATGGCAACCCACTCCAGTGTTCTTGCCTGGAGAATCCCAGGGACGGGGAGCGTGGTGGGCTGCCGTCTATAGGGTCGCACAGAGTCGGATACGACTGAAGCGACTTAGCAGCAGCAGCAGCAGCAGCATGCTTTTACACTTGATTTAGTTTTCCTAAAATCCAAACACAGTTTGACGTTTTCTTCCATTCGGAGGTGATCGGTCCCCTAAAGTAACAGAGGAAGACAAAGCAAAGACGAGACACATTGCTGTCTGCTCTGGGGTCCTGAGGCATCGTTTGATGACCCCCTCTGCCTAGAAATGGGAAAACCGAGGCCCACAGCACCCAGTGAATGACAGAGTCCCAAACACCCTCAGCAGTTCTTAATCCCAGTCTGAGGTATAACCTGAGATCCAGGTAATCCCCCTGGACAAACCCAGCTTCCCCTCGCCTTGCAGGCAGGCAGAGGACCCTTGTCTCCAGGCTCCAGCCTCACTCCCAGCTGTTGAAGCAGACCCCTGAGCATCCGTTTCATTTCTCCCTGTAGCATCTCGCTCATGGTGTAAAATTAGCTCAGTCATGAGTTTCAGGAACAAATACCTGCAGCCCCTTCAGTGGCAAGAAAAAGAAACCAGTGGGGATTTCCTCTCTCCTGCTGCCAGGGCTGGGCCCTGCGGTGCAGGGGTGCAGGGGAAGCTCAGGAAGGGGGGGCCCCCACTGTTCACCTTCGATGCCCAGGAGGCAGAGGAAAGGTCTGGGCCTTTTCCCGTCTCACTCCCTCCCGACCCTGGGCAGCTCCTCACCACCCTGAGCACAAAACCTAGTGTCTCTGGGTTTTCTTGTAAACCTGCTGTCGCTTTACCAGGTCCACGCTCCTGAGCACCTATGGAAGGGCGACTCACGTACAGAAAAGTGCACACACCGTACGCTCGATGCGCTTGCACACGCATGTAACAGCAGCACGGGAGAAAGTGGTCCATTATCATCCCCCAGCGGTAATCCCGTCCTAGCCTCCAATAACAGAGACCCGTCTTGCCTGGCTCTGAACCCTGTGACTTGGAATCACAGCATGCAAACTGCTACATTTCTGGTTTATTTTACTGAATATTCTGTCTGGGCAAAACTCCACACGGTGTCATGTATGTAGATCATCCCTTCCCATCGCTCTATTCTCTTCTGTGTAAATGCACTGCAATTCTTAAGGTCACACGACAGGACATTCTCGTTTTAGTAGGTTTAAAAAAAAAGCAAAACTGTTGGCAGCTCCCTGTGATGCCCTTTAGTGTTTATCCGCTCACTTATTTCTGGTAAATCCATGGCTTTGTAATGTGCTCTCATCCCGTTTTGTTTTGTTTTTTAAACTTGGCAGGGTTTTGGGTTTTGTTTTATTGGAGTATAGTTACATTACAACGTTGTGTTGGTTTCTGCTGTACAAAAAAGTGCATCAGCCACACATACACACGTATCCCCTTTTTTCTGCATTTTCTTCCCATTTGGTCACCACAGGGCACTGAGTTCCCTCTGCTACACAGTAGGTGAGAACCTCCTCGTTAGTTGCCGATTTTATCCGTAATGTCAATAGTGCATCTATGTCAATCCCGATCTCCCAATTCATTGGCGTTTTGTTTTTAAATTCCCCGGTGCTGCTGTCTGGGGTCCAGTCTGTCCTGCACGCACGCCCTCCATGTGGCCCACCAACCCCGATGGGCTTCAGGAGGGCCCCCACCCCTGCATGTGCCGTGAACATCCTCACTCATGACACCTGATGGGCCCAGGTGGAAGTTCCTTGGGAACCTTGGAGTGGAACTGCAGGATCGTCGGTATATCCTCTGTAAGAATCTTCTATCCTACGAACGTGCTGTAGCGGGCCCAGCAGTCCCAAAGGCAGAGTGTGGACCCAGCGGTGAGCAAACGTCCTCTGGTTCCAGGGAGGGGAAGGGCACGAAGTGGGGACCAGCCAGCAGGGGGTGCTGCTTCCCCGGGGATCCCAGAGGCCCAGGGGTCCCAGGTATTGGGAGAGGTGGCCCCACGGCTGCTGGTCCAGCGGTCCCCGTGCTGGCTCAGTGACCCCAGGCACCATCTGCGGTGGGCCTGAATCTCAGGGGCATCCATCAGCAGGGCCGGGGCTGAGAGTTATAAGAGTGTGCTGGGCAGAAAGGGCCCCCGCAACTCACATACCAGGGGTCCTCCTCGGCTGCCACCTGCTCATCAGGGAGAGAGAGCAGAGGACAGGGAGAGACCCTGGGGACCCACCCCTGCACCACAGGGGTCAGGACCCAAGCTCCCAGCCAGCAGCCTCCAGACCTTGTGCTGAGGCCTGGGCCTCTCTGTGGCCCAGCCCTATTGGACATCTGGACTTAGGAATTGCAAAGGAAGACCAAAAATGAAAACAAGAGAGAAAGTTGAACAAATATTGCCAGCGGAGGCCGGCAGCTAAGTGCCTCCAGGCCCAGGGCACAGCTGACCCTTATCCAACATGATAAGCGTTGATAACACTTGAGCCTTGGGCTTCATCTCAAGCCCGAGCATATGCCCTGGAGACCGGAAAGCCTCCTTGTCTCTGCTCCTTCTCCCACGGAGACTAATCCTTTTCATTCATCCGTCCTTTCCCCACTCAGAATCTTCCGGATACCTGCTGTGCGCTGGGCGGGGTGTCAGCCCGGAGACTGAGTGGCCACACAGCCGGGCGGTGCCCCACTCGCGAGGCGTCTGCATCTCAGACCCATCCAGGTCTCCATGCCCACCATCACAGCGTTTAGAGAAGACACCCACTGTAGAATGGTCAACTTCTGTCTGTTTCTGCAAAGCCATTTTGGCATTTCTGGGTTTTGCTTGTCTTGTCTTGGTGCCACTGCATGCCATCTTTTATTTTTTATTTTTATTTTTAAAACTTTTGACTTGTATTGGGGTATAACTGATTAACAATGTTGTTATAATTTCAGGTGAACAGCAAAGGGACTCAGCCATATATATACATGGATCCATTCTCCCCCAAACTCCCCTCCTATCCAGGCTGCCACATCGCTTTGAGCAGAGTTCTGTGTGCTATGCAGTAGCTCCTTGTAGGTTATCCATTTTAAATACAGCAGTGTGTACATGTCAGTCCCAAACTCCCTAACTATTCCTTCCCCCTCCCCCAGCAACCACGAGATTGTTCTCTGTGAGTCTCCTCCTGTTTTGTCAGTTCATTCGTACCAGTTCCTTTTACATTCCACATATGAGGGATATCATACGATATTTCTCCTTCTCTGTCTGACTTAGTTCACTCTGTGTGACAATTTCTAGGTCCCTGCATGTGGCTGCAAATGGCACTCTTGCATTCTTTTTAATGGCTGAGTAGTACTCCACTGTATATATTTACCACATCTTCTTCATCAATTCCTTTGTCGATAGGTCATTTCTGTGTCTCGGCCATTGTAAACAGTGCTGCAATGAACATTGGGGTGCATGTATCCTTTTGGATCTTGTTTTGTTTTGGCATCTCTTTGTCGTCGGCATTTCTTTCAACGTGTCCCTGAACGAGACCAGCCGCAGGCCCTCCAGGGAAAGGCTCTTGCCTGCTTTCACAGACCTGCCCGCACTGTGTTTCTAAAGCAACCGCTCGTTGGTATGTGAATCCTCGGGTGGATGTGAGCTCACCGTCTCCACGACCATGGGCAGAGCCCTTCTGTCCTGAACACAGCATGTTTATCCACTTAGAAGAATCCCCATGCCACAGATGAGGAAGGCAAGTCACAGGGGAGCCAGAACGCTCTTTCAAGGCCACCTCGGGAACCCATGCAGGAAGGGGAACAGCCCAGGGCATTGGGGCCTAAGCCCCTCGAACCCCGTGCTCTGCTCCATGGGACTCGCACAGACCAGAGGAGCCCCCCCACACACCAGTCCGCCTCATAGGTGATGGGCATCTGGTGTGCAGGAGAAGGTTCTAGAAACAAGGATTTTCTCCAGCCGACTCCAGGATGGCTCCTGGGAGGGCAATGTCCTTGGTCTCACGGCTGTTCAAGCTAGAGCAGGACAGTGTTCACCAGAAACATGGTGGTTTTATGACAGGGCCCTCTCTCGTAAAAGCGTTTGCTTGACTTTCCTTTTCACTTTCTTTTTCTTTGAGTTTTCTCTCTTTTTAATTCCTCATCTTGTGTTTGTTGGTTTGTTTTCTTTTCCCTCCAGCGTTGCGTTTTTCCTGTGCTTTCTAGGTTTTCTGCATCAAGTCTGCATAGTGTTTGACAATAAAAGTTACTTTATGCCAGTAGAGAAATAAATGCTTGCTGCCTCTAAGCCACAGGTCAAGGGAAAGAGAAACTACTGGAGTGATTCAAGCCAACGGTCAAGGTCACTTGGTTGTGTCATCTTCTCCGCATACTTCCTAGGCAGACATGGCCCTGAACAAACTTCTTTGAAAACTTTTCTCCACGTCGGGGTGAAAATGAGACCCAGGCTGGGGATGCTGAGGGGCGGTCAGGGTGCTGGTGTTACAGGCGAGGAAGTGAGAACCAGAGAGGTTCAGAGCTGCTCCCACAGCCACACAGCTGACTCCCGAGAAGCAGACCCCAAAGCAAACTTCTCTTTGTTCAGAGGAATGAGGGTCTGTCTCAGCTCCATCAGCCCTGCTAAGACCAAGTTGTCTCAGAAAGACCATTTCCTCTGCCCAGATCTCAGTTTCCCCTTCAGCAAATGAGAGGGCCAGTCAAGAGAGAAACCGCTGCTGAGGTGTGTTGCAGGCCGGGCATCTGCCTGTGCAAGAGCTTTGTCGATGTTGTTGTTATTTAGTCGCTCTGTTGTGTCCGACTCTTTGCGACCCCCTGGACTGTAGCCCGCCAGGCTCCTCTGTCCATGGGATTCTCCAGGCAAGAATCCTGGAGGGGTTGCCATTTCCTTCTCCAGGGGATCTTCCCGACCCAGGGATCAAACTCGCATCTCCTGCATTGGCAGGCAGATTCTTTACCACTGAGCCAGCAGGGAAGCCCGTAAGAGCTTCACCTGTACCGTTCTCACCAGATCCCCGTGCAAACAGGTAAACTGAAGTGGAAGGCGATTAAATCCCACCAGAGACCATGTCTCAGCTATGAGCAAGATCGGGCTTTGAACCAACCCAGGGCTTCTGACGCCGGAACCAGAGACCCACTGTCCCAGCAGTCTGCTCCTGGCAGGTGTTAGCCGCCCTGCTGGTTCCCTGTCCTGCTCCAGGATTCCCCTCAACAGAAAGAATTAGGTCCCAGGACATGTCCAGTGTGAGTGGACATTCACGCGGCAGCTCCACCCACACCAGGGCAGGTATTTGCCCCGAGACGCTGCTCTCGACTTCCTATAAGTGAAGTGTTTGGGGCAAACTGGCTTCCCCAATGTTCGAGAGGGCAGAAGAAGAGGACAAGGTGGGACCAGTACAGAAGCCTCAGATCTGAGCACGTGGGCCTTTATTTGCCCATCTGCACAATGGTCTGACGGGGCTGATAACTGCCGTCAGTCCCCAGTCAGGGCGCAGCTTGGAGCACCACTGCCCACCCTCTGAGGAGGTGATGGTCCCACCCCCTGCAGGGAGCACTTCCTATGTGCTGCTCGGCCCAAGCCTGGAGGGGCGGGAGCTGCCACTTTGCCCCCACATCACTAACGTGGACACCAAGGCGCCGAGACAACTGCTAGGTCCCATGGCTACAAAGCTGGGGGGCTGGCAGATGAGCCCCACGGTGGAGTCCCCCTAGGCTTAGGGCTGCCACTCCGCAGACCTCCCCCGACAGCGGACACCATTATCCCCACCTGGATCCCCCGGAGCCAGGCCACACGTGGTCCTGTCCCCGCCGCACTGTGACGCGGGCGAATGGCCCAGAAGGCGGTGAGAGCTCAGGGAGCAAGGACTCCGTCCTTCATCCTGGGCCAGGAGGGGGCAGGGGCCCCGTGGGCGGCTGGGCCAGGCGCCCACGTGGCCAGCGCGGGCACAGCCCCACTCCGCATGGGAGGAAGCACGGCTGGGCTGGGCCGGCTCCCGGGTGGCACAGCCAGACACCAGGAAGGAAAGCCGCGTGCCCTGCTGCCCTTCCGGCAGGCAGGAAGCCCTGGCCGGTGAGGAGTGGGGCTGCAAGGACAGGCGTCCCCCGTGAGTCCTGGAGCTGGGGGCCTCAGTGAGACACCCTGGAGCAGAGACAGAGGGAACAGGCCCTAGAGACAGGGGACGACTATTTCATCCACACTCGCGCAATTCCTAGCCGGGGGCCTCGGAGCCCAACAATGCCCACCACCACCGCCATGTGGCCCCCCTCCCTCAGGACCATCAGTGCAGCCACGGCCTGCTGAGGGCTCCCTGCAAGGTCGCCAGATGGCTTCCCAGCCTCCGGAGGGCCCGGGAGTAACAGGATGGGTGCCCTGCTGAGGCCACAGCTGCCCAGGCGGTGCGGGCTGGCACTCGAGGTCATGGAGTGGAGTTTTCAGGCGTCGGCCCTGGAAGCAGCCTTCCTCCCACCCTGCTCCAATGCTGTGTGACCTCAGGAAAACGACTCCACCTCTCTGGGCTTCAGGTCTGCTCCACTCAATGGGACAAAAACTAGTTCTTATCTCATAGGCTTGTAATTTCTATGGACTGGTGCAATGATGTGCTTATTAGAACAGAGCCTGGCACCTAGTAAGAGCTCAGTCAGTTCCATATCTATTACTACTATCTGTCCCCTGGCGGACCACAGCAGCCCAGGGTCTGTGCTGGGGCCCGGCAGACGGCTCTTCTGACTGTCCTTGGAGAAGAGGGCGCCGGGGCAGCCTGAGACCCCGAGGTCTCAAGGAGGGCTGTGGAGCCACTCGCTGGCGCACACACGGGCAAGCAAGGCCACGCAGGCCTACACATGCACACACGCACACACACAGAGGCTCGGTCACACACGCACCCCAGCAGCGGCCTCTCCTTGCCCTCCGTGGGAGCCGGGCAGGGCAGGCAGAGGGCCTGGGGCCCAGGCAGAGCCCTATTGCTCAATGCCAGGACCACGCTGGGTCTCAACCGTCAAGGACCCGCCGTCAGCGACCGAGGGGCCTTGCAGCCAGGCCTCTGTGGGCCACAGGCTTTTAATACTTTTAGAGAAGTTGGGTTTGTGCCGAGTTCCTCTGCCTCAGATTCTTCCTGGAGCAGGCGTGTTCCCACCCCACTCAGGTCTCAGCCTAGAGCTGCAGGGGCTGAGGAGTCTCCGAGGCCACCACGCTGCCTGGTCACCCTCCTGCCTCCACGGGAGGAGCCGGGCCAGGCCCCCCAGCACCCCCCAGACCTCAAGTTCAGACCAAGCCCTCCAGAGTTACTGCATTTTCTTCCTGCCCTCCAACCCCAGCTTCTGGTTTTCTTTTCTTTCTTTCTTTTTTTTTTTTTTTTGTCCCCTTTGCATTTTTTTTTAATGTGAAAGATCCGGGTCTGACCAGCTGTGAGCCAAGAGGGACATTCATTTCACCCTTTGCAAGGAAGGCACCTCCCCCTCTGGTCAGGAAGAGGCAGTGGGGTTTGGGCACTGGGGGGCAGTTTTCCTCTGTTCTGTCTGCTCAGACAGACATCTGGGCAAAAGTCACTTTTCCAGTCTCCCGCTCGGTCAGAGTTCAAAGCCAGCTCCCAGCCGGGCTGAGCACTGGGCCATTTCCAGCTCAGCGCGGCCAGAACACGGCCTCATGCAGCCATCTCGGGGGTTGAGGGGTGCTGTGGGCTGGGGGTCGGTCGGCCCCATGGTGCCCCATGCCACACTGGCGGCTGGCATCATGGTAGGTCTGGCCCTGCTCTGAGGCGGCACTCAGTTACAAAGCAGGAGATTCGAGTTGTAAAGTCACTCATCAATTCGGCTGCTGTTGCTGCCATAACGTATGACCACAAATTTAGCAGCTCACGATAGCGCCAACCTGTTATCCGAGTTCTGGGAGTTGGAAGTCTGGCGTGGGTCTCACGGGCTGAAGTTGAGGTATTGGCTGGGCTTTGCTCCTTCCGGAGGCTCCAGGGGGGAATCTGTTTCCTGGCCTTCTCCAGCTTCTAGAGGTACTGCTTCCCTTGGCTCATGGCCCCCTCCTCCACCTTCAAATCCAGCAGCATGGCAGCTGCGTCTCTTGACTCTTCTTCTGTCCTCACATCTTTCCATGACTCTGACTCTGTCTCCCTCCTTGTGGTTACCTGGAGCCACCCGGATCATCCAGAAGAATCTCACATCAGGGTCCTTAATCATGTCTGCAAAGTCCCTTTTGCCATAGCAGGCAACACATTCTGGGGGTGTGAGGGGAGTCATTATTCTGCCAACCACACTAACACTGGGCAACTTACTAGACACAACAACGATGATGATGTTGATATTGATGATGGTGATGATAAACATGGTGATACGATGATGAAGATGGTGGTGTTGATAAAGATGGTGATATGATGATGAAGATGGTGGTGTTGATAAAGATGGTGATATGATGATGAAGATGGTGGTGTTGATAAAGATGGTGATATGATGATGAAGATGGTGGTGTTGATAAAGATGGTGATATGATGATGAAGATGGTGATAATGGCGATGATGGTGGTGATATGGTAACTACCCCTATGGAATTGTTGGGAGGATTAAATTGATTCATATTTACAGTTCACACAGAGATTAAGAATTTGCAGCTCAGTCTCCATCTTTCCCAGCAGGAGAGGTCTGTGCGCAGAGCTAAGTGGAGGGTTGGACTGGGGAAGAGGGATCGAACCCAGTAGAGGGCTGGGGATGCAGATCTCTAGGACCAGCTTAAGACATCCGAGAGATAAGCTCTAAATTCAGGGGTGCACTCAAGCGTGGCCGTCGGAGTCCTCGCTAAGTAACAAATCATGACTGTGTCTATTTTTACCTTATCTTCATCATTCCCAGTGGCGAAAGAGCTGTGACAATTGAGGAAGTGGTGGTAGACCTCTTTTTTTTTCTTAATCAAAGTGCAAAGCTTTCCTTTAAGATTCCAGCTTTCCAGCAGGTGTACTGAGCAGCCAGAAGGGCAGGCGGAGGTGTCAGCTGCTCTAGAGGGAATCCTCTGCCATCCCTCGTAACTCGAGACCTGGTTCCCCTGGGGCCGACATCAGAGTGGCCCTGGGAGCCGTGTGTTGTGACATCTCCAGGGTGGGTAGGGCCAGCGCCTCGGCTCCACGCTGGTTTTGAAGGTTGCCCTTGAAAAGTCTCTCTCAGGGTCCTTTCATAATGTGGCTCGGCACATTCCCACAAACCGTTACAAAGTATTTTAGGCGACACATTTCTATAACTGTAATGCTTTTTAAAACATTTTTTTTCAGTTTTGCCCTTTTGCAAAATAACTGTGTTTATAGTGATTCAGAAGCTCTTTCTTCTCAGAATTATTCTTGGCCAGAATGGCTCTAGCATCTGACACGACAGGGAAGCCGAGATGGGGGCACATCTCCTCCACATCTAGCCAGGGTCCTGCTGTGGAGACTTGGCCCAGAGCAGCGAACGCCAGGGCCTGGGCCCCAGAATCTTCATGCTGAGTATCCAACAGGGAAACTCACACGTACTCTCCTCTGTAACAGGAAAAGCCATCCCCAGTGAAAGCAACCAAGGAAACAAGACCTCACGGTGGTGTCTGGCCAACAGGAATCCCAGACGTAGGGCTGGGCCAACCGGTCACCTTCAGCTATACATCTTTGTGGAAAAAAAAAAAAGCGAACATCCTCCACACACAATATCTGGACATCGCAGGGTGCAGGCAATGCATTCAGTATAATCCTATTATAAAAACCACACTTTAAAAAAAAAGAGGGGAGAGGGAACTTCCCTGGTGGTCCAGTGGTTAAGACTCCACACTTCCAATGCAGGGGGACATGCATTCCCTGGTTGGGAACTAAGATCTCATATGCCTGTCAGTGTCACTAAAAAGTAAAGTTAAAAAAAAATAAAACCACACACATTCACACGTATACATGTGCACTCCCCCTAGCAGAGCAATAGCATCACTTACCTCTCTTTGGAGATTTGGGGGTGACAGATTGCTTCCATTTTTTGCTTTTCTACTTTTCTCCACTGTGTAAATTTTGGGGCAGAATGCATATATTCCTTGTGTGTGCCTCATACATTTGTATATATTTTTCCTTTAAAAAAAAAAAGCGGTTAAGGGAAAATACCATCATCCACCGAGTACACGCAAGACATGAAACTGGATGTTGAATGTCGGACAAAAGGGAGACGTGGCAATAAACGCCGTCATTACCATTTTACTTAATTGAGTGTTTACTGCGTGCCCAGCACTGTTCTAACCACTTTGCACACAGGATCTCCTTTGATCCTGAAGCAGCTCTTTGAGGCAGAAGCTAGTATTCTTCCCTCTCTGCAGGGGAGAAATGAAAGTTAACTCAGAGTTAAGCCATTCAGCTGAAGTCCCCTGTGTGGACCCCAGCCCGCGGGACCAGGTTTGAACCAACTCAGGAGCCTCCGGTCTGAACACGATGTCTCGGCACCGTGTGGCAGGGAAAGAAGCGGAGAACAGGGGGCACGGATGGGGGATGGGAGCTGAGATGCAGGAGACGAAGGTGTGAGGCTGGGGCTGTGCTGAGCCAGGAGGGGTCTTGTACTTGCAGACAGCTGGAGGGAAGGAAGCCCAGAGGAGGAGGAGCTGGTTTTGTTTTTGGCTGGGAGGCCTCTGTTGCTGCACGCAGGCTTTTCTCTAGTCGTGGTGAATGGGGCTCGTCTCTAGTTTTCAAGCTCGGGCTGCTCCTTATGTGGCTTCTCTTGTTGCCGCTCTAGAGCTCAGGCCAGTAATTGTGGAGCACGGTTCTAGTTGCCCTGAGGCATGTGGATCTCCCTGGACCAGGAATTGAACCCTTGTCACCTGCATTGGCAAACAGATTCTTAAGCCCTGGCCCACCAGGGAGGTCCGAGAAGCAGCTCTTAAGCTCTGCAAAACGTTTTGATGAAGCGGGGGTGGGGGTGGGGGTGAGTTGGATTGTTTATCCAGAGGTGCCTTTGACAACCTTGCTTTGAGATTCTTCAGTTTTTATGGCATATTCCCATTTTTCTTAAAAACACTGCTGTTGTTCATCTGTTTACACTTCACTGGTCCATCCGCGGATGCCAGACCGACGAGGCTCAGGAGAAAGCTCCTTAAGCCTCAGTACTTTGTGATATGGCCACACAGGAAAGCCAGACGCGGGAAAATTCTCGCTGGACTCAGCATCATCCGGAAATTGGATCTCAAGCCACAGAGTGTTGGAAAGAGCATTTTAAAGTGAATTTTGCATAGCGTGCATCTCATGGGAGCATCGTTCCCAGAGTCATTTAGAGACAGTGAATTGGGGGGATGAGGACTTACGGGAGCAGGTTCTTAACACACAATCGGTTTGAGGACATTTCATTCCATGCCATTGGTTTTCTGCATAATTCTGTCTTTCCAACTGCAGTGGAGCAGTCAGGCTGTTTTTGAGGAACTTAACTGCATGGGCAGCAAGAGATTACACCACTGAGTTTTCAAGGGCAATAGATTGGGTGTTCAAGACTGGGCTGCCATACACAGTGGTGAGGTTTGTGGACTGCACAAAGCACCTGGCTTTCAAGTGGCACTAAAAGTAACAAGGTGTGTGCTACCCTGTCTGAAGCAAGGGGCTCCTTTTTCTTTGCACAAAAGGAATGGCAGTCTCTTTGCCAAGCCCTAGGCCTGCAGGTTTGCATCACCTGGCTTCCCTGATAGCTCAGTTGATAAAGAATCCACCTGCAATGCAGGAGCCCTGGTTCATTTCCTGGGTTGGGATCAAACTACTGCACAATTGCTAGCAAAGTAATGCTCAAAATTCTCCAAGCCAAGCTTCAGTAGTACGTGAACTGTGAACTTCCAGATGTTCAAGCTGGATTTAGAAAAGGCAGAGGAACCAGAGATCAAATTGCCAACATCCGTTGGATCATAGAAAAAGCAAGAGAGTTCCAGAAAAACATCTACTTCTGCTTTATTGACTACACTAAAGCCTTGACTGTGTGGATCACAGCAAACGGTGAAAAATTCTTAAAGAGATGGGAATATCAGACCACCTGACCTGCCTACTGAGAAATCTGTATGCAGGTAAAGAAGCAACAGTTAGAAATGGACATGGAACAACAGACTGGTTCCAAATAGGGAAAGGAGTACATCAAGGCTGTATATTGTCACCCTGCTTATTTAACTTATATGCAGAATACATCATGAGAAACGCTGGGCTGGATGAAGCACAAGCTGGAATCAAGATTGCTGAGAGAAGTATCAATAACCTCAGATATGCAGATGACGCCACTGTTATGGCAGAAAGCAAAGAAGAACTAAAGAGCCTCTTGATGAAAGTAAAAGAGAAGAGTGAAAAAGTTGGCTTAAAACTCAACATTCAGAAAACTAAGATCATGGCATCTGGTCCCATCACTTCATGGCAAATAGATGGGGAAACAATGGAAACAGTAAGAGACTTTATTTTGGGGGGCTCCATAATCACTGCTGGCTCAGGGCTTCCCTGGTGGCTCAGAGGTTAAAGTGTCTGCCTACAATGCGGGAGACCTGGGTTCAATCCTTGGGTTTGATCCCTGGGTCGGGAAGATTCCCTGGAGAAGGAAACGGCAACCCACGCCAGTATTCTTGCCTGGAGAATCCCATGGATGGAGGAGCCTGGTGGGCTACAGTCCATAGGTCGCAAAGAGTCGGCGGACACAACTGAGCGACTTCACTTTCATAATCACTGCAGATGGTGACTGCAGCCATGAAATTAAAAGACGCTTGCTCCTGGGAAGAAAAGTTATGGCCAACCTAGACAGTGTATTAAAGCAGAGACATTACTTTGCCAACAAAGGTCCATCTAGTCAAAGCTATGGTTTTTCCATTAGTCATGTATGGATGTGAGAGCTGGACTATAAAGAAAGCTGAGTGCCAAAGAATTGATACTTTTGAACTGTGGTATCGGAGAAGACTCTTGAGAGTCCCTTGGACTGCAAGGAGATCCAACCAGTCCATCCTAAAGGAAATCAGTCCTGGGTGTTCACTGGAAGGACTGAGGCTGAAGCTGAAACTCCAATACTTTGGCCACCTGATGCAAAGAACTGACTCATTGGAAAAGACCCTAATGCTGGAAAAGATTGAAAGTGGGAGGAGAAGGGGACGACAGGGGATGAGATGGTTGGATGGCATCACTGACTCAATGGACATGAGTTTGAGTAATTCCGGGAGTTGGTGATGGACAGGGAGGCCTGGCATGCTGCAGTCCATGGGGTTGCAAACAGTCAGACGTGACTAAGCGACTGAACTGAACTGAACTGAGAGGGCTGCCATTCCAAGCCCACAGGAAAGTGCCATATAGGCCAGCTGGCCTCGACTCTGGACTGGGGGAGCTCAGGGTGTGAGGCCAGGAGCAAGGCCGGCCTGGCAGGGCTCCTCTGTTATGGGGTCAAAAGGAGGAAGAGAAGCCCCAGGTGTGGGCTGATGAAGGGAAAAAAGGAGGCACTTTCGTGAGTTCAGCTCACAGGGGTATGAAACTTTCATGAGGTCTTCACCTTGAGGTTGGCCTCGAGCTCTCTGTTAAACGTTAACCAACACCATGGCAAAGGCAGGGGGAGCTTCACTTCAAACCACACCACAGTCTTCACTTGTCCAGGGTGTGGGGGTGGGGTTAGGGACCGTCCTGCATGGGCCAGGCTGGTGGTCTCCCACTGGCAGGGTTGTATTTAAACAGCCCTCATGCCTGCCTGCCTGAAATCTTCTCATCAGGAACTGGTCAATCCTAAAACACTGGCCAGGAGCCCTCTGTAGTTGCTTTTTTTTTTTTTTTAATATTTATTTATTTTGGCTGCACCAGGTCTTAGTTGCAGCATGCACAGTTTTTAGTTTCGACCTGTGAACTCTTGGTTGTGGCACATGGGAGCTAGTTCCCTGATCAGGGATGGAACCCAGGTGCCCCGCATTGCGAGTGTGGAATCTTAGCCAATGGACCACGAGGGAAGTCCTCCTGCAATTGCTTTAAAGGTTTTGCTCTGTTGATTTAAATCCCATGAGGTGTCAGTGGTGAGGCCAGACCCCTGAGGACAGCAGGGCATTCCATGAGGGAGAGGTCATGGTGGAAGGGAGCGGGGGCCGGGAGAGCAGAGAGAGAGGAGGCTGTCCAGCCCCGTGATCTCAGCTCCACAGGTCTCCTTGGTTTATGGCATCTCCTTGCCCTGGCCGCTGCCCCACCCCAGGACCTAGCCAGGGCTGGAAAGGGGAATCGAAGGCAGGGTCCCTGTCCTCAAGAGGCTTCGTCTCTAACATCAGGATGCTGCGTCAACCACTCCACTCAGCACTGTAGCTGCGTCATCTCGTTAATTCTAACGTTAATCCCCAGAGGCAGGGGCCCATTTCACAAAGGAAGAAACAGAGGCTCCGAGAGGGGAGGCGACTTAGCTGAGCTCACACAACCGGGACCGTCTGGCTCCAATGCCAGTACGCTTCCCGACTCGACTAGGGTGTGGAGAGTGTCTACTGAAATGGACATAATGATCGTAACCATAGCAACCACAGTAGCTGCAGTAGTCGTGGTGATGGTGATCATAATATAACCCTAGAACTAGGAGTCACAGTAGGGAGGAGGCACTTAGCACACGCTGGGGGCCTTGCTACATGTTTTCACATACTAATTCATTTAATCCTCATGACACTATGTGGTCGGCACCAGCCTTGTCCCCATCGTACAGATAAAGAAACTGAGGTCCGAGCACAATAAGTAACGTACCCAAGGTCACCCAAGCCTCAAAGCTCAGATGTGGACCCAGGAGGTAAAGGGTCCTGTCGACTTTTTTTTAAACACACAACACGAGAGCTGTAGGTCACATTTTATTTGGGGCAAACTGAGGACTGCAGCCGGGAGACAGTGCCTCAGAGAGCTCTGAGAGACCGCTCCCAAGAGGGCAGGGAGGAAGTTCAGTATATATGTGATTTTGGTGAAGCGTGAATACATGCAATCAAGCAAGCATTTTTCTAGAAGTTTTCTGCTTGTCACCAGAAACAGTCATCATTATGAAGGACGTTAGTGCTTTTCTTGATATGAGGAGACTCAAGAAATGAGCTCGTAACACCAGCTCCTGAGAATATCTAAGCATCTGAAGGCCTGTCCTGACAGTTTTCCTGGAGCACAGAGTGCTTCAGTTCAGCTCTCCACCCTGAACCCCTTTCAGCGGGTGTTCAAAGTCAGCAGCTGCAGCCGCACATAGATGGCAAGTGCCACTTTGTAGCTGACAGTCCTAACGATGCCCACGCCTATGGGAGGAACACAAGACCTGCTTTCTTGAGGCCTGTGGGTGGCAGTGCTGGTAGCCATGTGGGGGATCAGACCGTCCATGTGGCCACCCGCCGCTGGCTGGGCACCATTCAAGTCTAGAGCATCAGCCCTTGGGAAAGTGAGGACCCTCAAGGAGAGGAAAAGGCGCTGGGAAGGAGACGCACGGGCTGAGGAGTGAAGAGTGCTGATGGGTGGATGTCTCAGGTGGGCAGGGGTCAGGGCAGTCTCCCCAGGAGGGACACCTCAGCAGAGATCTGTAGCCCCAGGGATCCGGGAAAGGAGCATCCCAGGCCAAGGAAAGAGCCTGAGCAAACATCTGAGAAGGAAGAAGCCTGCAAGGTCCCTCCCTTGTCACAGCCCTGGACAGGGAAACTTTTTTATTAAAACTTTTTGAAAGCTATTACAAAAACACACCAAAAATAAAAGGCTTGTTCATAATCTTGCCACTTCTAAGGCAGTGAAAATCCCCTCTTCTGTCCTGTTCCCCAGTCAAACTGGGAGGACTAATTGGCAGAGGAAGCGTGCCCATCAAAGAGCACAAAACCATATGCATCAACTCGACATGTCTCAATGGCCTCTGTTTTCATCACCCTCTTGAAAGCATGTTGAAGGAAAGTTACATGGCTCAAAATAGCCTGGAGTTAAAACTCCCCTCTAGGTCTTCCCCACCATTCTATGCAAAACAAAGAACTCTCTCACCCAAAGAAAAAAAAATGGACACTAAGATTGATTACACCCAGCTCCCAGCTGGTCCAGCCTCTGGGTGATCTCCAGAATTCCTTGCCCCAGCCGTTTAAGAGATAATTACTCCGAACAGCCTTGGGGAAGAACAGGCCCCCTTAAGACAGTAGCTTTCCACATATATGCCTATATATACTTACTCTTTTCTTGGGTTAGTGCAGCAGCTCACTAATCTGACTGCTGCCCCTTCTCGCCTCATTAAAGGTGATCTGTTCCTGTAAAGTGCCGGTCTCACTCTTTTTCTGAACCTCGCCTTCTCTAACTCCCTTACCCTACACATGTGACTGTCTTTTCCTCAGAAGCTCTCAGCCAGCCCAGGTCTGGCAGCCCAACAAGCTGCCGTGGCCTGAGCACTCTTAAAGCAAGAACGTTAGAACTGTGCATAAACCAAGGTTAATAGGCTCTGAGCAAGCCTGGAGGTCCCTCATCTTGACCAGAGCCAGGACTGGAAAACCTGGTCTTTGGGTCACATATGTGGACCTGACGCTTTCTGTCCTCATTCTGGTTCTCGCAGCCACTTTCTGAGGCCTGGAATTTTTTGACATCTGATTTCTAGATTCACAGATTGTGATAGTGACCAGTGAGCCCAATAAGAGAAAGAACACAGCTGCTGGAGCCAAAAGGAATCAGAGTAACTCAGACCCAATCTCTCAACAAATGGGGCAAAAGACCCCAAGTGACCCTCAGAAAGATTCAGGATGCCAGGACCCCCCTCCAGCCAGGGAGTCACAGCATAAATTCACGGGAAACAGCCCCTGACATCTTTCAGAACAAGTGGAAACCGGGTGACCCTCCCAGGAAGAGAGTCAGTTCTCAGGGCTATTTTCAGCACATCAGGGGACCAGATTCCAACCACAAAGGTAAATGAAAAACCAGAAGCAATGAAGTGATCTAGCCAGAGAAAGCCGACTTTGGACGCAGAAAGTTTCATATTTTAGGTAATTTCTTAAAAGAGCAAAACTAATTACGGGCCTTCCCCTCTCCCAGACGTGTGAAGTGTGACATCTTTTCTCATATTGTTATCTTCAGTCCTTTCTCTCTCTCCTCCCTCCTAAGTAACCATTATGATACACTTAACACCAAATGCTTTCTGGTATCTCTTTCCTGTTGTAAAACTCCATTAAACCTCGCTCATTCATTCTGCAAAAACTGTCTTGAAACTTTATTCTGATTCCATCTACATCATATTGCAAACATCAACTCCCAATGGATTGCTGTTGAATATGTAATTGGAATTCAGACATAGCTTTTAAAGATGTTGTTTCTGAATCTTATTCTTTTTTCTTTTTTGTTTCTTTAAGGGAGGCATCTCCTTAAGAATCTTCCACAGTTTGTTGTGATCCATACAGTCAAGGCTTTGGTATAGTCAATAGAGCAAAAGTAGATGTTTTTCTGCAACTCTCTTGCTTTTTCGATGATGCAGCAGATGTTGGCAATTTGATCTCTGGTTCCTCTGCCTTTTCTAAATCCAGCTTGAACATCTGGAAGTTCACAGTTCATGTACTATTGAAGCCTGGCTTGGTGAATTTTGAGCATTACTTTGCTAGAATGTGAGATGAGTGCAACTGTGTCGTAGTTTGAGCATTCTTTGGCATTGCCTTTCTTTGGGATTAGAATGAAAACTGACCTTTTCCAGTCCTGTGGCCACTGCTGAGTTTTCCAAATTTGCTGGCATATTGAGTGCAGCACTTACACAGCATCATCTCTCAGGATTTGAAATAGCTCAACTGGAGTTCCATCACCTCCACTAGCTTTGTTCGTAGTGATGCTTTCTAAGGCCCACTTGACTTCACATTCCAGGATGTCTGGCTCTAGGTCAGTGATCACACCATCGTGATTATCTGGGTCGTGAAGATCTTTTTTGTACAGTTCTTCTGTGTATTCTTGCCACCTCTTCTTAATATCTTCTGCTTCTGTTAGGTCCATACCATTTCTGTCCTTTATCGAGCCCATCTTTGCATGAAATATTCCTTTGGTATCTCTGATTTTCTTGAAGAGATCTCTAGTCTTTCCCATTCTATTGTTTTCCTCTATTTCTTTGTATTGATCACTGAGGAAGGCTTTCTTATCTCTCCTTTTATTCTTTGGAAGTCTGCATTCAAATGGATATATCTTTCCTTTTCTCTTTTGCCTTTAGCTTCTCTTCTTTCCTCAGTTATTTGTAAGGCTTTCTCAGATGACCATTTTGCCTTTTTGCATTTCTTTTTCTTGGGGATGGTCTTGATCCCTGTCTCCTGTACAACGTCACGAACCTCCGTCCATAGTTCTTCAGGCTCTCTGTCTATCAGATCTAGTCCCTTGAATCTATTTCTCACTTCCACTGTATAATTGTAAGAGATTTGATTTAGGTCATACCTGAATGGTCTGGTGGTTTTCCCTACTTTCTTCAACTTAAGTCTGAATTTGTGTGGATCACAACAAACTGTGGAAGATTCTTAACGAGATGGGAATACCAGACCACCTGACCTGCCTCTTGAGAAATCTGTATGCAGGTCAAGAAGCAACAGTTAGAACTGGACATAGAACAACAGACTGGTTCCAAATTGGGAAAGAAGTACATCAAAGCTGTATATTGTCACCCTGCTTATTTAACTTATATGCAGAGTACATCATGAGAAATGCTGGGCTGGATGAAGCATAAGCTGGAATCAAGATTGCGGGGAGAAATATCAATAATCTCAGAGACGCAGATGACACCACCCTTATGGCAGAAAATGAAGAAGAACTGAAGAGCCTCTTGATGAAAGTGAAAGAGAAGAGTGAAAAAGTTGGCTTAAAACTCAACATTCAGAAAACGAAGATCATGCCATCCAATCCCATCACTTCATGGCAAATAGATGAGGAAACAATGGAAACAATGAGAGACTTTATTTTGGGGGGCCCCAAAATCACTGCAGATGGTGACTGCAGCCATGAAATTAAAAGACGCTTACTCCTTGGAAGAAAAGTTATGGCCAACCTAGACATTAAAAAAACAGAGACATTTCTTTGCCAACAAAGGTCCATCTAGTCAAAGCTATGGTTTTTCCAGTAGTCATGTATGAATGTGAGAGTTGGACTATAAAGAAAGCCAAGCACCGGAGGATTGATGCTTTTGAACTGTGGTGTTGGAGAAGACTCTTGAGAGTCCCTTGGACTGCAAGGAGATCCAACCAGTCCATCCTAAAGGAAATCAGTCCTGAGTATTCATTGGAAGGACTGATGCTGGAGCTGAAACTCTAGTACTTTGGCCACCTGATGCAAAGAACTGACTCATTGGAAAAGACCCTGATGCTGGGAAAGCTTGAAGGTGGGAGGAGAAGAGGACGACAGACATTGAGATGGTTGGATGGCATCACTGACGTGATGGGCACGAGTTTGAGTAGGTGCCAGGAGTTGCTGATGGACCGGGAAGCCTGGCGTGCTGCAGTCCATGGGGTCACAAAGATTCAGATACGACTGAGTGACTGAACTGATCTGAAGGGAGGTATGCTTATTTATTTGTATTCATGCACAGGTACAGACTGGCTCTATAATCTAATTCAACTTGGATTTTTATTTTTTTAATTTATTTATTTTTAATTGAAGGATAATTGCTTTACAATATGTTGTCAGTTTCTACCATACATTAACATGAATCAGCCACAGGTGTAGGTAGGTCCCTTCGCACTTGAACTTTCATCCCAGCCCTGTAGGTTGTCCCAGAACCCGGGTTTGAGTTCCCTGAGTCATACAGTGAATTCCCACTGGCTGTCTGTTTTACATACGGTAATGTGTATGTTTCCATGCTGCTCTCTCCATTCTCCATTGGCCCCACTCTCTCCTTCCCCCACTCCTCCCCAGGCCCATAGGTCTGTTCTCATGTCTGCATCTCCACTGCTCCCCTGCAAATAGGTTCATCGGCGCCATCTTTCTAGATTCCATATATACATGTGTTAATGTATGATATTTTTCTCTTTTTGATTTACTTCACTCTATACATGTTTGTAGAGCTGATATTGGCAGTGGCAGCATAACAGACCCTGCACCAAGGTGAGATTAAGGCTATGATGAGTCTGGAGTCATCATGAGGTCCCTGGAACCACCTGCCTGTCACCCCAGTGTCTTCTTTCCCCTCTGACGTATCTGCTTTCAATCTTTCATGCATCATGGGAGCAGTCAACCTCAGGAACCATCTTTTTTTTTTTAAGACCCACTCAGAACTTCCCACATAATTCCCCATCAAGTACACCTTTGATGCTGCTCAAAGTGTGGTCTGCAACTGGCGCTGTGGGGTCCCCAGGGGCTGGGGAAAAACGCAGCCTCAGGCCCCGCCCACCATCACTTCTTGCTGCTGTTCACTCATCCATTTGCACCACATGGTGTTTTGAACCCTTGCAACTCTCAAAGCACCTGCCTGCCTCCTGGAGAGGGTAAAAAGTGTGAGATGGGGTGCTTGCTTCAGGGGTGACTCCCCAGGGGAGGGCCGAGCACCCAGCCTTGAAACCAGTACTGGCTACCCCGCCAACACCCGGCTGCATGCCATGCGTCAGGAGCAAAGATATGGTGTCTTTAGCTTCTGGACCTCTGTAACCCAGAGGTGTGATGCCTCTGGTTTTGGTAGAAGAGAAGGCAGACACCCATGTGATGTGATGTCACCTCTTCGAGGAAGACTGTCAGTGTCCAGCCCCCCTGAAGTCCAACTGCATATTGGCATCATCTGCGGCAACTGTTTGAAACGTGGAGGCCGAGGCCCCTCCCCTCATAGCAGAATCAGGAAATCTGGGCTGGGGCCCCAGCAGTTACCAGGGAGACCTCTGCACACACCACGCTCCCAGTGTCCCCAGTTTGCATGTGCTCTGTCCCCTGTGGAGACGGCTCACCCCGCCCCCACCCCATCCGCTGGGTCAGATAAAGCTCACTGATGTCCCGCAGCGCCCGGCTCTCAGCTCTTGGCGTGATTTTCTACTTCTCCGCCTGCCCCACTGGACTGCAGGCTCCCGGAGGTGGGGAGCTGTGTGTCTGCCGTGTGTCTGCTGTGTGTCGCCAATGCCCGGCACACAGTCAGGTCTCACTAAGTGTGTGTGCCGTCGACCCACCAGCCCAGGAGGGGTGGTAAGAATTTGGTGCCCACCCACTGTTCTCCACAGCCTCGCCCAGCCCCAGGTCCTCCACGCCAGGGCCCTAGCCCCTTTGCCCCTGTCAGCCCACAGTTGGCCCCACTGGACCCCTTTGCAGGGCCGGCCTCACCTGGGCCTCCAGGGTCTCAGCAGCAGCACCTGGGCTGTCCTTCAGGTTGACTTTGGGCAGCTGAGCTTCCGTCTCCCTTGTTCTTGAGCCTTTTCTGCCCATCTCATGCTCCAGTTAATGGTGACCTGCATCTCTCTCTCGCTCTTTACCTCTCATCCCCTTGTCTGGGTCTGTGATTTCTTCTTCCTGATCCCCAAAGCACAACTGTTCTCTGATGACCTAGAATCCTACACCTGCTATCAGGGCCTCCTACACTGCCCAGAGCCGCCTGCACAGATGTTGGGGCTCCCGTCTTCCCAGCCTCCTTCCAGCTTTGCTCTGACTGTCAGGACCCTCTTCCCTGCCCCTTTGCTGGCTGTATGTTGGCCTGTGATGACCACCCCCTAACCTACCCCTCACAGACTCTGACCTCCCAGCCTAGGTTTAACCTGCTCTTCACCATTGCAGCTATGCCATGGTCCCCCACTCTTATACTTGATAAACCTATCCTTAATATTTTTTTTTGGAAGAGACCCTGATTCTGGGAAAGATTGAAAGCAGGAGGAGAAGGGGGCAACAGAGGATGAGATGGTTGGATGGCATCACCAACTCAATGGACATGAATTTGAGCAAACTCATGGAAGCCTGGCATGCTTCAGTCCATGGAGTTGCAAAGAGCTGGACACGACTGAATGACGGAACAACAATCCTTAATATCCCATTCTTTTTCATTTATTTTATTGATGTCTAGTTGATTTACAATGTTGTGTTAATTTCTTCTGTATAGCAAAGTGACTCATATATACATATATACGTTCTTCTTCATATTCTTTTCCATTATGGGTAATCGCAAGATATTGAATACAGTTCCCTGTGCTCTATGGTGGGACCTTGTTGTTTATCCATTCTGCATGTAATAGTTTGCCTCTGCTAAACTCCATCCCTCCCCCTGCCTCCCACTTGGCAACCACAAGTCCTTCTCTATGCCTGTGAGTCTGTTTCTGTTTTGTAGACAAGTTCGTTTGTGTTGTATTTAGATTTTACATATGTGTGATATCATGTGACATTTGTCTTTGTCTGACTTCATGTAATAATCTCTAGGTCCACCCAAGTTGCTACAAATGGCATTATTTCACTGTCTTTATGGCTGAGTAATATTCCACTGTATATATGTACCACATCTTCTTTATCCATTCCTCTGTTGGTGGACATCTAGGTTCTTTCCGTGTCTTGGCTGTCATGAATAGCCCAGCTATGAACATAGAGGTGCATGTATCTTTTTGAATTTTGCTTTGTCTGGCTTACTATGGCATTCTTAAGTATCCCATTCTTAAATATCACACACTTTAGCTCAACAAATATTTGTCATTGGGTGAGAAGATGGATGGTTGAATGGAGGTGGGTTGGATGCATAGATGGATGGTTAGAAGAGAGGAGGAAGGTGGAGGATGGATTGACAGACTAGTGCACTGACAGATGGATAGATGAATGGTTGGACAGATGGAGTAGTGGATGGATAGAGAGAGAAATACAGTAAGTCGGTTGAACTATCTCAAACCTGAACGTCCAACACGTGCAGCAGAGATGACTGGATCAGCTCAGAGAGACATCTAGAAAAGTCACCGGTGTGCTGAGACCAGTCTACAAAGCAAGAGGGAGATGGCCCCGCTCGCACAGCCCTCTGAGTTCAGAGTGCTTGGCCCCAACCTCCAGTGGGAGCTGGATGGACAGGCCACAGACAAACTGACCATACCCCTGGTCATAGCCAGCGCTTCCGTTGCAGGTCAACATCACTGCTGGGCTGGCTCCTTATCTGTAAAATGCGATGTCATTCCCTGAACCTGTGTGTGGTACTTTCCTAGGGGCTGCTCTCACAAGTTACCTCCAACCCGCTGCCTTACACTAGCAGAAGTGTATTCCCTCCCAGTCTGGAAACCAGGAGCCAGGAATCCGTGTCAAGGCAAAAATTCAGGGTCATCACAGCCGTGCTTCCTCTGGCGGCTCCAGGGAGAACCCATTTCCTCACCCTTTCCAGCGTCCCGTGGCTGCTGCCTTTTCTTGGCTTGTGGCCCTGTTACTCAATCTTTGACCACATGGCTTATACTCTTCTCTGTGTGAAATCTTCTGCTGCCTCTGTCTTAGGACACTCGTGATCACATTAGGGCCGGCCCAGCTCTTCCAGCATAATCCCCTCATCTCAAGATGCTTAGCTTGGCCTCATCTGTAAAGTCCTGTTTGGACCATATGAGGGAACATTCGGAGGTTCCCAGGATTAGGAATTAGGACATGGTCTTCGGAGGCCATTGTCCAGTCTGCCATAGCGTCCCATACACAGTCACTGCTCAATACGTATCAGCTGTCTTGATAGTAACAATTATCTAGCACCACACTGACCATCTGAGAAGTGGGAAAAAAAAAATATTGTTCTCTTCTCTGCGTCTAGAAAAGAGAATCGTGACTGTCTCACGCGTTTGTTTGGAAAACACAAACATCTGCTGTTTGTCTGACTGAGGGCCACCCCACCGTTTTGTGGCCACAGTCACTGCGGTCACTTCCCCCAAAGGGTCAGTCAACAGAGAGTACTGAGAAAGCTGCTTGGGGGAACTGTTTGTTGCCCCAGAGCCTGAGGATCAGCAAAGCAGAAGGCAGCCAGCCATGGCGGGATTATTCAGAGTCAAGAGAACCTGACCCAGCAAACGCTCAGGAGAAACGGAACCCACTTCCAAGCGAGCTGCTGGACGCCAGAGAGACCGCAGCTCGTGCCAAGACCCCAGAGCCTTCCCAGGACACGGCCCTTGAGATGCAGATTAAAATGCCATCTGGTTTCTGCCCTATGTCTGACCTGAAAAAAAAAACAAAACACTTTGAGAGATGGACGTGGGGGTAGAGAAAAGGATAAGGAACACTTCTGGGAAAATTGTGTGTGTTTTTCCCTGTATTTTTGGTCACTTTAGAGCAACTTTGTTAACTCCTCCCAGGCTGGAAGAAATTCACTTCTTTTCAGATTCAGATTAATCCCAATGACGGATGCGTCACTGAGAAATTTTAATAGGGGCTGGATATTAAAGATGATATTGTCTTTTTAAATTTTTATTGAAATATAGTTGATTTACAATGTTGTGTTAGTTTCAGATGTACAGCAAAATGATTCAAAAATATATTCATTATATATTATATATATAATGTATATATGTGTGTGTGTGTGTGCCCAGTCACTTCAGTCGTGTCTGATTCTTTGAAACCCCATGGACTGTAGACTGCCAGGTTCCTCTGTCCATGGGATTCTCTCAGCAAATATTCTGGAGTGGGTTGCCATTTCCTTCTCCAGTGGATCAAACCCATGTCACCTGCATTGCAGGTGGATTCTTTACCGTCTGAGCCACCGGTGAAGCTCATATATATACATATGTACCTATAGGTATATATGTATGTGTATTATATAGGAACATATATGTGTATACATGTGATGGGCTTCCCTGGTGGCTCAGATGGTAAAGAATCCACCTGCAATGCAGGAGACCTGAGTTCAACCCCTGGGTTGGGATCTCCTTCTGAAGGAGGGCATGGCAACCCACACCAGTGTTCTTGCCTAGAGAATCCCCACAGGCAGAGGAGCCTGGTGGGCTGCAGTCCATACACACACACACACACACACACACACATTCTTTTTAGGATCCTTTCCCATTATACGTTATTACAAGATAGTGTAGTTCCTTGCTCTGTACACTAGGTCCTTGTTGGTTATATGTTTTATATATACTGTAGTAATATGCTAATCCCAAATTCCTAGTTTATCCCCCCCCCCCCGTTTCCCTTAGGTTCATTTTCTGTGCCTGAGTCTATTTCTGCTTGGCAAATAAGTTCGTTTGTGTCATTTTCATGTTCTACATATAAGCAATGTCATATTTGTCTTTCTCCGTCTGACTTCACTTAGTGTGACAATCTCTAGGCCCATCCATTTGCTGCAAGTGGCGTTATTTCGTTCTCTTTTACGGCTGAGTAATATTTCATTGTGTGTGTACACCACATCCTCTTTATCCATTCATCTGTCTATGGACACTTAGGTTGCTTCCATGTCCTGGCTACTTTAAATAGTGCTGCAGTGAACATTGTGTGTGCATATATCTTTTTGAATTATAGTTTTCTCTGAATATATGCCCAGGAATGGGATTGCAGGAACATATGCTAGCTCTGTTTTCAGTTTTTTAAGGAACCTCCATACTGCACCAACTGACATTCCTATCAACAAAGTAAGAGGGGTCCTCTTTCTCCATATTGTCTTTGCCATTCATTATTTGCAGACTTTTTTGATGGTGGCCATTCTGGCCCATATGAAGTGGCACCTCATTGTAGGTTTGATTTGCATAAAGAATGTTTCTTTGGTGTGATGCTAGCATTGGGATTCCGGAGGGGAAGTCTAACGTATTTGTGTGCGGTCTATGAACACACCTTCAAGTTTTCTTTCAAACAGATCCACAGATACATAAACACAGACCTCTGAAGCAAATATGGCACAAGGGTAACAGCTGTTGAATGTGAGTGGTGGGGAAACACTGGTGTCCACCACTCTCAACTCCTCTGCATGTCTGAAAAGTCTTCATAACACCAAGTTGTGGGGTGGAGAAAGAAAAGACGGTTAAAGGAAACAAAGAGTTCCACTGAATATTGTTCAAGGCCCAGGTGGATGGGCTGGGGCACCATTTAAGGTTGAAAGGAAACCTTCAGAGACCGGAGGCTCCTAGGAACAAAGATACAAAATCTGGGCTTCTGGGGCAAGGACTAAAAGAAGGAGATGGGACAGGGAGAGGATGCAGTGGTGAGGCGCTTTCCTGGTGTAAGGACATTGGCGGAACCGAAGCCAGAGCACCAGTGGGGCCGTGGGGAACTGCGCAGCACTGTCAAATCACTGGGTGTAGCTCAGTGCATCAGATGCCAGCCAAGGACTGTGTTAAATGTCAGTCAGTAGCAGGAAACAGGGTGGGTTCTGAGAGTTTGAAATGCAGCTGCTCTGAGTCTGCTGTGTTGGGGGAGTTTGCTCTGTCCCTTTTAACACAGACGAAAAGGGAGACCTGGATTTCCAGGGGGAAGAGCTCCACCAGGATCCTGCAATCATGGGCTTTTAGGCTGTAGTAGACATCGAGGCTGACATACTCAGCCTTCCTCCCCCCACTCTCCATCTTTAGTCTAATCCAATCATCAGTCCCACCCCTCCAGAGTGATTGGCTCAGGAAGGGACATGTGACCAGTTCTGGCCAATGAACTGGAAGACAGTGACAGCCAGGGGCCTTCTGGGAGAATCTCCTGACTTCCAGGAGAGCACCATGGGAGAGATGGTCTCTCTTCTTCCGTGATGCCTGGAACCACGGCCGCCATCTTGTAACCAGCATGAGGACAAAGCCAACGTCATGGTGGGCAAGACAGGGTGACAGGAAGGACCTAGCTCCTTGAGGACACCTCTGGGCCATGGACCAGCCAAGCCTGAAGCCTCCCTGTAACTTCCTGTTATGTGACATCATACATATCCTTATTCTGGAATTCTGTCAACTTCCATGCAACTTCCATGCCTGTTCCTGATACAAGACCAGGAAGCTGAAGCTGTGCTGGTGTGCATGGTGCTTTTGCCCGAGTCAGGGAAGCCGTATCTTCCCCAGCCTGTGGAGTGGGCTACAGTTGGCTTTCAACCCAAACTGGCCCCCTACTCCAGGAACCCCCACACAGCGGACAGCCCACACAGCGGTCACAGAGAACATCTGGCAAAGTCCCCAGGTCCCCCTGCCAGACTGGTACACCTGCAGAGACCGAGAGCTCCCTCCCTCCATTCCAGATAATGCTGGCCTCAGAGAAGTTCAGGTGGGGGCGGGGGTGCCAAGGGCTGAATGCAACCCCCCTCCACCCCAGCTCAGTCCGCCCTTCATGTGTGCTTTGTTTTGAACAATTCACATTTCCTCGAGTCTTACAAAGTGCTATTTCCGTGCAACTTCGAGCCCCACCCCACTTCCTTTCCAACCAGAGTGACCCCTGCATAGCTCTAATGGAAACCCTGGAGCCGACGAGGCTGGGGCCTGAGCACCTCCGACCATGCTCCCCCTCGCGTCTACCCAACCCGGCCCGGGGCCGCTGCCCGCTCTCGGCTCAGCTGTGGACCTGACGGTGGGTGGATACAAGTTTCCCGTGAAAGGTCCTCAGCCCCATGCAGATGTTTCCAGGGAGGATCCAAGCCTGCTCTGCTGGCCTCCCCCGGGATTCGGGCCCCGTGACCCCGGAAGTGAGAAGGCGCGAGTGGGGCGGGACGAGGGGAGGTGAGGCCAGACGGAGTTCAAGGGCCAGGATAGTACTTTGGTCTTGACTCCTGGGGTTTCAAGCGAGAGGTGGCCAGGCCCTTGACTTCTGTTTCTCACTTGAAGAGGAGACAGTTCCGCCTCCTCTCTCGACACGGAGCGAATCCCCTGGTGGGGCACGCTGGTCGGGAAGATACTGCCTAGGCTTCTGGAAGATGCGGGTGTGGCCAGGGCGGTGGAGATGGGGTGGGGAGCCAACCAGAACGATACAGCTGCTTCAGCAAGCACAGGCACCAGCCACCTTCTCCAGCCATAAACCTTTGCTGTCCTTTATCCCATTCCAGGAGCCAGGACACCGTAAAGATGCAGCTGTGTGCAGTAGTCAAAGATAGGAGTTTGGAGTCAGTTGGATACAAGTTCGGCTTGTTGTCAGCTGTGTGACTTTCAGCAAGTGACTTCACCTCTCTAGTCCTGTCTACGAAACAGGGATAACAGTAGCTCCCTCCCGGGGCTTTTGGCAGAACTTATTATGCACAGAGCATTTGACACACTCCCTGGCACATAGGAAGCATCAATAAACATGTCTGGTTATTGGTAAGAGTTCTCAGCACTTCACAGTTTGCAAAGCACTTTCATGACTGTTCTCTCATCAAGCTGAAGAACTGTTGCTTTGGCTCAAAAGGCAAAGTAGCCCATCCTGAGCCAAGAGTTCAGCTGACTCCCAGCCGCATTTCCCTCGCCCACCCGTTTCCTGCAGCCTCCACAGCCACTGACCCCGCAACACAGCACCCCCAGGCTGAGTTTCAGTGTTGATTCTAACTCGCCAGATGACTGGAGGCCAATCACTTCTTCCCCTTTCTTGTCCCAGTTTCTCCATCTGCAAAGTCAAATGCTGGATAGACCCCAGAGTCCCGTTTCCTTCCACCTACTGAGATATCTGCTAGACATCTGCCCTAATTGTGTTTTGAATATTTATTATGTGCCCTTCTCTGTCCCAGACACCATTATTCCATCAACATATGATTTCTAACCCTCACAGCAAACCCTGGGAGGTGAGCCATTTTATCCCCATTGCACAGATGGGGAAACCGAGGCTCGAAGAGGGGAAAGGACTTCCCAGTGTGAGTGGGGTAGAGATGGGATTTGAACCTAGGTTGGTCAGATTGAAAACTCAACCTTTAGTCATAAGATTGCCTCCAGTTCAATCCCTCCACAGACCCATGAGGTTCTTGGTAAATGACCAGACTTCCCCTTGGTCGACCACCTTGGAACTCGGTGGTACCGGTGAGACCAGGAAGACCAGAATCCTGGATGGGGGAGCCCTCTGGGTACCCAGCCCCTGACTGTGGCATGAACATCCCCAGTGCACCTGTGCCGTGCCCGTCCTGGGCCAGGTGTGCAGTTATGAGCAGACCAGAGGTGCCAAAAGTCACCAGGCAGCGGCCGAGCCACGTAATCGGAGCCTGGGAAAGTCCAGCAGGCTCTAGCCACGTCTTACTTTCCATCACACCCTCCTTGAGTCCCTCCTCAAGGCCGTGAGCACACCAGAGCCCCACCCCAAACACATATAACCCCCCCAGGAGCATCCGCAAATGCCTCACTCACTCCTGCGGTGCCTGGAGTAAACGGCAAGGAGTCTGTGTTCAGCAAATACTGTCTCTATTAGCTCGTGAATAAATGAGTCCGCAGAGGAGGGAATTCGTGGGTCTCACGCTTGAATCTAGAGCTCTTTGTTTCTTGTACATGCTGTGTAGTTGTAGAGCCCCTGATGTCATTTTATTCACAACATCTTTATTCGCTACTTAGATCCTGGGACTCTGTGTGTGGACAAAGAACTCACCTGCCTGCAGGTTGGGAGCTGGGTTCTATTGGTGGCTTCATTACTAATTCCCCGAGGGATGTGTAAACAATTTTCCCATCTCTCCAGCCTCTCTAGACCTAAGATTTTAGTATTCCACAGAGAAATCAGGGTTCTGACCCTCAAGGTCTTTAGGGAGCCGCTCCCACCAGCAGCTCCCACCCTGCCTGTGAGTGCCAACTGTGTGTGTCTCTCCCCAGCCCCGTGCTTAGAGATATCACACCAGGAGCTTAAGAGTTACACCATGGACTTTGACAAAGGCCCTTTATGCTTCCCTGAAGAACCTGTTAAATCTCTACGAGCTTATTCACTTTAAAAGGCCCAGATATCTTATAAGCATTTGGTCTGATCTTTAAAATTACTGTGCGTTTTGCAATAACGTCACAAAACATTGTTTTTCATTTTAATGAATCACTTTTAAATGTTTTTTATTTGGCTGTGCGAGTCTTAGTGGCGGCACTGAGGTTCTTGGATCTTTGTTGCATCACGCGAGCTCTTTAGTCACTATGCAAACTTCAGTTGCAGCACACGGGATCTAGTTCTCTGACCAGGAATGGAACCCAGGCCCCCTGCAATGGGAGCAGTCTTAGCCACTGGACCACCAGGAAGTCCCCATGAATCATTTTGAATGACCAGTTATATTCCTTTATCCCCTCCCCCAAATAGGCTATTGAAACACAGTCTGCCATGTGTGTCCTGGGTCTTGATACATCTGCCAGCCACTGGATTTTCCAGCTTAAAAAGCAGAGTACTGGGGAGGGGATGATGAGGGGGGGCGGGGGAGCAGAGAGGATTTTTAGGGCAGTAAAACTGTATGTGATGCTCTGACAGTGGATACATGTCACTCTGTGTTTGACCAAGCCCATGGAATATACAAGATCAAGATTGAACCCAAACTTAGACCATAGGATTTGGATGCCAACTGTGTGTCAGTGTAGGTTCATCAAGTGTACAGAATGCACACTCCAGTGGGACATGGGGATGGCTGGGGGTCACCGTGGGGGCCGTGGTAAGGCAGGGGTATGTGGGAACCCTCTGTACTTTCCACTCAATCTTGCTCTGAACCCGCTCGAAAAATAAAGCCAATTTTCTAAAAAATCAAAATTCAAAAGGAAAAAACCTCGGGGCATTGCCTGATTTCTAAGTGTCCTTCCAGATCTAAGAGTCCCTAGGGTCTTGTCTCCTTTAATGAGCACCAGTGAAAG